>NC_141758.1:89643183-89965683 GCF_982258835.1 Parasteatoda tepidariorum
AGAAATTTTGTGTAAATCGGAGAATACTCTTCTGATTCCTTCTTCACATGATGGAACTCTTACGGTACATCCTCCTTTATATCATATTTCCTCTCACTACTCCAGAAGATCCCATACCTGAAATACAATCTGTCTTCCTTGAAGAATTTTTCCATTCTAAGCCCTGGCAGAGAGAAAAAAATGCCTTGCATTACACACCGAAGTTACATTTCTTAAAATAGATTGAATGGAAGTAATATGAATAAAATTCATATTACCTGAAAAGAAATTTTGTGTAAATCGGAGAATACTCTTCTGATTCCTTCCTGACATGGTGGTTCACTTATAGTGCATCCTCCTCTATGTCGTATTTCCTCTCACTACTTCAGAAAATTCCAAACCTGAAAGGCAATCTATCTTCCTTGAAGAATTTTTCCATTCTAAGCCCTGCCAGAGAGAAAAAAATGCTTCGCATTTCACACCGAAGTTACATTTCTTAACATAGATTGAATGGAAGTAGTATGAATAAAATTTATATTACCTGAAAAGAAATTTTGTGTAAATCGGAGAATACTCTTCTGATTCCTTCTTCACATGGTGGATCTCTTACGGTGCATCCTCCTTTATATCATATTTCCTCTCACTACTCCAGAAGATCCCATACCTGAAATACAATCTGTCTTCCTTGAAGAATTTTTCCATTCTAAGCCCTGGCAGAGAGAAAAAAATGCCTTGCATTACACACCGAAGTTACATTTCTTAACATAGATTGAATGGAAGTAATATGAATAAAATTCATATTATCTGAAAAGAAATTTTGTGTAAATCGGAGAATACTCTTCTGATTCCTTCCTGACATGGTGGTTCTCTTATGGTGCATCCTCCTCTATGTCGTATTTCCTCTCACTACTTCAGAAAATTCCAAACCTGAAAGGCAATCTGTCTTCCTTGAGGAATTTTTCCATTCTAAGCCCTGCCAGAGAGAAAAAATTGCTTCACATTACACTCCAAAGTTACATTTCTTAATATAGATTTAATGGAAGTTGTATAAATAAAATTTATATTACCTGAAAAGAAATTTTGTGTAAATCGGAGAATACTCTTCTGATTCCTTCTTCACATGATGGAACTCTTACGGTACATCCTCCTTTATATCATATTTCCTCTCACTACTCCAGAAGATCCCATACCTGAAATACAATCTGTCTTCCTTGAAGAATTTTTCCATTCTAAGCCCTGGCAGAGAGAATAAAATGCCTTGCATTACACACCGAAGTTACATTTCTTAACATAGATTGAATGGAAGTAATATGAATATAATTCATATTACCTGAAAAGAAATATTGTGTAAATCGGAGAATACTCTTCTGATTCCTTCCTGACATGGTGGTTCTCTTATGGTGCATCCTCCTCTATGTCGTATTTCCTCTCACTACTTCAGAAAATTCCAAACCTGAAAAGCAATCTGTCTTCCTTGAAGAATTTTCCCATTCTAAGCCCTGCCAGAGAGAAAAAATTGCTTCACATTACACTCCAAAGTTACATTTCTTAATATAGATTTAATGGAAGTTGTATAAATAAAATTTATATTACCTGAAAAGAAATTTTGTGTAAATCGGAGAATACTCTTCTGATTCCTTCTTCACATGGTGGATCTCTTACGGTGCATCCTCCTTTATATCATATTTCCTCTCACTACTCCAGAAGATCCCATACCTGAAATACAATCTGTCTTCCTTGAAGAATTTTTCCATTCTAAGCCCTGGCAGAGAGAAAAAAATGCCTTGCATTTCACACCGAAGTTACATTTCTTAACATAGATTGAATGGAAGTAATATGAATAAAATTCATATTATCTGAAAAGAAATTTTGTGTAAATCGGAGAATACTCTTCTGATTCCTTCCTGACATGGTGGTTCTCTTATGGTGCATCCTCCTCTATGTCGTATTTCCTCTCACTACTTCAGAAAATTCCAAACCTGAAAGGCAATCTGTCTTCCTTGAGGAATTTTTCCATTCTAAGCCCTGCCAGAGAGAAAAAATTGCTTCACATTACACTCCAAAGTTACATTTCTTAATATAGATTTAATGGAAGTTGTATAAATAAAATTTATATTACCTGAAAAGAAATTTTGTGTAAATCGGAGAATACTCTTCTGATTCCTTCTTCACATGGTGGATCTCTTACGGTGCATCCTCCTTTATATCATATTTCCTCTCACTACTCCAGAAGATCCCATACCTGAAATACAATCTGTCTTCCTTGAAGAATTTTTCCATTCTAAGCCCTGGCAGAGAGAAAAAAATGCCTTGCATTACACACCGAAGTTACATTTCTTAACATAGATTGAATGGAAGTAATATGAATAAAATTCATATTATCTGAAAAGAAATTTTGTGTAAATCGGAGAATACTCTTCTGATTCCTTCCTGACATGGTGGTTCTCTTATGGTGCATCCTCCTCTATGTCGTATTTCCTCTCACTACTTCAGAAAATTCCAAACCTGAAAGGCAATCTGTCTTCCTTGAGGAATTTTTCCATTCTAAGCCCTGCCAGAGAGAAAAAATTGCTTCACATTACACTCCAAAGTTACATTTCTTAATATAGATTTAATGGAAGTTGTATAAATAAAATTTATATTACCTGAAAAGAAATTTTGTGTAAATCGGAGAATACTCTTCTGATTCCTTCTTCACATGATGGAACTCTTACGGTACATCCTCCTTTATATCATATTTCCTCTCACTACTCCAGAAGATCCCATACCTGAAATACAATCTGTCTTCCTTGAAGAATTTTTCCATTCTAAGCCCTGGCAGAGAGAATAAAATGCCTTGCATTACACACCGAAGTTACATTTCTTAACATAGATTGAATGGAAGTAATATGAATATAATTCATATTACCTGAAAAGAAATATTGTGTAAATCGGAGAATACTCTTCTGATTCCTTCCTGACATGGTGGTTCTCTTATGGTGCATCCTCCTCTATGTCGTATTTCCTCTCACTACTTCAGAAAATTCCAAACCTGAAAAGCAATCTGTCTTCCTTGAAGAATTTTCCCATTCTAAGCCCTGCCAGAGAGAAAAAATTGCTTCACATTACACTCCAAAGTTACATTTCTTAATATAGATTTAATGGAAGTTGTATAAATAAAATTTATATTACCAGAAAAGAAATTTTGTGTAAATCGGAGAATACTCTTCTGATTCCTTCTTCACATGGTGGATCTCTTACGGTGCATCCTCCTTTATATCATATTTCCTCTCACTACTCCAGAAGATCCCATACCTGAAATACAATCTGTCTTCCTTGAAGAATTTTTCCATTCTAAGCCCTGGCAGAGAGAAAAAAATGCCTTGCATTTCACACCGAAGTTACAATACTCTTCTGATTCCTTCCTGACATGGTGGTTCTCTTATGGTGCATCCTCCTCTATGTCGTATTTCCTCTCACTACTTCAGAAAATTCCAAACCTGAAAGGCAATCTGTCTTCCTTGAGGAATTTTTCCATTCTAAGCCCTGCCAGAGAGAAAAAATTGCTTCACATTTCACACCGAAGTTACATTTCTTAACATAGATTGAATGGAAGTAGTATGAATAAAATTTATATTACCTGAAAAGAAATTTTGTGTAAATCGGAGAATACTCTTCTGATTCCTTCTTCACATGGTGGATCTCTTACGGTGCATCCTCCTTTATATCATATTTCCTCTCACTACTCCAGATGATCCCATACCTGAAATACAATCTGTCTTCCTTGAAGAATTTTTCCATTCTAAGCCCTGGCAGAGAGAAAAAAATGCCTTGCATTACACACCGAAGTTACATTTCTTAACATAGATTGAATGGAAGTAATATGAATAAAATTCATATTACCTGAAAAGAAATTTTGTGTAAATCGGAGAATACTCTTCTGATTCCTTCCTGACATGGTGGTTCTCTTATGGTGCATCCTCCTCTATGTCGTATTTCCTCTCACTACTTCAGAAAATTCCAAACCTGAAAGGCAATCTGTCTTCCTTGAAGAATTTTTCCATTCTAAGCCCTGCCAGAGAGAAAAAAATGCTTCGCATTTCACACCGAAGTTACATTTCTTAACATAGATTGAATGGAAGTAGTATGAATAAAATTTATATTACCTGAAAAGAAATTTTGTGTAAATCTGCGAATACTCGTTTTATTCCAACCTGACATGGTGGATCTCTTACGGTGCATCCTCCTTTATATCATATTTCCTCTCACTACTCCAGAAGATCCCATACCTGAAATACAATCTGTCTTCCTTGAAGAATTTTTCCATTCTAAGCCCTGGCAGAGAGAAAAAAATGCCTTGCATTACACACCGAAGTTACATTTCTTAACATAGATTGAATGGAAGTAATATGAATAAAATTCATATTACCTGAAAAGAAATTTTGTGTAAATCGGAGAATACTCTTCTGATTCCTTTCTGACATGGTGGTTCTCTTATGGTGCATCCTCCTCTATGTCGTATTTCCTCTCACTACTTCAGAAAATTCCAAACCTGAAAGGCAATCTGTCTTCCTTGAAGAATTTTTCCATTCTAAGCCCTGCCAGAGAGAAAAAAATGCTTCGCATTTCACACCGAAGTTACATTTCTTAACATAGATTGAATGGAAGTAGTATGAATAAAATTTATATTACCTAAAAAGAAATTTTGTGTAAATCGGAGAATACTCTTCTGATTCCTTCTTCACATGGTGGATCTCTTACGGTGCATCCTCCTTTATATCATATTTCCTCTCACTACTCCAGAAGATCCCATACCTGAAATACAATCTGTCTTCCTTGAAGAATTTTTCCATTCTAAGCCCTGGCAGAGAGAAAAAAATGCCTTGCATTACACACCGAAGTTACATTTCTTAACATAGATTGAATGGAAGTAATATGAATAAAATTCATATTACCTGAAAAGAAATTTTGTGTAAATCGGAGAATACTCTTCTGATTCCTTCCTGACATGGTGGTTCTCTTATGGTGCATCCTCCTCTATGTCGTATTTCCTCTCACTACTTCAGAAAATTCCAAACCTGAAAGGCAATCTGTCTTCCTTGAAGAATTTTTCCATTCTAAGCCCTGCCAGAGAGAAAAAAATGCTTCGCATTTCACACCGAAGTTACATTTCTTAACATAGATTGAATGGAAGTAGTATGAATAAAATTTATATTACCTGAAAAGAAATTTTGTGTAAATCTGCGAATACTCGTTTTATTCCAACCTGACATGGTGGATCTCTTACGGTGCATCCTCCTTTATATCATATTTCCTCTCACTACTCCAGAAGATCCCATACCTGAAATACAATCTGTCTTCCTTGAAGAATTTTTCCATTCTAAGCCCTGGCAGAGAGAAAAAAATGCCTTGCATTACACACCGAAGTTACATTTCTTAACATAGATTGAATGGAAGTAATATGAATAAAATTCATATTACCTGAAAAGAAATTTTGTGTAAATCGGAGAATACTCTTCTGATTCCTTTCTGACATGGTGGTTCTCTTATGGTGCATCCTCCTCTATGTCGTATTTCCTCTCACTACTTCAGAAAATTCCAAACCTGAAAGGCAATCTGTCTTCCTTGAAGAATTTTTCCATTCTAAGCCCTGCCAGAGAGAAAAAAATGCTTCGCATTTCACACCGAAGTTACATTTCTTAACATAGATTGAATGGAAGTAGTATGAATAAAATTTATATTACCTAAAAAGAAATTTTGTGTAAATCGGAGAATACTCTTCTGATTCCTTCTTCACATGGTGGATCTCTTACGGTGCATCCTCCTTTATATCATATTTCCTCTCACTACTCCAGAAGATCCCATACCTGAAATACAATCTGTCTTCCTTGAAGAATTTTTCCATTCTAAGCCCTGGCAGAGAGAAAAAAATGCCTTGCATTACACACCGAAGTTACATTTCTTAACATAGATTGAATGGAAGTAATATGAATAAAATTCATATTACCTGAAAAGAAATTTTGTGTAAATCGGAGAATACTCTTCTGATTCCTTCCTGACATGGTGGTTCTCTTATGGTGCATCCTCCTCTATGTCGTATTTCCTCTCACTACTTCAGAAAATTCCAAACCTGAAAGGCAATCTGTCTTCCATTCTAAGCCCTACCAGAGAGAAAAAAATGCTTCGCATTTCACACCGAAGTTACATTTCTTAACATAGATTGAATGGAAGTAGTATGAATAAAATTTATATTACCTGAAAAGAAATTTTGTGTAAATCTGCGAATACTCGTTTTATTCCAACCTGACATGGTTCTTCTCTTATGGTGCATGTTCCTCTATTTCGTATTTGATCTCAGTACTTCAGAAAATTCCAAACCTGAAAGACAATCTGTCTTCCTTGAAGAATTTTTCCATTCTAAGTCAGCCAGTGAGGAAAAAAAATTTTTTGCATTACACACCAAAGTTAAGTTATTTAACATAGAATGAATGCAACCCGAAAAGAAGTGTTGCTGCAATCTGAGAAAATTTTTCATTCTCTTTCCTTCCATGATTCCATCCTTAAATTTAAAAACGTAAATTCAATCTTTTTTAACTGGAGAATTATTTATCCCTTTAAAACGCTGCTGATGGGTGATAAAAACCTCTCTGTGTTAAACTTCATCAAAGTTAAATTATATAATTTAGATTGAATTGTTGTTCTATAACTCAGATATATATTTTAGTATAATATTCATAATATCATAAGAAACATTTCTCCAATCTGAGATGCATGTTGACTTGCAATTTTTTATCAGCTTTTTTATCTTCATTTTCTTCAATTTCCTTTAATTTCATCAGTTTTTCGTTAACACCATTTAGTCATTATCCAAACTCAACCTTCAACCAAGAATTCCAAGCATAAAATGAATTCTATAATATTATTTTCTTATTGTTGAAATTTTTTTTAAACAATGAGTTTCTTATAGCTATTAACTGTTACTTTTGACTGTAATTGTTTCACTACATCTATTAGCTTTGTTGAAATAATTATAATACCTGAAAAGAAATTTTGTGAAAATCTGCGAATACTCTTCTTATTCCTTCTTCACATGGTGGATCTCTTACGGTACATCCTCCTTTATTTCATATTTCCTCTCACCACTCCAGAAGATCCTAAACCTGAAAAACAATCTGTCTTCCTTGAAGAATTTTTCCATTCTAAGCCCTGCCAGAGAGAAAAAAATGCTTTGCTATAAACACCAAATTTAAGTTATTTAACATAAATAGAATGCAAGTAATATAAATAAACATTATAATACCTGAAAAGAAATTTTGTGGAAATCTGCGAATACTCTTCTTATTCCTTCTTCACATGGTGGATCTCTTACGGTACATCCTCCTTTATTTCATATTTCCTCTCACCACTCCAGAAGATCCTAAACCTGAAAAACAATCTGTCTTCCTTGAAGAATTTTTCCATTCTAAGCCCTGCCAGAGAGAAAAAAATGCTTTGCTATAAACACCAAATTTAAGTTATTTAACATAAATAGAATGCAAGTAATATAAATAAACATTATAATACCTGAAAAGAAATTTTGTGGAAATCTGCGAATACTCTTCTTATTCCTTCTTCACATGGTGGATCTCTTACGGTACATCCTCCTTTATTTCATATTTCCTCTCACCACTCCAGAAGATCCTAAACCTGAAAAACAATCTGTCTTCCTTGAAGAATTTTTCCATTCTAAGCCCTGCCAGAGAGAAAAAAATGCTTTGCTATAAACACCAAATTTAAGTTATTTAACATAAATAGAATGCAAGTAATATAAATAAACATTATAATACCTGAAAAGAAATTTTGTGGAAATCTGCGAATACTCTTCTTATTCCTTCTTCACATGGTGGATCTCTTACGGTACATCCTCCTTTATTTCATATTTCCTCTCACCACTCCAGAAGATCCTAAACCTGAAAAACAATCTGTCTTCCTTGAAGAATTTTTCCATTCTAAGCCCTGCCAGAGAGAAAAAAATGCTTTGCTATAAACACCAAATTTAAGTTATTTAACATAAATAGAATGCAAGTAATATAAATAAACATTATAATACCTGAAAAGAAATTTTGAGGAAATCTGCGAATACTCTTCTTATTCCTTCTTCACATGGTGGATCTCTTACGGTACATCCTCCTTTATTTCATATTTCCTCTCACCACTCCAGAAGATCCTAAACCTGAAAAACAATCTGTCTTCCTTGAAGAATTTTTCCATTCTAAGCCCTGCCAGAGAGAAAAAAATGCTTTGCTATAAACACCAAATTTAAGTTATTTAACAGATAGAATGCAAGTAATATAAATAAACATTATAATACCTGAAAAGAAATTTTGTGGAAATCTGCGAATACTCTTCTTATTCCTTCTTCACATGGTGGATCTCTTACGGTACATCCTCCTTTATTTCATATTTCCTCTCACCACTCCAGAAGATCCTAAACCTGAAAAACAATCTGTCTTCCTTGAAGAATTTTTCCATTCTAAGCCCTGCCAGAGAGAAAAAAATGCTTTGCTATAAACACCAAATTTAAGTTATTTAACATAAATAGAATGCAAGTAATATAAATAAACATTATAATACCTGAAAAGAAATTTTGTGGAAATCTGCGAATACTCTTCTTATTCCTTCTTCACATGGTGGATCTCTTACGGTACATCCTCCTTTATTTCATATTTCCTCTCACCACTCCAGAAGATCCTAAACCTGAAAAACAATCTGTCTTCCTTGAAGAATTTTTCCATTCTAAGCCCTGCCAGAGAGAAAAAAATGCTTTGCTATAAACACCAAATTTAAGTTATTTAACATAAATAGAATGCAAGTAATATAAATAAACATTATAATACCTGAAAAGAAATTTTGTGGAAATCTGCGAATACTCTTCTTATTCCTTCTTCACATGGTGGATCTCTTACGGTACATCCTCCTTTATTTCATATTTCCTCTCACCACTCCAGAAGATCCTAAACCTGAAAAACAATCTGTCTTCCTTGAAGAATTTTTCCATTCTAAGCCCTGCCAGAGAGAAAAAAATGCTTTGCTATAAACACCAAATTTAAGTTATTTAACATAAATAGAATGCAAGTAATATAAATAAACATTATAATACCTGAAAAGAAATTTTGTGGAAATCTGCGAATACTCTTCTTATTCCTTCTTCACATGGTGGATCTCTTACGGTACATCCTCCTTTATTTCATATTTCCTCTCACCACTCCAGAAGATCCTAAACCTGAAAAACAATCTGTCTTCCTTGAAGAATTTTTCCATTCTAAGCCCTGCCAGAGAGAAAAAAATGCTTTGCTATAAACACCAAATTTAAGTTATTTAACATAAATAGAATGCAAGTAATATAAATAAACATTATAATACCTGAAAAGAAATTTTGTGGAAATCTGCGAATACTCTTCTTATTCCTTCTTCACATGGTGGATCTCTTACGGTACATCCTCCTTTATTTCATATTTCCTCTCACCACTCCAGAAGATCCTAAACCTGAAAAACAATCTGTCTTCCTTGAAGAATTTTTCCATTCTAAGCCCTGCCAGAGAGAAAAAAATGCTTTGCTATAAACACCAAATTTAAGTTATTTAACAGATAGAATGCAAGTAATATAAATAAACATTATAATACCTGAAAAGAAATTTTGTGGAAATCTGCGAATACTCTTCTTATTCCTTCTTCACATGGTGGATCTCTTACGGTACATCCTCCTTTATTTCATATTTCCTCTCACCACTCCAGAAGATCCTAAACCTGAAAAACAATCTGTCTTCCTTGAAGAATTTTTCCATTCTAAGCCCTGCCAGAGAGAAAAAAATGCTTTGCTATAAACACCAAATTTAAGTTATTTAACATAAATAGAATGCAAGTAATATAAATAAACATTATAATACCTGAAAAGAAATTTTGTGGAAATCTGCGAATACTCTTCTTATTCCTTCTTCACATGGTGGATCTCTTACGGTACATCCTCCTTTATTTCATATTTCCTCTCACCACTCCAGAAGATCCTAAACCTGAAAAACAATCTGTCTTCCTTGAAGAATTTTTCCATTCTAAGCCCTGCCAGAGAGAAAAAAATGCTTTGCTATAAACACCAAATTTAAGTTATTTAACAGATAGAATGCAAGTAATATAAATAAACATTATAATACCTGAAAAGAAATTTTGTGGAAATCTGCGAATACTCTTCTTATTCCTTCTTCACATGGTGGATCTCTTACGGTACATCCTCCTTTATTTCATATTTCCTCTCACCACTCCAGAAGATCCTAAACCTGAAAAACAATCTGTCTTCCTTGAAGAATTTTTCCATTCTAAGCCCTGCCAGAGAGAAAAAAATGCTTTGCTATAAACACCAAATTTAAGTTATTTAACTTAAATAGAATGCAAGTAATATAAATAAACATTATAATACCTGAAAAGAAATTTTGTGGAAATCTGCGAATACTCTTCTTATTCCTTCTTCACATGGTGGATCTCTTACGGTACATCCTCCTTTATTTCATATTTCCTCTCACCACTCCAGAAGATCCTAAACCTGAAAAACAATCTGTCTTCCTTGAAGAATTTTTCCATTCTAAGCCCTGCCAGAGAGAAAAAAATGCTTTGCTATAAACACCAAATTTAAGTTATTTAACATAAATAGAATGCAAGTAATATAAATAAACATTATAATACCTGAAAAGAAATTTTGTGGAAATCTGCGAATACTCTTTTTATTCCTTCTTCACATGGTGGATCTCTTACGGTACATCCTCCTTTATTTCATATTTCCTCTCACCACTCCAGAAGATCCTAAACCTGAAAAACAATCTGTCTTCCTTGAAGAATTTTTCCATTCTAAGCCCTGCCAGAGAGAAAAAAATGCTTTGCTATAAACACCAAATTTAAGTTATTTAACATAAATAGAATGCAAGTAATATAAATAAACATTATAATACCTGAAAAGAAATTTTGTGGAAATCTGCGAATACTCTTCTTATTCCTTCTTCACATGGTGGATCTCTTACGGTACATCCTCCTTTATTTCATATTTCCTCTCACCACTCCAGAAGATCCTAAACCTGAAAAACAATCTGTCTTCCTTGAAGAATTTTTCCATTCTAAGCCCTGCCAGAGAGAAAAAAATGCTTTGCTATAAACACCAAATTTAAGTTATTTAACATAAATAGAATGCAAGTAATATAAATAAACATTATAATACCTGAAAAGAAATTTTGTGGAAATCTGCGAATACTCTTCTTATTCCTTCTTCACATGGTGGATCTCTTACGGTACATCCTCCTTTATTTCATATTTCCTCTCACCACTCCAGAAGATCCTAAACCTGAAAAACAATCTGTCTTCCTTGAAGAATTTTTCCATTCTAAGCCCTGCCAGAGAGAAAAAAATGCTTTGCTATAAACACCAAATTTAAGTTATTTAACATAAATAGAATGCAAGTAATATAAATAAACATTATAATACCTGAAAAGAAATTTTGTGGAAATCTGCGAATACTCTTCTTATTCCTTCTTCACATGGTGGATCTCTTACGGTACATCCTCCTTTATTTCATATTTCCTCTCACCACTCCAGAAGATCCTAAACCTGAAAAACAATCTGTCTTCCTTGAAGAATTTTTCCATTCTAAGCCCTGCCAGAGAGAAAAAAATGCTTTGCTATAAACACCAAATTTAAGTTATTTAACATAAATAGAATGCAAGTAATATAAATAAACATTATAATACCTGAAAAGAAATTTTGTGGAAATCTGCGAATACTCTTCTTATTCCTTCTTCACATGGTGGATCTCTTACGGTACATCCTCCTTTATTTCATATTTCCTCTCACCACTCCAGAAGATCCTAAACCTGAAAAACAATCTGTCTTCCTTGAAGAATTTTTCCATTCTAAGCCCTGCCAGAGAGAAAAAAATGCTTTGCTATAAACACCAAATTTAAGTTATTTAACATAAATAGAATGCAAGTAATATAAATAAACATTATAATACCTGAAAAGAAATTTTGTGGAAATCTGCGAATACTCTTCTTATTCCTTCTTCACATGGTGGATCTCTTACGGTACATCCTCCTTTATTTCATATTTCCTCTCACCACTCCAGAAGATCCTAAACCTGAAAAACAATCTGTCTTCCTTGAAGAATTTTTCCATTCTAAGCCCTGCCAGAGAGAAAAAAATGCTTTGCTATAAACACCAAATTTAAGTTATTTAACAGATAGAATGCAAGTAATATAAATAAACATTATAATACCTGAAAAGAAATTTTGCGTAAATCTGAGAATACTCTTCTTATTCCTTCCTTATATGGTGGTTCTCTTAAGTTACATCCTCCTTTATTTCCTATTTCCTCTCACCACTCCAGAAGATCCTAAACCTGAAAAACAATCTGTCTTCCTTGAAGAATTTTTCCATTCTAAGCCCTGCCAGAGAGAAAAAAATGCTTTGCTATAAACACCAAATTTAAGTTATTTAACATAAATAGAATGCAAGTAATATAAATAAACATTATAATACCTGAAAAGAAATTTTGTGGAAATCTGCGAATACTCTTCTTATTCCTTCTTCACATGGTGGATCTCTTACGGTACATCCTCCTTTATTTCATATTTCCTCTCACCACTCCAGAAGATCCTAAACCTGAAAAACAATCTGTCTTCCTTGAAGAATTTTTCCATTCTAAGCCCTGCCAGAGAGAAAAAAATGCTTTGCTATAAACACCAAATTTAAGTTATTTAACATAAATAGAATGCAAGTAATATAAATAAACATTATAATACCTGAAAAGAAATTTTGTGGAAATCTGCGAATACTCTTCTTATTCCTTCTTCACATGGTGGATCTCTTACGGTACATCCTCCTTTATTTCATATTTCCTCTCACCACTCCAGAAGATCCTAAACCTGAAAAACAATCTGTCTTCCTTGAAGAATTTTTCCATTCTAAGCCCTGCCAGAGAGAAAAAAATGCTTTGCTATAAACACCAAATTTAAGTTATTTAACATAAATAGAATGCAAGTAATATAAATAAACATTATAATACCTGAAAAGAAATTTTGTGGAAATCTGCGAATACTCTTCTTATTCCTTCTTCACATGGTGGATCTCTTACGGTACATCCTCCTTTATTTCATATTTCCTCTCACCACTCCAGAAGATCCTAAACCTGAAAAACAATCTGTCTTCCTTGAAGAATTTTTCCATTCTAAGCCCTGCCAGAGAGAAAAAAATGCTTTGCTATAAACACCAAATTTAAGTTATTTAACATAAATAGAATGCAAGTAATATAAATAAACATTATAATACCTGAAAAGAAATTTTGTGGAAATCTGCGAATACTCTTCTTATTCCTTCTTCACATGGTGGATCTCTTACGGTACATCCTCCTTTATTTCATATTTCCTCTCACCACTCCAGAAGATCCTAAACCTGAAAAACAATCTGTCTTCCTTGAAGAATTTTTCCATTCTAAGCCCTGCCAGAGAGAAAAAAATGCTTTGCTATAAACACCAAATTTAAGTTATTTAACAGATAGAATGCAAGTAATATAAATAAACATTATAATACCTGAAAAGAAATTTTGCGTAAATCTGAGAATACTCTTCTTATTCCTTCCTTATATGGTGGTTCTCTTAAGTTACATCCTCCTTTATTTCCTATTTCCTCTCACCACTCCAGAAGATCCTAAACCTGAAAAACAATCTGTCTTCCTTGAAGAATTTTTCCATTCTAAGCCCTGCCAGAGAGAAAAAAATGCTTTGCTATAAACACCAAATTTAAGTTATTTAACAGATAGAATGCAAGTAATATAAATAAACATTATAATACCTGAAAAGAAATTTTGTGGAAATCTGCGAATACTCTTCTTATTCCTTCTTCACATGGTGGATCTCTTACGGTACATCCTCCTTTATTTCATATTTCCTCTCACCACTCCAGAAGATCCTAAACCTGAAAAACAATCTGTCTTCCTTGAAGAATTTTTCCATTCTAAGCCCTGCCAGAGAGAAAAAAATGCTTTGCTATAAACACCAAATTTAAGTTATTTAACAGATAGAATGCAAGTAATATAAATAAACATTATAATACCTGAAAAGAAATTTTGTGGAAATCTGCGAATACTCTTCTTATTCCTTCTTCACATGGTGGATCTCTTACGGTACATCCTCCTTTATTTCATATTTCCTCTCACCACTCCAGAAGATCCTAAACCTGAAAAACAATCTGTCTTCCTTGAAGAATTTTTCCATTCTAAGCCCTGCCAGAGAGAAAAAAATGCTTTGCTATAAACACCAAATTTAAGTTATTTAACAGATAGAATGCAAGTAATATAAATAAACATTATAATACCTGAAAAGAAATTTTGTGGAAATCTGCGAATACTCTTCTTATTCCTTCTTCACATGGTGGATCTCTTACGGTACATTCTCCTTTATTTCCTATTTCCTCTCACCACTCCAGAAGATCCTAAACCTGAAAAACAATCTGTCTTCCTTGAAGAATTTTTCCATTCTAAGCCCTGCCAGAGAGAAAAAAATGCTTTGCTATAAACACCAAATTTAAGTTATTTAACAGATAGAATGCAAGTAATATAAATAAACATTATAATACCTGAAAAGAAATTTTGTGGAAATCTGCGAATACTCTTCTTATTCCTTCTTCACATGGTGGATCTCTTACGGTACATCCTCCTTTATTTCATATTTCCTCTCACCACTCCAGAAGATCCTAAACCTGAAAAACAATCTGTCTTCCTTGAAGAATTTTTCCATTCTAAGCCCTGCCAGAGAGAAAAAAATGCTTTGCTATAAACACCAAATTTAAGTTATTTAACAGATAGAATGCAAGTAATATAAATAAACATTATAACACCTGAAAAGAAATTTTGTGGAAATCTGCGAATACTCTTCTTATTCCTTCTTCACATGGTGGATCTCTTACGGTACATCCTCCTTTATTTCATATTTCCTCTCACCACTCCAGAAGATCCTAAACCTGAAAAACAATCTGTCTTCCTTGAAGAATTTTTCCATTCTAAGCCCTGCCAGAGAGAAAAAAATGCTTTGCTATAAACACCAAATTTAAGTTATTTAACAGATAGAATGCAAGTAATATAAATAAACATTATAATACCTGAAAAGAAATTTTGCGTAAATCTGAGAATACTCTTCTTATTCCTTCCTTATATGGTGGTTCTCTTAAGTTACATCCTCCTTTATTTCCTATTTCCACTCTCTACCTCTAAAGATTCCAAACCTGAAAGACCTTCCTTGAAGAATTTTTCCATTCTAAGCCCTGCCAGAGAGAAAAAAATGCTTTGCTATAAACACCAAATTTAAGTTATTTAACAGATAGAATGCAAGTAATATAAATAAACATTATAATACCTGAAAAGAAATTTTGCGTAAATCTGAGAATACTCTTCTTATTCCTTCCTTATATGGTGGTTCTCTTAAGTTACATCCTCCTTTATTTCCTATTTCCACTCTCTACCTCTAAAGATTCCAAACCTGAAAGACCTTCCTTGAAGAATTTTTCCATTCTAAGCCCTGGCAGAGAGAAAAAAATGCCTTGCATTACACACCGAAGTTACATTTCTTAAAATAGATTGAATGGAAGTAATATAAATAAACATTATAATACCTGAAAAGAAATTTTGCGTAAATCTGAGAATACTCTTCTTATTCCTTCCTTATATGGTGGTTCTCTTAAGTTACATCCTCCTTTATTTCCTATTTCCACTCTCTACCTCTAAAGATTCCAAACCTGAAAGACCTTCCTTGAAGAATTTTTCCATTCTAAGCCCTGCCAGAGAGAAAAAATTGCTTCACATTACACTCCAAAGTTATATTTCTTAATATAGATTTAATGGAAGTTGTATAAATAAAATTTATATTACCTGAAAAGAAATTTTGTGTAAATCAGAGAATACTCTTCTGATTCCTTCTTCACATGATGGAACTCTTACGGTACATCCTCCTTTATATCATATTTCCTCTCACTACTCCAGAAGATCCCATACCTGAAATACAATCTGTCTTCCTTGAAGAATTTTTCCATTCTAAGCCCTGCCAGAGAGAAAAAAATGCTTTGCTATAAACACCAAATTTAAGTTATTTAACATAAATAGAATGCAAGTAATATAAATAAACATTATAATACCTGAAAAGAAATTTTGTGGAAATCTGCGAATACTCTTCTTATTCCTTCTTCACATGGTGGATCTCTTACGGTACATCCTCCTTTATTTCATATTTCCTCTCACTACTCCAGAAGATCCTAAACCTGAAAAACAATCTGTCTTCCTTGAAGAATTTTTCCATTCTAAGCCCTGCCAGAGAGAAAAAAATGCTTTGCTATAAACACCAAATTTAAGTTATTTAACATAAATAGAATGCAAGTAATATAAATAAACATTATAATACCTGAAAAGAAATTTTGTGGAAATCTGCGAATACTCTTCTTATTCCTTCTTCACATGGTGGATCTCTTACGGTACATCCTCCTTTATTTCATATTTCCTCTCACCACTCCAGAAGATCCTAAACCTGAAAAAAAATCTGTCTTCCTTGAAGAATTTTTCCATTCTAAGCCCTGCCAGAGAGAAAAAAATGCTTTGCTATAAACACCAAATTTAAGTTATTTAACATAAATAGAATGCAAGTAATATAAATAAACATTATAATACCTGAAAAGAAATTTTGTGGAAATCTGCGAATACTCTTCTTATTCCTTCTTCACATGGTGGATCTCTTACGGTACATCCTCCTTTATTTCATATTTCCTCTCACCACTCCAGAAGATCCTAAACCTGAAAAACAATCTGTCTTCCTTGAAGAATTTTTCCATTCTAAGCCCTGCCAGAGAGAAAAAAATGCTTTGCTATAAACACCAAATTTAAGTTATTTAACATAAATAGAATGCAAGTAATATAAATAAACATTATAATACCTGAAAAGAAATTTTGTGGAAATCTGCGAATACTCTTCTTATTCCTTCTTCACATGGTGGATCTCTTACGGTACATCCTCCTTTATATCATATTTCCTCTCACCACTCCAGAAGATCCTAAACCTGAAAAACAATCTGTCTTCCTTGAAGAATTTTTCCATTCTAAGCCCTGCCAGAGAGAAAAAAATGCTTTGCTATAAACACCAAATTTAAGTTATTTAACATAAATAGAATGCAAGTAATATAAATAAACATTATAATACCTGAAAAGAAATTTTGTGGAAATCTGCGAATACTCTTCTTATTCCTTCTTCACATGGTGGATCTCTTACGGTACATCCTCCTTTATTTCATATTTCCTCTCACCACTCCAGAAGATCCTAAACCTGAAAAACAATCTGTCTTCCTTGAAGAATTTTTCCATTCTAAGCCCTGCCAGAGAGAAAAAAATGCTTTGCTATAAACACCAAATTTAAGTTATTTAACATAAATAGAATGCAAGTAATATAAATAAACATTATAATACCTGAAAAGAAATTTTGTGGAAATCTGCGAATACTCTTCTTATTCCTTCTTCACATGGTGGATCTCTTACGGTACATCCTCCTTTATTTCATATTTCCTCTCACCACTCCAGAAGATCCTAAACCTGAAAAACAATCTGTCTTCCTTGAAGAATTTTTCCATTCTAAGCCCTGCCAGAGAGAAAAAAATGCTTTGCTATAAACACCAAATTTAAGTTATTTAACATAAATAGAATGCAAGTAATATAAATAAACATTATAATACCTGAAAAGAAATTTTGTGGAAATCTGCGAATACTCTTCTTATTCCTTCTTCACATGGTGGATCTCTTACGGTACATCCTCCTTTATATCATATTTCCTCTCACCACTCCAGAAGATCCTAAACCTGAAAAACAATCTGTCTTCCTTGAAGAATTTTTCCATTCTAAGCCCTGCCAGAGAGAAAAAAATGCTTTGCTATAAACACCAAATTTAAGTTATTTAACATAAATAGAATACAAGTAATATAAATAAACATTATAATACCTGAAAAGAAATTTTGTGGAAATCTGCGAATACTCTTCTTATTCCTTCTTCACATGGTGGATCTCTTACGGTACATCCTCCTTTATTTCATATTTCCTCTCACCACTCCAGAAGATCCTAAACCTGAAAAACAATCTGTCTTCCTTGAAGAATTTTTCCATTCTAAGCCCTGCCAGAGAGAAAAAAATGCTTTGCTATAAACACCAAATTTAAGTTATTTAACATAAATAGAATGCAAGTAATATAAATAAACATTATAATACCTGAAAAGAAATTTTGTGGAAATCTGCGAATACTCTTCTTATTCCTTCTTCACATGGTGGATCTCTTACGGTACATCCTCCTTTATTTCATATTTCCTCTCACCACTCCAGAAGATCCTAAACCTGAAAAACAATCTGTCTTCCTTGAAGAATTTTTCCATTCTAAGCCCTGCCAGAGAGAAAAAAATGCTTTGCTATAAACACCAAATTTAAGTTATTTAACATAAATAGAATGCAAGTAATATAAATAAACATTATAATACCTGAAAAGAAATTTTGTGGAAATCTGCGAATACTCTTCTTATTCCTTCTTCACATGGTGGATCTCTTACGGTACATCCTCCTTTATATCATATTTCCTCTCACCACTCCAGAAGATCCTAAACCTGAAAAACAATCTGTCTTCCTTGAAGAATTTTTCCATTCTAAGCCCTGCCAGAGAGAAAAAAATGCTTTGCTATAAACACCAAATTTAAGTTATTTAACATAAATAGAATGCAAGTAATATAAATAAACATTATAATACCTGAAAAGAAATTTTGTGGAAATCTGCGAATACTCTTCTTATTCCTTCTTCACATGGTGGATCTCTTACGGTACATCCTCCTTTATTTCATATTTCCTCTCACCACTCCAGAAGATCCTAAACCTGAAAAACAATCTGTCTTCCTTGAAGAATTTTTCCATTCTAAGCCCTGCCAGAGAGAAAAAAATGCTTTGCTATAAACACCAAATTTAAGTTATTTAACATAAATAGAATGCAAGTAATATAAATAAACATTATAATACCTGAAAAGAAATTTTGTGGAAATCTGCGAATACTCTTCTTATTCCTTCTTCACATGGTGGATCTCTTACGGTACATCCTCCTTTATTTCATATTTCCTCTCACCACTCCAGAAGATCCTAAACCTGAAAAACAATCTGTCTTCCTTGAAGAATTTTTCCATTCTAAGCCCTGCCAGAGAGAAAAAAATGCTTTGCTATAAACACCAAATTTAAGTTATTTAACATAAATAGAATGCAAGTAATATAAATAAACATTATAATACCTGAAAAGAAATTTTGTGGAAATCTGCGAATACTCTTCTTATTCCTTCTTCACATGGTGGATCTCTTACGGTACATCCTCCTTTATTTCATATTTCCTCTCACCACTCCAGAAGATCCTAAACCTGAAAAACAATCTGTCTTCCTTGAAGAATTTTTCCATTCTAAGCCCTGCCAGAGAGAAAAAAATGCTTTGCTATAAACACCAAATTTAAGTTATTTAACATAAATAGAATGCAAGTAATATAAATAAACATTATAATACCTGAAAAGAAATTTTGTGGAAATCTGCGAATACTCTTCTTATTCCTTCTTCACATGGTGGATCTCTTACGGTACATCCTCCTTTATTTCATATTTCCTCTCACCACTCCAGAAGATCCTAAACCTGAAAAACAATCTGTCTTCCTTGAAGAATTTTTCCATTCTAAGCCCTGCCAGAGAGAAAAAAAATGCTTTGCTATAAACACCAAATTTAAGTTATTTAACATAAATAGAATGCAAGTAATATAAATAAACATTATAATACCTGAAAAGAAATTTTGTGGAAATCTGCGAATACTCTTCTTATTCCTTCTTCACATGGTGGATCTCTTACGGTACATCCTCCTTTATATCATATTTCCTCTCACTACTCCAGAAGATCCTAAACCTGAAAAACAATCTGTCTTCCTTGAAGAATTTTTCCATTCTAAGCCCTGCCAGAGAGAAAAAAATGCTTTGCTATAAACACCAAATTTAAGTTATTTAACATAAATAGAATGCAAGTAATATAAATAAACATTATAATACCTGAAAAGAAATTTTGTGGAAATCTGCGAATACTCTTCTTATTCCTTCTTCACATGGTGGATCTCTTACGGTACATCCTCCTTTATTTCATATTTCCTCTCACTACTCCAGAAGATCCTAAACCTGAAAAACAATCTGTCTTCCTTGAAGAATTTTTCCATTCTAAGCCCTGCCAGAGAGAAAAAAATGCTTTGCTATAAACACCAAATTTAAGTTATTTAACATAAATAGAATGCAAGTAATATAAATAAACATTATAATACCTGAAAAGAAATTTTGTGGAAATCTGCGAATACTCTTCTTATTCCTTCTTCACATGGTGGATCTCTTACGGTACATCCTCCTTTATTTCATATTTCCTCTCACCACTCCAGAAGATCCTAAACCTGAAAAAAAATCTGTCTTCCTTGAAGAATTTTTCCATTCTAAGCCCTGCCAGAGAGAAAAAAATGCTTTGCTATAAACACCAAATTTAAGTTATTTAACATAAATAGAATGCAAGTAATATAAATAAACATTATAATACCTGAAAAGAAATTTTGTGGAAATCTGCGAATACTCTTCTTATTCCTTCTTCACATGGTGGATCTCTTACGGTACATCCTCCTTTATTTCATATTTCCTCTCACCACTCCAGAAGATCCTAAACCTGAAAAAAAATCTGTCTCCTTGAAGAATTTTTCATCTAAGCCCTGCCAGAGAGAAAAAAATGCTTTGCTATAAACACCAAATTTAAGTTATTTAACATAAATAGAATGCAAGTAATATAAATAAACATTATAATACCTGAAAAGAAATTTTGTGGAAATCTGCGAATACTCTTCTTATTCCTTCTTCACATGGTGGATCTCTTACGGTACATCCTCCTTTATTTCATATTTCCTCTCACCACTCCAGAAGATCCTAAACCTGAAAAACAATCTGTCTTCCTTGAAGAATTTTTCCATTCTAAGCCCTGCCAGAGAGAAAAAAATGCTTTGCTATAAACACCAAATTTAAGTTATTTAACATAAATAGAATGCAAGTAATATAAATAAACATTATAATACCTGAAAAGAAATTTTGTGGAAATCTGCGAATACTCTTCTTATTCCTTCTTCACATGGTGGATCTCTTACGGTACATCCTCCTTTATATCATATTTCCTCTCACCACTCCAGAAGATCCTAAACCTGAAAAACAATCTGTCTTCCTTGAAGAATTTTTCCATGTCTAAGCCCTGCCAGAGAGAAAAAAATGCTTTGCTATAAACACCAAATTTAAGTTATTTAACATAAATAGAATGCAAGTAATATAAATAAACATTATAATACCTGAAAAGAAATTTTGTGGAAATCTGCGAATACTCTTCTTATTCCTTCTTCACATGGTGGATCTCTTACGGTACATCCTCCTTTATTTCATATTTCCTCTCACCACTCCAGAAGATCCTAAACCTGAAAAACAATCTGTCTTCCTTGAAGAATTTTTCCATTCTAAGCCCTGCCAGAGAGAAAAAAATGCTTTGCTATAAACACCAAATTTAAGTTATTTAACATAAATAGAATGCAAGTAATATAAATAAACATTATAATACCTGAAAAGAAATTTTGTGGAAATCTGCGAATACTCTTCTTATTCCTTCTTCACATGGTGGATCTCTTACGGTACATCCTCCTTTATTTCATATTTCCTCTCACCACTCCAGAAGATCCTAAACCTGAAAAACAATCTGTCTTCCTTGAAGAATTTTTCCATTCTAAGCCCTGCCAGAGAGAAAAAAATGCTTTGCTATAAACACCAAATTTAAGTTATTTAACATAAATAGAATGCAAGTAATATAAATAAACATTATAATACCTGAAAAGAAATTTTGTGGAAATCTGCGAATACTCTTCTTATTCCTTCTTCACATGGTGGATCTCTTACGGTACATCCTCCTTTATATCATATTTCCTCTCACCACTCCAGAAGATCCTAAACCTGAAAAACAATCTGTCTTCCTTGAAGAATTTTTCCATTCTAAGCCCTGCCAGAGAGAAAAAAATGCTTTGCTATAAACACCAAATTTAAGTTATTTAACATAAATAGAATGCAAGTAATATAAATAAACATTATAATACCTGAAAAGAAATTTTGTGGAAATCTGCGAATACTCTTCTTATTCCTTCTTCACATGGTGGATCTCTTACGGTACATCCTCCTTTATTTCATATTTCCTCTCACCACTCCAGAAGATCCTAAACCTGAAAAACAATCTGTCTTCCTTGAAGAATTTTTCCATTCTAAGCCCTGCCAGAGAGAAAAAAATGCTTTGCTATAAACACCAAATTTAAGTTATTTAACATAAATAGAATGCAAGTAATATAAATAAACATTATAATACCTGAAAAGAAATTTTGTGGAAATCTGCGAATACTCTTCTTATTCCTTCTTCACATGGTGGATCTCTTACGGTACATCCTCCTTTATTTCATATTTCCTCTCACCACTCCAGAAGATCCTAAACCTGAAAAACAATCTGTCTTCCTTGAAGAATTTTTCCATTCTAAGCCCTGCCAGAGAGAAAAAAATGCTTTGCTATAAACACCAAATTTAAGTTATTTAACATAAATAGAATGCAAGTAATATAAATAAACATTATAATACCTGAAAAGAAATTTTGTGGAAATCTGCGAATACTCTTCTTATTCCTTCTTCACATGGTGGATCTCTTACGGTACATCCTCCTTTATATCATATTTCCTCTCACCACTCCAGAAGATCCTAAACCTGAAAAACAATCTGTCTTCCTTGAAGAATTTTTCCATTCTAAGCCCTGCCAGAGAGAAAAAAATGCTTTGCTATAAACACCAAATTTAAGTTATTTAACATAAATAGAATGCAAGTAATATAAATAAACATTATAATACCTGAAAAGAAATTTTGTGGAAATCTGCGAATACTCTTCTTATTCCTTCTTCACATGGTGGATCTCTTACGGTACATCCTCCTTTATTTCATATTTCCTCTCACCACTCCAGAAGATCCTAAACCTGAAAAACAATCTGTCTTCCTTGAAGAATTTTTCCATTCTAAGCCCTGCCAGAGAGAAAAAAATGCTTTGCTATAAACACCAAATTTAAGTTATTTAACATAATAGAATGCAAGTAATATAAATAAACATTATAATACCTGAAAAGAAATTTTGTGGAAATCTGCGAATACTCTTCTTATTCCTTCTTCACATGGTGGATCTCTTACGGTACATCCTCCTTTATTTCATATTTCCTCTCACCACTCCAGAAGATCCTAAACCTGAAAAACAATCTGTCTTCCTTGAAGAATTTTTCCATTCTAAGCCCTGCCAGAGAGAAAAAAATGCTTTGCTATAAACACCAAATTTAAGTTATTTAACATAAATAGAATGCAAGTAATATAAATAAACATTATAATACCTGAAAAGAAATTTTGTGGAAATCTGCGAATACTCTTCTTATTCCTTCTTCACATGGTGGATCTCTTACGGTACATCCTCCTTTATTTCATATTTCCTCTCACCACTCCAGAAGATCCTAAACCTGAAAAACAATCTGTCTTCCTTGAAGAATTTTTCCATTCTAAGCCCTGCCAGAGAGAAAAAAATGCTTTGCTATAAACACCAAATTTAAGTTATTTAACATAAATAGAATGCAAGTAATATAAATAAACATTATAATACCTGAAAAGAAATTTTGTGGAAATCTGCGAATACTCTTCTTATTCCTTCTTCACATGGTGGATCTCTTACGGTACATCCTCCTTTATTTCATATTTCCTCTCACCACTCCAGAAGATCCTAAACCTGAAAAACAATCTGTCTTCCTTGAAGAATTTTTCCATTCTAAGCCCTGCCAGAGAGAAAAAAATGCTTTGCTATAAACACCAAATTTAAGTTATTTAACATAAATAGAATGCAAGTAATATAAATAAACATTATAATACCTGAAAAGAAATTTTGTGGAAATCTGCGAATACTCTTCTTATTCCTTCTTCACATGGTGGATCTCTTACGGTACATCCTCCTTTATATCATATTTCCTCTCACCACTCCAGAAGATCCTAAACCTGAAAAACAATCTGTCTTCCTTGAAGAATTTTTCCATTCTAAGCCCTGCCAGAGAGAAAAAATGCTTTGCTATAAACACCAAATTTAAGTTATTTAACATAAATAGAATGCAAGTAATATAAATAAACATTATAATACCTGAAAAGAAATTTTGTGGAAATCTGCGAATACTCTTCTTATTCCTTCTTCACATGGTGGATCTCTTACGGTACATCCTCCTTTATTTCATATTTCCTCTCACCACTCCAGAAGATCCTAAACCTGAAAAACAATCTGTCTTCCTTGAAGAATTTTTCCATTCTAAGCCCTGCCAGAGAGAAAAAAATGCTTGCTATAAACACCAAATTTAAGTTATTTAACATAAATAGAATGCAAGTAATATAAATAAACATTATAATACCTGAAAAGAAATTTTGTGGAAATCTGCGAATACTCTTCTTATTCCTTCTTCACATGGTGGATCTCTTACGGTACATCCTCCTTTATTTCATATTTCCTCTCACCACTCCAGAAGATCCTAAACCTGAAAAACAATCTGTCTTCCTTGAAGAATTTTTCCATTCTAAGCCCTGCCAGAGAGAAAAAAATGCTTTGCTATAAACACCAAATTTAAGTTATTTAACATAAATAGAATGCAAGTAATATAAATAAACATTATAATACCTGAAAAGAAATTTTGTGGAAATCTGCGAATACTCTTCTTATTCCTTCTTCACATGGTGGATCTCTTACGGTACATCCTCCTTTATTTCATATTTCCTCTCACCACTCCAGAAGATCCTAAACCTGAAAAACAATCTGTCTTCCTTGAAGAATTTTTCCATTCTAAGCCCTGCCAGAGAGAAAAAAAATGCTTTGCTATAAACACCAAATTTAAGTTATTTAACATAAATAGAATGCAAGTAATATAAATAAACATTATAATACCTGAAAAGAAATTTTGTGGAAATCTGCGAATACTCTTCTTATTCCTTCTTCACATGGTGGATCTCTTACGGTACATCCTCCTTTATTTCATATTTCCTCTCACCACTCCAGAAGATCCTAAACCTGAAAAACAATCTGTCTTCCTTGAAGAATTTTTCCATTCTAAGCCCTGCCAGAGAGAAAAAAATGCTTTGCTATAAACACCAAATTTAAGTTATTTAACATAAATAGAATGCAAGTAATATAAATAAACATTATAATACCTGAAAAGAAATTTTGTGGAAATCTGCGAATACTCTTCTTATTCCTTCTTCACATGGTGGATCTCTTACGGTACATCCTCCTTTATTTCATATTTCCTCTCACCACTCCAGAAGATCCTAAACCTGAAAAACAATCTGTCTTCCTTGAAGAATTTTTCCATTCTAAGCCCTGCCAGAGAGAAAAAAATGCTTTGCTATAAACACCAAATTTAAGTTATTTAACATAAATAGAATGCAAGTAATATAAATAAACATTATAATACCTGAAAAGAAATTTTGTGGAAATCTGCGAATACTCTTCTTATTCCTTCTTCACATGGTGGATCTCTTACGGTACATCCTCCTTTATTTCATATTTCCTCTCACCACTCCAGAAGATCCTAAACCTGAAAAACAATCTGTCTTCCTTGAAGAATTTTTCCATTCTAAGCCCTGCCAGAGAGAAAAAAATGCTTTGCTGTAAACACCAAATTTAAGTTATTTAACATAAATAGAATGCAAGTAATATAAATAAACATTATAATACCTGAAAAGAAATTTTGTGGAAATCTGCGAATACTCTTCTTATTCCTTCTTCACATGGTGGATCTCTTACGGTACATCCTCCTTTATTTCATATTTCCTCTCACCACTCCAGAAGATCCTAAACCTGAAAAACAATCTGTCTTCCTTGAAGAATTTTTCCATTCTAAGCCCTGCCAGAGAGAAAAAAATGCTTTGCTATAAACACCAAATTTAAGTTATTTAACATAAATAGAATGCAAGTAATATAAATAAACATTATAATACCTGAAAAGAAATTTTGTGGAAATCTGCGAATACTCTTCTTATTCCTTCTTCACATGGTGGATCTCTTACGGTACATCCTCCTTTATTTCATATTTCCTCTCACCACTCCAGAAGATCCTAAACCTGAAAAACAATCTGTCTTCCTTGAAGAATTTTTCCATTCTAAGCCCTGCCAGAGAGAAAAAAATGCTTTGCTATAAACACCAAATTTAAGTTATTTAACATAAATAGAATGCAAGTAATATAAATAAACATTATAATACCTGAAAAGAAATTTTGTGGAAATCTGCGAATACTCTTCTTATTCCTTCTTCACATGGTGGATCTCTTACGGTACATCCTCCTTTATTTCATATTTCCTCTCACCACTCCAGAAGATCCTAAACCTGAAAAACAATCTGTCTTCCTTGAAGAATTTTTCCATTCTAAGCCCTGCCAGAGAGAAAAAAATGCTTTGCTATAAACACCAAATTTAAGTTATTTAACATAAATAGAATGCAAGTAATATAAATAAACATTATAATACCTGAAAAGAAATTTTGTGGAAATCTGCGAATACTCTTCTTATTCCTTCTTCACATGGTGGATCTCTTACGGTACATCCTCCTTTATTTCATATTTCCTCTCACCACTCCAGAAGATCCTAAACCTGAAAAACAATCTGTCTTCCTTGAAGAATTTTTCCATTCTAAGCCCTGCCAGAGAGAAAAAAATGCTTTGCTATAAACACCAAATTTAAGTTATTTAACATAAATAGAATGCAAGTAATATAAATAAACATTATAATACCTGAAAAGAAATTTTGTGGAAATCTGCGAATACTCTTCTTATTCCTTCTTCACATGGTGGATCTCTTACGGTACATCCTCCTTTATTTCATATTTCCTCTCACCACTCCAGAAGATCCTAAACCTGAAAAACAATCTGTCTTCCTTGAAGAATTTTTCCATTCTAAGCCCTGCCAGAGAGAAAAAAATGCTTTGCTATAAACACCAAATTTAAGTTATTTAACATAAATAGAATGCAAGTAATATAAATAAACATTATAATACCTGAAAAGAAATTTTGTGGAAATCTGCGAATACTCTTCTTATTCCTTCTTCACATGGTGGATCTCTTACGGTACATCCTCCTTTATTTCATATTTCCTCTCACCACTCCAGAAGATCCTAAACCTGAAAAACAATCTGTCTTCCTTGAAGAATTTTTCCATTCTAAGCCCTGCCAGAGAGAAAAAAATGCTTTGCTATAAACACCAAATTTAAGTTATTTAACATAAATAGAATGCAAGTAATATAAATAAACATTATAATACCTGAAAAGAAATTTTGTGGAAATCTGCGAATACTCTTCTTATTCCTTCTTCACATGGTGGATCTCTTACGGTACATCCTCCTTTATTTCATATTTCCTCTCACCACTCCAGAAGATCCTAAACCTGAAAAACAATCTGTCTTCCTTGAAGAATTTTTCCATTCTAAGCCCTGCCAGAGAGAAAAAAATGCTTTGCTATAAACACCAAATTTAAGTTATTTAACATAAATAGAATGCAAGTAATATAAATAAACATTATAATACCTGAAAAGAAATTTTGTGGAAATCTGCGAATACTCTTCTTATTCCTTCTTCACATGGTGGATCTCTTACGGTACATCCTCCTTTATTTCATATTTCCTCTCACCACTCCAGAAGATCCTAAACCTGAAAAACAATCTGTCTTCCTTGAAGAATTTTTCCATTCTAAGCCCTGCCAGAGAGAAAAAAATGCTTTGCTATAAACACCAAATTTAAGTTATTTAACATAAATAGAATGCAAGTAATATAAATAAACATTATAATACCTGAAAAGAAATTTTGTGGAAATCTGCGAATACTCTTCTTATTCCTTCTTCACATGGTGGATCTCTTACGGTACATCCTCCTTTATTTCATATTTCCTCTCACCACTCCAGAAGATCCTAAACCTGAAAAACAATCTGTCTTCCTTGAAGAATTTTTCCATTCTAAGCCCTGCCAGAGAGAAAAAAATGCTTTGCTATAAACACCAAATTTAAGTTATTTAACAGATAGAATGCAAGTAATATAAATAAACATTATAATACCTGAAAAGAAATTTTGCGTAAATCTGAGAATACTCTTCTTATTCCTTCCTTATATGGTGGTTCTCTTAAGTTACATCCTCCTTTATTTCCTATTTCCACTCTCTACCTCTAAAGATTCCAAACCTGAAAGACCTTCCTTGAAGAATTTTTCCATTCTAAGCCCTGCCAGAGAGAAACAAATGCTTTGCTATAAACACCAAATTTAAGTTATTTAACAGATAGAATGCAAGTAATATAAATAAACATTATAATACCTGAAAAGAAATTTTGCGTAAATCTGAGAATACTCTTCTTATTCCTTCCTTATATGGTGGTTCTCTTAAGTTACATCCTCCTTTATTTCCTATTTCCACTCTCTACCTCTAAAGATTCCAAACCTGAAAGACCTTCCTTGAAGAATTTTTCCATTCTAAGCCCTGGCAGAGAGAAAAAAATGCCTTGCATTACACACCGAAGTTACATTTCTTAAAATAGATTGAATGGAAGTAATATAAATAAACATTATAATACCTGAAAAGAAATTTTGCGTAAATCTGAGAATACTCTTCTTATTCCTTCCTTATATGGTGGTTCTCTTAAGTTACATCCTCCTTTATTTCCTATTTCCACTCTCTACCTCTAAAGATTCCAAACCTGAAAGACCTTCCTTGAAGAATTTTTCCATTCTAAGCCCTGCCAGAGAGAAAAAATTGCTTCACATTACACTCCAAAGTTATATTTCTTAATATAGATTTAATGGAAGTTGTATAAATAAAATTTATATTACCTGAAAAGAAATTTTGTGTAAATCAGAGAATACTCTTCTGATTCCTTCTTCACATGATGGAACTCTTACGGTACATCCTCCTTTATATCATATTTCCTCTCACTACTCCAGAAGATCCCATACCTGAAATACAATCTGTCTTCCTTGAAGAATTTTTCCATTCTAAGCCCTGGCAGAGAGAAAAAAATGCCTTGCATTACACACCGAAGTTACATTTCTTAAAATAGATTGAATGGAAGTAATATAAATAAACATTATAATACCTGAAAAGAAATTTTGCGTAAATCTGAGAATACTCTTCTTATTCCTTCCTTATATGGTGGTTCTCTTAAGTTACATCCTCCTTTATTTCCTATTTCCACTCTCTACCTCTAAAGATTCCAAACCTGAAAGACCTTCCTTGAAGAATTTTTCCATTCTAAGCCCTGGCAGAGAGAAAAAAATGCCTTGCATTACACACCGAAGTTACATTTCTTAAAATAGATTGAATGGAAGTAATATAAATAAACATTATAATACCTGAAAAGAAATTTTGCGTAAATCTGAGAATACTCTTCTTATTCCTTCCTTATATGGTGGTTCTCTTAAGTTACATCCTCCTTTATTTCCTATTTCCACTCTCTACCTCTAAAGATTCCAAACCTGAAAGACCTTCCTTGAAGAATTTTTCCATTCTAAGCCCTGCCAGAGAGAAAAAATTGCTTCACATTACACTCCAAAGTTATATTTCTTAATATAGATTTAATGGAAGTTGTATAAATAAAATTTATATTACCTGAAAAGAAATTTTGTGTAAATCAGAGAATACTCTTCTGATTCCTTCTTCACATGATGGAACTCTTACGGTACATCCTCCTTTATATCATATTTCCTCTCACTACTCCAGAAGATCCCATACCTGAAATACAATCTGTCTTCCTTGAAGAATTTTTCCATTCTAAGCCCTGGCAGAGAGAAAAAAATGCCTTGCATTACACACCGAAGTTACATTTCTTAAAATAGATTGAATGGAAGTAATATAAATAAACATTATAATACCTGAAAAGAAATTTTGCGTAAATCTGAGAATACTCTTCTTATTCCTTCCTTATATGGTGGTTCTCTTAAGTTACATCCTCCTTTATTTCCTATTTCCACTCTCTACCTCTAAAGATTCCAAACCTGAAAGACCTTCCTTGAAGAATTTTTCCATTCTAAGCCCTGGCAGAGAGAAAAAAATGCCTTGCATTACACACCGAAGTTACATTTCTTAAAATAGATTGAATGGAAGTAATATAAATAAACATTATAATACCTGAAAAGAAATTTTGCGTAAATCTGAGAATACTCTTCTTATTCCTTCCTTATATGGTGGTTCTCTTAAGTTACATCCTCCTTTATTTCCTATTTCCACTCTCTACCTCTAAAGATTCCAAACCTGAAAGACCTTCCTTGAAGAATTTTTCCATTCTAAGCCCTGCCAGAGAGAAAAAATTGCTTCACATTACACTCCAAAGTTATATTTCTTAATATAGATTTAATGGAAGTTGTATAAATAAAATTTATATTACCTGAAAAGAAATTTTGTGTAAATCAGAGAATACTCTTCTGATTCCTTCTTCACATGATGGAACTCTTACGGTACATCCTCCTTTATATCATATTTCCTCTCACTACTCCAGAAGATCCCATACCTGAAATACAATCTGTCTTCCTTGAAGAATTTTTCCATTCTAAGCCCTGGCAGAGAGAAAAAAATGCCTTGCATTACACACCGAAGTTACATTTCTTAAAATAGATTGAATGGAAGTAATATAAATAAACATTATAATACCTGAAAAGAAATTTTGCGTAAATCTGAGAATACTCTTCTTATTCCTTCCTTATATGGTGGTTCTCTTAAGTTACATCCTCCTTTATTTCCTATTTCCACTCTCTACCTCTAAAGATTCCAAACCTGAAAGACCTTCCTTGAAGAATTTTTCCATTCTAAGCCCTGGCAGAGAGAAAAAAATGCCTTGCATTACACACCGAAGTTACATTTCTTAAAATAGATTGAATGGAAGTAATATAAATAAACATTATAATACCTGAAAAGAAATTTTGCGTAAATCTGAGAATACTCTTCTTATTCCTTCCTTATATGGTGGTTCTCTTAAGTTACATCCTCCTTTATTTCCTATTTCCACTCTCTACCTCTAAAGATTCCAAACCTGAAAGACCTTCCTTGAAGAATTTTTCCATTCTAAGCCCTGCCAGAGAGAAAAAATTGCTTCACATTACACTCCAAAGTTATATTTCTTAATATAGATTTAATGGAAGTTGTATAAATAAAATTTATATTACCTGAAAAGAAATTTTGTGTAAATCAGAGAATACTCTTCTGATTCCTTCTTCACATGATGGAACTCTTACGGTACATCCTCCTTTATATCATATTTCCTCTCACTACTCCAGAAGATCCCATACCTGAAATACAATCTGTCTTCCTTGAAGAATTTTTCCATTCTAAGCCCTGGCAGAGAGAAAAAAATGCCTTGCATTACACACCGAAGTTACATTTCTTAAAATAGATTGAATGGAAGTAATATAAATAAACATTATAATACCTGAAAAGAAATTTTGCGTAAATCTGAGAATACTCTTCTTATTCCTTCCTTATATGGTGGTTCTCTTAAGTTACATCCTCCTTTATTTCCTATTTCCACTCTCTACCTCTAAAGATTCCAAACCTGAAAGACCTTCCTTGAAGAATTTTTCCATTCTAAGCCCTGGCAGAGAGAAAAAAATGCCTTGCATTACACACCGAAGTTACATTTCTTAAAATAGATTGAATGGAAGTAATATAAATAAACATTATAATACCTGAAAAGAAATTTTGCGTAAATCTGAGAATACTTTTCTTATTCCTTCCTTATATGGTGGTTCTCTTAAGTTACATCCTCCTTTATTTCCTATTTCCACTCTCTACCTCTAAAGATTCCAAACCTGAAAGACCTTCCTTGAAGAATTTTTCCATTCTAAGCCCTGCCAGAGAGAAAAAATTGCTTCACATTACACTCCAAAGTTATATTTCTTAATATAGATTTAATGGAAGTTGTATAAATAAAATTTATATTACCTGAAAAGAAATTTTGTGTAAATCAGAGAATACTCTTCTGATTCCTTCTTCACATGATGGAACTCTTACGGTACATCCTCCTTTATATCATATTTCCTCTCACTACTCCAGAAGATCCCATACCTGAAATACAATCTGTCTTCCTTGAAGAATTTTTCCATTCTAAGCCCTGGCAGAGAGAAAAAAATGCCTTGCATTACACACCGAAGTTACATTTCTTAAAATAGATTGAATGGAAGTAATATAAATAAACATTATAATACCTGAAAAGAAATTTTGCGTAAATCTGAGAATACTCTTCTTATTCCTTCCTTATATGGTGGTTCTCTTAAGTTACATCCTCCTTTATTTCCTATTTCCACTCTCTACCTCTAAAGATTCCAAACCTGAAAGACCTTCCTTGAAGAATTTTTCCATTCTAAGCCCTGGCAGAGAGAAAAAAATGCCTTGCATTACACACCGAAGTTACATTTCTTAAAATAGATTGAATGGAAGTAATATAAATAAACATTATAATACCTGAAAAGAAATTTTGCGTAAATCTGAGAATACTCTTCTTATTCCTTCCTTATATGGTGGTTCTCTTAAGTTACATCCTCCTTTATTTCCTATTTCCACTCTCTACCTCTAAAGATTCCAAACCTGAAAGACCTTCCTTGAAGAATTTTTCCATTCTAAGCCCTGCCAGAGAGAAAAAATTGCTTCACATTACACTCCAAAGTTATATTTCTTAATATAGATTTAATGGAAGTTGTATAAATAAAATTTATATTACCTGAAAAGAAATTTTGTGTAAATCAGAGAATACTCTTCTGATTCCTTCTTCACATGATGGAACTCTTACGGTACATCCTCCTTTATATCATATTTCCTCTCACTACTCCAGAAGATCCCATACCTGAAATACAATCTGTCTTCCTTGAAGAATTTTTCCATTCTAAGCCCTGCCAGAGAGAAAAAATTGCTTCACATTACACTCCAAAGTTATATTTCTTAATATAGATTTAATGGAAGTTGTATAAATAAAATTTATATTACCTGAAAAGAAATTTTGCGTAAATCTGAGAATACTCTTCTTATTCCTTCCTTATATGGTGGTTCTCTTAAGTTACATCCTCCTTTATTTCCTATTTCCACTCTCTACCTCTAAAGATTCCAAACCTGAAAGACCTTCCTTGAAGAATTTTTCCATTCTAAGCCCTGGCAGAGAGAAAAAAATGCCTTGCATTACACACCGAAGTTACATTTCTTAAAATAGATTGAATGGAAGTAATATAAATAAACATTATAATACCTGAAAAGAAATTTTGCGTAAATCTGAGAATACTCTTCTTATTCCTTCCTTATATGGTGGTTCTCTTAAGTTACATCCTCCTTTATTTCCTATTTCCACTCTCTACCTCTAAAGATTCCAAACCTGAAAGACCTTCCTTGAAGAATTTTTCCATTCTAAGCCCTGCCAGAGAGAAAAAATTGCTTCACATTACACTCCAAAGTTATATTTCTTAATATAGATTTAATGGAAGTTGTATAAATAAAATTTATATTACCTGAAAAGAAATTTTGTGTAAATCAGAGAATACTCTTCTGATTCCTTCTTCACATGATGGAACTCTTACGGTACATCCTCCTTTATATCATATTTCCTCTCACTACTCCAGAAGATCCCATACCTGAAATACAATCTGTCTTCCTTGAAGAATTTTTCCATTCTAAGCCCTGCCAGAGAGAAAAAATTGCTTCACATTACACTCCAAAGTTATATTTCTTAATATAGATTTAATGGAAGTTGTATAAATAAACATTATAATACCTGAAAAGAAATTTTGCGTAAATCTGAGAATACTCTTCTTATTCCTTCCTTATATGGTGGTTCTCTTAAGTTACATCCTCCTTTATTTCCTATTTCCACTCTCTACCTCTAAAGATTCCAAACCTGAAAGACCTTCCTTGAAGAATTTTTCCATTCTAAGCCCTGGCAGAGAGAAAAAAATGCCTTGCATTACACACCGAAGTTACATTTCTTAAAATAGATTGAATGGAAGTAATATAAATAAACATTATAATACCTGAAAAGAAATTTTGCGTAAATCTGAGAATACTCTTCTTATTCCTTCCTTATATGGTGGTTCTCTTAAGTTACATCCTCCTTTATTTCCTATTTCCACTCTCTACCTCTAAAGATTCCAAACCTGAAAGACCTTCCTTGAAGAATTTTTCCATTCTAAGCCCTGCCAGAGAGAAAAAATTGCTTCACATTACACTCCAAAGTTATATTTCTTAATATAGATTTAATGGAAGTTGTATAAATAAAATTTATATTACCTGAAAAGAAATTTTGTGTAAATCAGAGAATACTCTTCTGATTCCTTCTTCACATGATGGAACTCTTACGGTACATCCTCCTTCATATCATATTTCCTCTCACTACTCCAGAAGATCCCATACCTGAAATACAATCTGTCTTCCTTGAAGAATTTTTCCATTCTAAGCCCTGCCAGAGAGAAAAAATTGCTTCACATTACACTCCAAAGTTATATTTCTTAATATAGATTTAATGGAAGTTGTATAAATAAACATTATAATACCTGAAAAGAAATTTTGCGTAAATCTGAGAATACTCTTCTTATTCCTTCCTTATATGGTGGTTCTCTTAAGTTACATCCTCCTTTATTTCCTATTTCCACTCTCTACCTCTAAAGATTCCAAACCTGAAAGACCTTCCTTGAAGAATTTTTCCATTCTAAGCCCTGGCAGAGAGAAAAAAATGCCTTGCATTACACACCGAAGTTACATTTCTTAAAATAGATTGAATGGAAGTAATATAAATAAACATTATAATACCTGAAAAGAAATTTTGCGTAAATCTGAGAATACTCTTCTTATTCCTTCCTTATATGGTGGTTCTCTTAAGTTACATCCTCCTTTATTTCCTATTTCCACTCTCTACCTCTAAAGATTCCAAACCTGAAAGACCTTCCTTGAAGAATTTTTCCATTCTAAGCCCTGCCAGAGAGAAAAAATTGCTTCACATTACACTCCAAAGTTATATTTCTTAATATAGATTTAATGGAAGTTGTATAAATAAAATTTATATTACCTGAAAAGAAATTTTGTGTAAATCAGAGAATACTCTTCTGATTCCTTCTTCACATGATGGAACTCTTACGGTACATCCTCCTTTATATCATATTTCCTCTCACTACTCCAGAAGATCCCATACCTGAAATACAATCTGTCTTCCTTGAAGAATTTTTCCATTCTAAGCCCTGGCAGAGAGAAAAAAATGCCTTGCATTACACACCGAAGTTACATTTCTTAAAATAGATTGAATGGAAGTAATATAAATAAACATTATAATACCTGAAAAGAAATTTTGCGTAAATCTGAGAATACTCTTCTTATTCCTTCCTTATATGGTGGTTCTCTTAAGTTACATCCTCCTTTATTTCCTATTTCCACTCTCTACCTCTAAAGATTCCAAACCTGAAAGACCTTCCTTGAAGAATTTTTCCATTCTAAGCCCTGGCAGAGAGAAAAAAATGCCTTGCATTACACACCGAAGTTACATTTCTTAAAATAGATTGAATGGAAGTAATATAAATAAACATTATAATACCTGAAAAGAAATTTTGCGTAAATCTGAGAATACTCTTCTTATTCCTTCCTTATATGGTGGTTCTCTTAAGTTACATCCTCCTTTATTTCCTATTTCCACTCTCTACCTCTAAAGATTCCAAACCTGAAAGACCTTCCTTGAAGAATTTTTCCATTCTAAGTCCTGCCAGAGAGAAAAAATTGCTTCACATTACACTCCAAAGTTATATTTCTTAATATAGATTTAATGGAAGTTGTATAAATAAAATTTATATTACCTGAAAAGAAATTTTGTGTAAATCAGAGAATACTCTTCTGATTCCTTCTTCACATGATGGAACTCTTACGGTACATCCTCCTTCATATCATATTTCCTCTCACTACTCCAGAAGATCCCATACCTGAAATACAATCTGTCTTCCTTGAAGAATTTTTCCATTCTAAGCCCTGGCAGAGAGAAAAAAATGCCTTGCATTACACACCGAAGTTACATTTCTTAAAATAGATTGAATGGAAGTAATATAAATAAACATTATAATACCTGAAAAGAAATTTTGCGTAAATCTGAGAATACTCTTCTTATTCCTTCCTTATATGGTGGTTCTCTTAAGTTACATCCTCCTTTATTTCCTATTTCCACTCTCTACCTCTAAAGATTCCAAACCTGAAAGACCTTCCTTGAAGAATTTTTCCATTCTAAGCCCTGGCAGAGAGAAAAAAATGCCTTGCATTACACACCGAAGTTACATTTCTTAAAATAGATTGAATGGAAGTAATATAAATAAACATTATAATACCTGAAAAGAAATTTTGCGTAAATCTGAGAATACTCTTCTTATTCCTTCCTTATATGGTGGTTCTCTTAAGTTACATCCTCCTTTATTTCCTATTTCCACTCTCTACCTCTAAAGATTCCAAACCTGAAAGACCTTCCTTGAAGAATTTTTCCATTCTAAGCCCTGCCAGAGAGAAAAAATTGCTTCACATTACACTCCAAAGTTATATTTCTTAATATAGATTTAATGGAAGTTGTATAAATAAAATTTATATTACCTGAAAAGAAATTTTGTGTAAATCAGAGAATACTCTTCTGATTCCTTCTTCACATGATGGAACTCTTACGGTACATCCTCCTTCATATCATATTTCCTCTCACTACTCCAGAAGATCCCATACCTGAAATACAATCTGTCTTCCTTGAAGAATTTTTCCATTCTAAGCCCTGGCAGAGAGAAAAAAATGCCTTGCATTACACACCGAAGTTACATTTCTTAAAATAGATTGAATGGAAGTAATATAAATAAACATTATAATACCTGAAAAGAAATTTTGCGTAAATCTGAGAATACTCTTCTTATTCCTTCCTTATATGGTGGTTCTCTTAAGTTACATCCTCCTTTATTTCCTATTTCCACTCTCTACCTCTAAAGATTCCAAACCTGAAAGACCTTCCTTGAAGAATTTTTCCATTCTAAGCCCTGGCAGAGAGAAAAAAATGCCTTGCATTACACACCGAAGTTACATTTCTTAAAATAGATTGAATGGAAGTAATATAAATAAACATTATAATACCTGAAAAGAAATTTTGCGTAAATCTGAGAATACTCTTCTTATTCCTTCCTTATATGGTGGTTCTCTTAAGTTACATCCTCCTTTATTTCCTATTTCCACTCTCTACCTCTAAAGATTCCAAACCTGAAAGACCTTCCTTGAAGAATTTTTCCATTCTAAGCCCTGCCAGAGAGAAAAAATTGCTTCACATTACACTCCAAAGTTATATTTCTTAATATAGATTTAATGGAAGTTGTATAAATAAAATTTATATTACCTGAAAAGAAATTTTGTGTAAATCAGAGAATACTCTTCTGATTCCTTCTTCACATGATGGAACTCTTACGGTACATCCTCCTTCATATCATATTTCCTCTCACTACTCCAGAAGATCCCATACCTGAAATACAATCTGTCTTCCTTGAAGAATTTTTCCATTCTAAGCCCTGGCAGAGAGAAAAAAATGCCTTGCATTACACACCGAAGTTACATTTCTTAAAATAGATTGAATGGAAGTAATATAAATAAACATTATAATACCTGAAAAGAAATTTTGCGTAAATCTGAGAATACTCTTCTTATTCCTTCCTTATATGGTGGTTCTCTTAAGTTACATCCTCCTTTATTTCCTATTTCCACTCTCTACCTCTAAAGATTCCAAACCTGAAAGACCTTCCTTGAAGAATTTTTCCATTCTAAGCCCTGGCAGAGAGAAAAAAATGCCTTGCATTACACACCGAAGTTACATTTCTTAAAATAGATTGAATGGAAGTAATATAAATAAACATTATAATACCTGAAAAGAAATTTTGCGTAAATCTGAGAATACTCTTCTTATTCCTTCCTTATATGGTGGTTCTCTTAAGTTACATCCTCCTTTATTTCCTATTTCCACTCTCTACCTCTAAAGATTCCAAACCTGAAAGACCTTCCTTGAAGAATTTTTCCATTCTAAGCCCTGCCAGAGAGAAAAAATTGCTTCACATTACACTCCAAAGTTATATTTCTTAATATAGATTTAATGGAAGTTGTATAAATAAAATTTATATTACCTGAAAAGAAATTTTGTGTAAATCAGAGAATACTCTTCTGATTCCTTCTTCACATGATGGAACTCTTACGGTACATCCTCCTTTATATCATATTTCCTCTCACTACTCCAGAAGATCCCATACCTGAAATACAATCTGTCTTCCTTGAAGAATTTTTCCATTCTAAGCCCTGGCAGAGAGAAAAAAATGCCTTGCATTACACACCGAAGTTACATTTCTTAAAATAGATTGAATGGAAGTAATATAAATAAACATTATAATACCTGAAAAGAAATTTTGCGTAAATCTGAGAATACTCTTCTTATTCCTTCCTTATATGGTGGTTCTCTTAAGTTACATCCTCCTTTATTTCCTATTTCCACTCTCTACCTCTAAAGATTCCAAACCTGAAAGACCTTCCTTGAAGAATTTTTCCATTCTAAGCCCTGCCAGAGAGAAAAAATTGCTTCACATTACACTCCAAAGTTACATTTCTTAATATAGATTTAATGGAAGTTGTATAAATAAAATTTATATTACCTGAAAAGAAATTTTGTGTAAATCAGAGAATACTCTTCTGATTCCTTCTTCACATGATGGAACTCTTACGGTACATCCTCCTTTATATCATATTTCCTCTCACTACTCCAGAAGATCCCATACCTGAAATACAATCTGTCTTCCTTGAAGAATTTTTCCATTCTAAGCCCTGGCAGAGAGAAAAAAATGCCTTGCATTACACACCGAAGTTACATTTCTTAAAATAGATTGAATGGAAGTAATATAAATAAACATTATAATACCTGAAAAGAAATTTTGCGTAAATCTGAGAATACTCTTCTTATTCCTTCCTTATATGGTGGTTCTCTTAAGTTACATCCTCCTTTATTTCCTATTTCCACTCTCTACCTCTAAAGATTCCAAACCTGAAAGACCTTCCTTGAAGAATTTTTCCATTCTAAGCCCTGGCAGAGAGAAAAAAATGCCTTGCATTACACACCGAAGTTACATTTCTTAAAATAGATTGAATGGAAGTAATATAAATAAACATTATAATACCTGAAAAGAAATTTTGCGTAAATCTGAGAATACTCTTCTTATTCCTTCCTTATATGGTGGTTCTCTTAAGTTACATCCTCCTTTATTTCCTATTTCCACTCTCTACCTCTAAAGATTCCAAACCTGAAAGACCTTCCTTGAAGAATTTTTCCATTCTAAGCCCTGCCAGAGAGAAAAAATTGCTTCACATTACACTCCAAAGTTATATTTCTTAATATAGATTTAATGGAAGTTGTATAAATAAAATTTATATTACCTGAAAAGAAATTTTGTGTAAATCAGAGAATACTCTTCTGATTCCTTCTTCACATGATGGAACTCTTACGGTACATCCTCCTTTATATCATATTTCCTCTCACTACTCCAGAAGATCCCATACCTGAAATACAATCTGTCTTCCTTGAAGAATTTTTCCATTCTAAGCCCTGGCAGAGAGAAAAAAATGCCTTGCATTACACACCGAAGTTACATTTCTTAAAATAGATTGAATGGAAGTAATATAAATAAACATTATAATACCTGAAAAGAAATTTTGCGTAAATCTGAGAATACTCTTCTTATTCCTTCCTTATATGGTGGTTCTCTTAAGTTACATCCTCCTTTATTTCCTATTTCCACTCTCTACCTCTAAAGATTCCAAACCTGAAAGACCTTCCTTGAAGAATTTTTCCATTCTAAGCCCTGCCAGAGAGAAAAAATTGCTTCACATTACACTCCAAAGTTATATTTCTTAATATAGATTTAATGGAAGTTGTATAAATAAAATTTATATTACCTGAAAAGAAATTTTGTGTAAATCAGAGAATACTCTTCTGATTCCTTCTTCACATGATGGAACTCTTACGGTACATCCTCCTTTATATCATATTTCCTCTCACTACTCCAGAAGATCCCATACCTGAAATACAATCTGTCTTCCTTGAAGAATTTTTCCATTCTAAGCCCTGGCAGAGAGAAAAAAATGCCTTGCATTACACACCGAAGTTACATTTCTTAACATGGATTGAATGGAAGTAATATGAATAAAATTCATATTACCTGAAAAGAAATTTTGTGTAAATCGGTGAATACTCTTCTGATTCCTTCCTGACATGGTGGTTCTCTTATGGTGCATCCTCCTCTATGTCGTATTTCCTCTCACTACTTCAGAAAATTCCAAACCTGAAAGGCAATCTGTCTTCCTTGAAGAATTTTTCCATTCTAAGCCCTGCCAGAGAGAAAAAAATGCCTTGCATTACACACCGAAGTTACATTTCTTAACATGGATTGAATGGAAGTAATATGAATAAAATTCATATTACCTGAAAAGAAATTTTGTGTAAATCAGAGAATACTCTTCTGATTCCTTCTTCACATGATGGAACTCTTACGGTGCATCCTCCTTTATATCATATTTCCTCTCACTACTCCAGAAGATCCCATACCTGAAATACAATCTGTCTTCCTTGAAGAATTTTTCCATTCTAAGCCCTGGCAGAGAGAAAAAAATGCCTTGCATTACACACCGAAGTTACATTTCTTAACATGGATTGAATGGAAGTAATATGAATAAAATTCATATTACCTGAAAAGAAATTTTGTGTAAATCGGTGAATACTCTTCTGATTCCTTCCTGACATGGTGGTTCTCTTATGGTGCATCCTCCTCTATGTCGTATTTCCTCTCACTACTGCAGAAAATTCCAAACCTGAAAGGCAATCTGTCTTCCTTGAAGAATTTTTCCATTCTAAGCCCTGGCAGAGAGAAAAAAATGCCTTGCATTACACACCGAAGTTACATTTCTTAACATGGATTGAATGGAAGTAATATGAATAAAATTCATATTACCTGAAAAGAAATTTTGTGTAAATCGGTGAATACTCTTCTGATTCCTTCCTGACATGGTGGTTCTCTTATGGTGCATCCTCCTCTATGTCGTATTTCCTCTCACTACTTCAGAAAATTCCAAACCTGAAAGGCAATCTGTCTTCCTTGAAGAATTTTTCCATTCTAAGCCCTGGCAGAGAGAAAAAAATGCCTTGCATTACACACCGAAGTTACATTTCTTAACATGGATTGAATGGAAGTAATATGAATAAAATTCATATTACCTGAAAAGAAATTTTGTGTAAATCAGAGAATACTCTTCTGATTCCTTCTTCACATGATGGAACTCTTACGGTGCATCCTCCTTTATATCATATTTCCTCTCACTACTCCAGAAGATCCCATACCTGAAATACAATCTGTCTTCCTTGAAGAATTTTTCCATTCTAAGCCCTGGCAGAGAGAAAAAAATGCCTTGCATTACACACCGAAGTTACATTTCTTAACATGGATTGAATGGAAGTAATATGAATAAAATTCATATTACCTGAAAAGAAATTTTGTGTAAATCGGTGAATACTCTTCTGATTCCTTCCTGACATGGTGGTTCTCTTATGGTGCATCCTCCTCTATGTCGTATTTCCTCTCACTACTTCAGAAAATTCCAAACCTGAAAGGCAATCTGTCTTCCTTGAAGAATTTTTCCATTCTAAGCCCTGCCAGAGAGAAAAAAATGCTTCGCATTTCACACCGAAGTTACATTTCTTAACATAGATTGAATGGAAGTAGTATGAATAAAATTTATATTACCTGAAAAGAAATTTTGTGTAAATCTGCGAATACTCGTTTTATTCCAACCTGACATGGTGCTTCTCTTATGGTGCATGTTCCTCTATTTCGTATTTGATCTCAGTACTTCAGAAAATTCCAAACCTGAAAGGCAATCTGTCTTCCTTGAAGAATTTTTCCATTCTAAGCCCTGCCAGAGAGAAAAAAATGCTTCGCATTTCACACCGAAGTTACATTTCTTAACATAGATTGAATGGAAGTAGTATGAATAAAATTTATATTACCTGAAAAGAAATTTTGTGTAAATCTGCGAATACTCGTTTTATTCCAACCTGACATGGTTCTTCTCTTATGGTGCATGTTCCTCTATTTCGTATTTGATCTCAGTACTTCAGAAAATTCCAAACCTGAAAGGCAATCTGTCTTCCTTGAAGAATTTTTCCATTCTAAGCCCTGCCAGAGAGAAAAAAATGCTTCGCATTTCACACCGAAGTTACATTTCTTAACATAGATTGAATGGAAGTAGTATGAATAAAATTTATATTACCTGAAAAGAAATTTTGTGTAAATCTGCGAATACTCGTTTTATTCCAACCTGACATGGTGCTTCTCTTATGGTGCATGTTCCTCTATTTCGTATTTGATCTCAGTACTTCAGAAAATTCCAAACCTGAAAGGCAATCTGTCTTCCTTGAAGAATTTTTCCATTCTAAGCCCTGCCAGAGAGAAAAAAATGCTTCGCATTTCACACCGAAGTTACATTTCTTAACATAGATTGAATGGAAGTAGTATGAATAAAATTTATATTACCTGAAAAGAAATTTTGTGTAAATCTGCGAATACTCGTTTTATTCCAACCTGACATGGTGCTTCTCTTATGGTGCATGTTCCTCTATTTCGTATTTGATCTCAGTACTTCAGAAAATTCCAAACCTGAAAGGAAATCTGTCTTCCTTGAAGAATTTTTCCATTCTAAGCCCTGCCAGAGAGAAAAAAATGCTTCGCATTTCACACCGAAGTTACATTTCTTAACATAGATTGAATGGAAGTAGTATGAATAAAATTTATATTACCTGAAAAGAAATTTTGTGTAAATCTGCGAATACTCGTTTTATTCCAACCTGACATGGTGCTTCTCTTATGGTGCATGTTCCTCTATTTCGTATTTGATCTCAGTACTTCAGAAAATTCCAAACCTGAAAGGCAATCTGTCTTCCTTGAAGAATTTTTCCATTCTAAGCCCTGCCAGAGAGAAAAAAATGCTTCGCATTTCACACCGAAGTTACATTTCTTAACATAGATTGAATGGAAGTAGTATGAATAAAATTTATATTACCTGAAAAGAAATTTTGTGTAAATCTGCGAATACTCGTTTTATTCCAACCTGACATGGTTCTTCTCTTATGGTGCATGTTCCTCTATTTCGTATTTGATCTCAGTACTTCAGAAAATTCCAAACCTGAAAGGCAATCTGTCTTCCTTGAAGAATTTTTCCATTCTAAGCCCTGCCAGAGAGAAAAAAATGCTTCGCATTTCACACCGAAGTTACATTTCTTAACATAGATTGAATGGAAGTAGTATGAATAAAATTTATATTACCTGAAAAGAAATTTTGTGTAAATCTGCGAATACTCGTTTTATTCCAACCTGACATGGGGCTTCTCTTATGGTGCATGTTCCTCTATTTCGTATTTGATCTCAGTACTTCAGAAAATTCCAAACCTGAAAGGCAATCTGTCTTCCTTGAAGAATTTTTCCATTCTAAGCCCTGCCAGAGAGAAAAAAATGCTTCGCATTTCACACCGAAGTTACATTTCTTAACATAGATTGAATGGAAGTAGTATGAATAAAATTTATATTACCTGAAAAGAAATTTTGTGTAAATCTGCGAATACTCGTTTTATTCCAACCTGACATGGTTCTTCTCTTATGGTGCATGTTCCTCTATTTCGTATTTGATCTCAGTACTTCAGAAAATTCCAAACCTGAAAGGCAATCTGTCTTCCTTGAAGAATTTTTCCATTCTAAGCCCTGCCAGAGAGAAAAAAATGCTTCGCATTTCACACCGAAGTTACATTTCTTAACATAGATTGAATGGAAGTAGTATGAATAAAATTTATATTACCTGAAAAGAAATTTTGTGTAAATCTGCGAATACTCGTTTTATTCCAACCTGACATGGGGCTTCTCTTATGGTGCATGTTCCTCTATTTCGTATTTGATCTCAGTACTTCAGAAAATTCCAAACCTGAAAGGCAATCTGTCTTCCTTGAAGAATTTTTCCATTCTAAGCCCTGCCAGAGAGAAAAAAATGCTTCGCATTTCACACCGAAGTTACATTTCTTAACATAGATTGAATGGAAGTAGTATGAATAAAATTTATATTACCTGAAAAGAAATTTTGTGTAAATCTGCGAATACTCGTTTTATTCCAACCTGACATGGTGCTTCTCTTATGGTGCATGTTCCTCTATTTCGTATTTGATCTCAGTACTTCAGAAAATTCCAAACCTGAAAGGCAATCTGTCTTCCTTGAAGAATTTTTCCATTCTAAGCCCTGCCAGAGAGAAAAAAATGCTTCGCATTTCACACCGAAGTTACATTTCTTAACATAGATTGAATGGAAGTAGTATGAATAAAATTTATATTACCTGAAAAGAAATTTTGTGTAAATCTGCGAATACTCGTTTTATTCCAACCTGACATGGTTCTTCTCTTATGGTGCATGTTCCTCTATTTCGTATTTGATCTCAGTACTTCAGAAAATTCCAAACCTGAAAGGCAATCTGTCTTCCTTGAAGAATTTTTCCATTCTAAGCCCTGCCAGAGAGAAAAAAATGCTTCGCATTTCACACCGAAGTTACATTTCTTAACATAGATTGAATGGAAGTAGTATGAATAAAATTTATATTACCTGAAAAGAAATTTTGTGTAAATCTGCGAATACTCGTTTTATTCCAACCTGACATGGGGCTTCTCTTATGGTGCATGTTCCTCTATTTCGTATTTGATCTCAGTACTTCAGAAAATTCCAAACCTGAAAGACAATCTGTCTTCCTTGAAGAATTTTTCCATTCTAAGTCAGCCAGTGAGGAAAAAAAATTTTTTGCATTACACACCAAAGTTAAGTTATTTAACATAGAATGAATGCAACCCGAAAAGAAATGTTGCTGCAATCTGAGAAAATTTTTCATTCTCTTTCCTTCCATGATTCCATCCTTAAATTTAAAAACGTAAATTCAATCTTTTTTAACTGGAGAATTATTTATCCCTTTAAAACGCTGCTGATGGGTGATAAAAACCTCTCTGTGTTAAACTTCATCAAAGTTAAATTATATAATTTAGATTGAATTGTTGTTCTATAACTCAGATATATATTTTAGTATAATATTCATAATATCATAAGAAACATTTCTCCAATCTGAGATGCATGTTGACTTGCAATTTTTTATCAGCTTTTTTATCTTCATTTTCTTCAATTTCCTTTAATTTCATCAGTTTTTCGTTAACACCATTTAGTCATTATCCAAACTCAACCTTCAACCAAGAATTCCAAGCATAAAATGAATTCTATAATATTATTTTCTTATTGTTGAAATTTTTTTTAAACAATGATTTTCTTATAGCTATTAACTGTTACTTTTGACTGTAATTGTTTCACTACATTTATTAGCTTTGTTGAAATAATTATGTACACATTAGATTGAATATTAAAATATATCTCAATGGCTCATTGTTAGAGAGTGAGTTTATTTTACTTTTTGGAAAAACGGGAAGCATAATGAAACTTGATTTTTATAGATTTGCTGCTTTCCTCTGCACAATTAATCCTTTATCAGAGTATTCTACTAAACATATAGTTTAAAACGTAACTTTCAGAAAAAATGGAAAACTTAGTGAAACATGATTTCCATAGATTTGCTATTAACCTCTAAACAGTTAGTACTTTATCAGAGTATTCTACTATATATATATTTTTAGACCTCAACTTTTAGTCAAATGGAAAACTTAGTGAAACATGATTTCCATAGATTTGCTATTAACCTCTAAACAGTTAGTACTTTATCAGAGTATTCCACTATATGTATATTTTCAGACCTTAACTTTTAGACAAACGGGAAACATACTGAAACATTATTTCCATAGATTTGCTATTAACCTCTAAACAGTTATTACTTCATCAGAGTATTCTACTATCCTATATATTTTTAGACCTTAACTTTTAGACAAACGGGAAACATAATGAAACATGATTTGCATAGATTTGCTGATTACTTCTACATAATTAGTACTTTATTAGAGCATTTTTCTAAATATATATTTTCAAATTTAACTTTTAGACGAACGGGAAACATAATGAAACATGATTTCTGTAGCTCTGCTATTAACCTCTAAACAGTTAGTATTTTATCAGAGTATTCTACTGTATATATATATTTTCAGTCCTTAACTTTTTGACAAACGGGAAACATAGTGAAACATGATTTCCATAGATTTGCTGATTACCTCTACACAATTAGTACTTTTCTACTAAATATGTATTTTCAGCATCTAAGTTAACATATACATAAATTAGGGTTTCCAAATCAATATACATAAAAATCTGTGAAAGTTGAAACAAGAAAGTCGTTTTTTATCCCCTCAATATATACTTTTAGATAAGGGTTCTTAAATACATGTTAAAGATTTGTTCCAGAAATATATATTTATATTTTGCACTTTATCATTATATCTCAGAGAGTTACATATTTTGTTAAAGTTATTCTTCAGTACTATAGGTTTTAAAGCTATGTTCTAATGATAACTATAATTCTGAAAACCGGCATTTCCCATTAACCGTTACTAAAAATACTACCAGATGAATACCGCATAATTTTTTTTTATTTTCAGAATTATGTTTTTTTAAAAAGATTAACATTATCATTGACTACGGAAATTTTGCCAGAATATTTTTTCTTAGCGTAGTTTCCAATAAGATATTTTTCAGAGTAAAGAAAATAAATGTTGACCCTACTTTTGAGTTGAAGATCTAAAATCACACGGATATCAAACATTAAAGCTTTCCAAAAGCTTTGCTTTTCAACTAGTCCGTTTGATCTCGTAATAAAACATGCTTGCATTGCACGTATAGTTAGATCACTGGATATCAGGGCCATTTTATGGAACATCTTGTGCATTTTATTTTTCGGCAAATTGCGAAGTATAAATTTAAGGTTTTGTTCCATTTTTTCATAACACGGGGTAATTTGTATCTCAACATAATCATTTTTATTTTGGAGGAACACATTTTTTGAATGATTTTTTTTCCAGTCTTGCGTATTTAAATAACCGCAATAATAGCACAAAGTAACCGTAACAGATGATTAAGACCATTAAACCATCAAATCGAGACTGAAAATTTTATGCGGTTTTCAGTCCCCATTTATATTATTAGACGTACTATGAGATTCTATGTAAAGTTATAATTATCAGGAGATACTATACAGCTGAATTGTTTTTACTAGGAAGAAACCTATTCCCATTTGTTTACGCTCTTGTGTCAATTGGTTAACATTGTAATGCAATACATTAAAAATAAATATAAATAGGAAATATTTAAAAAATCTCCTGAATAAAAATCTATTACATGGATGATTAAATATAAAAGTATTGCATGTAAACTCGTGCAAAACATGTAATTACTAAAAAAACTACAGTGCGTATAATAATTTGATCTAATTATTATAATATACTAACATAATGCTTGATATAATAAATATTCTATATTTATATAATATATCGTCTAATTTTCCCATCGTCAAATTTACATTATATATCGCCTAATCTAACCAATTGATACTCGAATGTAAACAAGTGCAAACTGGTTTCAGCTGCGTAAAAACAATAAAGCTGTATAGTATCACCTGATAATTAAGATTTTTCATAGAATCTTTTAGTTAGTCTAATAATTTGGCCATGTACTGTTATTTTAATATTAGGTTCTTCAAGTTCAACAACAACAAAAAATGTAATGGTGAATACCGGTGAAATGAGCAAGGAAAAGAATTTAAAATTTAAAAACTGTAAATTGAAACAAAAGAGTTATTCATTCTATTTTAGAAAATAGTTAAATAGAAATTGAAAAATAATGTATGTTAGGGATCATAAAATCGGTAGCTACTGGACTAATGCAGAGTGGACTAATGAAGATAATCCTTTGAGAAACAATATTGAAGTCTAAATTGTCGACAATTTCATCAATTTTCTAAATAATGTGTTAGAGCTAAATAGTTACTACAACTGCTGGCACTAATGCAGACTGGTATTAATGAAGATTATCTTTTAAGAAACATTAGTGAAGACTAAATTGTCAACAATTTTATCAATTATCTAAATAATGTGTTAGAGCTAAATAGCTCCTGCAACTGCTGGCACTGATGCAGACTGGTACTAATGAAGATAATAACCTTTGAGAAACATTGGTGAAGTCTAAATTGTCAACAATTTTGTCAATTTTCTAAATGATGTGTTAGAGCTAAATAACTCCTGCAACTGCTGGCACTGATGCAGACTGGTACTAATGAAGATAATAACCTTTGAGAAACATTGGTGAAGTCTAAATTGTCGACAATTTTGTCAATTTTCTAAATGATGTGTTAGAGCTAAATAACTCCTGCAACTGCTGGCACTGATGCAGACTGGTACTAATGAAGATAATAACCTTTGAGAAACATTGGTGAAGTCTAAATTGTCGACAATTTTGTCAATTTCCTAAATGATGTGTTAGAGCTAAATAACTCCTGCAACTGCTGGCACTGATGCAGACTGGTACTAATGAAGATAATAACCTTTGAGAAACATTGGTGAAGTCTAAATTGTCGACAATTTTGTCAATTTTCTAAATGATGTGTTAGAGCTAAATAACTCCTGCAACTGCTGGCACTGATGCAGACTGGTACTAATGAAGATAATAACCTTTGAGAAACATTGGTGAAGTCTAAATTGTCAACAATTTTGTCAATTTTCTAAATGATGTGTTAGAGCTAAATAACTCCTGCAACTGCTGGCACTGATGCAGACTGGTACTAATGAAGATAATAACCTTTGAGAAACATTGGTGAAGTCTAAATTGTCAACAATTTTGTCAATTTTCTAAATGATGTGTTAGAGCTAAATAACTCCTGCAACTGCTGGCACTAATGCAGACTGGTACTAATGAAGATAATATCTTTTGAGAAACATTGGTGAAGTCTAAATTGTCAACAATTTTATCAATTTTCTAAATGATGTGTTAGAGCTAAATAACTCCTGCAACTGCTGGCACTAATGCAGACTGGTACTAATGAAGATAATATCTTTTGAGAAACATTGGTGAAGTCTAAATTGTCGACAATTTTATCAATTTTCTAAATGATGTGTTAGAGCTAAATAACTCCTGCAACTGCTGGCACTGATGCAGACTGGTACTAATGAAGATAATATCTTTTGAGAAACATTGGTGAAGTCTAAATTGTCGACAATTTTGTCAATTTTCTAAATGATGTGTTAGAGCTAAATAACTCCTGCAACTGCTGGCACTGATGCAGACTGGTACTAATGAAGATAATAACCTTTGAGAAACATTGGTGAAGTCTAAATTGTCGACAATTTTGTCAATTTTCTAAATGATGTGTTAGAGCTAAATAACTCCTGCAACTGCTGGCACTGATGCAGACTGGTACTAATGAAGATAATAACCTTTGAGAAACATTGGTGAAGTCTAAATTGTCAACAATTTTGTCAATTTTCTAAATGATGTGTTAGAGCTAAATAACTCCTGCAACTGCTGGCACTGATGCAGACTGGTACTAATGAAGATAATAACCTTTGAGAAACATTGGTGAAGTCTAAATTGTCGACAATTTTATCAATTTTCTAAATGATGTGTTAGAGCTAAATAACTCCTGCAACTGCTGGCACTAATGCAGACTGGTACTAATGAAGATAATATCTTTTGAGAAACATTGTTGAAGTCTAAATTGTCAACAATTTTATCAATTTTCTAAATGATGTGTTAGAGCTAAATAACTCCTGCAACTGCTGGCACTAATGCAGACTGGTACTAATGAAGATAATATCTTTTGAGAAACATTGGTGAAGTCTAAATTGTCGACAATTTTATCAATTTTCTAAATGATGTGTTAGAGCTAAATAACTCCTGCAACTGCTGGCACTGATGCAGACTGGTACTAATGAAGATAATATCTTTTGAGAAACATTGGTGAAGTCTAAATTGTCGACAATTTTGTCAATTTTCTAAATGATGTGTAAGTGTCAAAAAATTAATTCCGGTCATTGACCCGTCACAATTTTTGACTTCGCATTCGAGTAATTACATATAAAATAGAAAATATTACATTTGAGAAATGCGTCTTAAATATGCTAATTTTCTAATTCAGAAAATATTAATTAAGTATATAAATCTATAATTGTTTTAAATGGACAAGCTATTTTACTTTTTGATGATAATAATATGGGTTTGCTGCCGTCCTTAAAATATTATTCTTATTAAGAAGTTAGTAATAGCTATCTAGATTTCATGTCCATTCCTATTTTTTTATTTAATTTTGCCTGGAAAACTAAGCGTTTGATTCGAGAAATCTTTGCTTGTGACTATAAAATGCTTTTACACAAAAATAATTTATTGCAGAAACTAATTTTAAATAAATAATCTTTACTTTCATTATTAAATTCTAATTTTATTAAAAATTTTTAGAGCAAAACTTTTGCCTCGAGTTAAATTTTTACCAGTTTCTTATACTCTTAAGGAAGATTTTATTCCCGAAAAAAATTCAAGTAGTAGAATTATAATCTCAGAAATAAAATTTGAAAACCCTAAGTAAAAATAGTTGTATATAATTTATAGGGATACTAACTAACTAAAATGGCTGACTTTTAATGGTTGACTTTTAATGCTTGTAAATTAAACAAAAAATAACATCTTCTTAATTATAATTATTGCAGTCTAGTGTATTCTAGAAAACTCCAAACAAACTTATAATAAGTAGTTTAATTTTAAAAATAGTTACATGTATTCAAAAGAAATATTACAATTTATTTTTAAATATCACTAAACCATTAGCTGATTTTATTCTGTTTTTCTTTTATATTTAATGAAATAGATATTTAATGAAATACTTACAATTTTAAGTCACCTTTCGTATCTTCATCTTCTGTCAACTGCTTCATTTACTTCATCAGTTAGTCTTCAACAACTTTTACTCAATTTCAAAAATTACCTTCACACACGAAATCCAAGCTCGAAATGAACTCAATAATGATTTTTTATTGTTGAAATTAGCTTTCAACAATGGATGCTTTTAAAGCAAATAATATTTTTTTCTTTCAACTGCAATTGTTTAACTACATCTATTAGCTTTGTTGAAACATTGGTGTACACAAAAAAGCAAGAACAACCAATTCAATAGTCATTGTTAGAGATTGATACTATTTAAATTTTAGAAAAACGGAATACATAATGAAAAATTATTTCCATAGATTTGCTATTTAACTCTACACAATAAACACTTTACCAGGGGGTTCTACTAAATATATATATTTTTAGATTCTTAGTAAAAATATAACTATATCTGTTTAACTACATCTATTAGTTCTGTTGAAAGAGTTGTATATGTTGCCGGCAAAGTATGAAATCCGGCATTGTATAGAATGCTTATAGGCATTGTATAGAATGCCTAAAATTAGCCGGCAAAGTATGAAATGATTTATATTTCACACATTGCCTAGGTATTCTATATAATGTCAAATGAGAAACCGGCAAAGTATAAAATACATCTCCGATTCGTCAAAATGTAATTCAAAAATGACAAATTCAAAACGTCATCCGATTTATATTAATTTATTCCTGGATATAATTACATTTATTCTATATTTTAATACTTACTGACGATAGATTACATTTATTCAATATTTTAACACTTACTGACGATAGATTAGAAGAAACATCAGTGTTTGGTCTATCGGGAAAATATATACCGGGCAATGGCACTTGACCTTAAAAAAATATCAGTGTAGGGTATACCAGGCAAATGTATACCGGGCAGTGGCACTGAACCTTAAAAAAAACATCAGTGTAGGATATACCGGGCAAATGTATGCCAGGCAATGGCACTTGATCTTAAAAAACATCAGTGTAGGGTATACCGGACAAATGTGTAATTTGGTCTTGGTCAAGTTAGTACAAGTTTGGACAAAAATTGGACAAATGAGTCAACAGATTGCCAAAGACCAAAATAAAGGAAAACAGGTACAGAGGACATATGCTATTAGAATAGAAGAAATCAAAATATTTCAACTAGATTCTACTTATCAATTTTATTTTGAGAGGAGGATCTAGTTCCTACCGCAGCAGCATCAACTCCTTTGGGAGCCCTAAAAAAATAGCTTTCAAAGCGTTAAATATCTCTTTTTTCGAGTTTATTCTTATCAAAAACAAAATGTAATTCCCTCTGGCATTACTGGTGAGTCTTTTCCAGCCTCTGGGAGGCCTAATTTTTAATTTTTTAAGATTTTGATTTCCGATGTTCCATTGATTTAGGCTTAGAGTACCAGACCGCCATATTAACATGTATTTCAATGCTAACGGATTCTATCGCTAAATTTGACATCAAATTTCTTTATTTAAACGTTTTCACTTTCGGCTAATAATACATCATTTCATTCGCTCAGACGATAATCTTTTCATTTTTGTAAAATTTTATTTTCCGGCGGTCCGGTGCTCTTTATAACAGTATCATTTAGATTTATGTTGTATTTGGGTATAGGCTATCGCTGTGATAATTTTTCGCCATTTGTAAACGCTGATTTTGGATACTTAAATTAATATTTTTTAATTGTTATTTCGGCTTAATTTTTTAATATGTTTCTCCCCCAAATGTCTTTAATTACCGGACACCCTGTTTTTAATTTTCAACCCATCCTCTGATTTTATATCGATTTCCAAAGATATATCACTTTTCCATGTTATTGGCGTTCTATTCCCCATAACAAATTGTAAACAAACTTCATGATTCCAATCACAGTTAAGTGCTTCTTATCACGCCACATCTATCAATCCTTCATTTATTAAATTGTTAATGGACTTAATTCATTTTAATAGTTTTTCTTATTCCATGTTGTTATTGGCTAATACCAGAGTTAGTGTTTACAAATCTTCCTTTTAATGATTTTTATTGTACATAAGTTATTTCAGATCATTTTTATATCATCTTACACAGGTTAGGGCCCTGATTTTTATATTTTAGTATTATTTTACGTGCACCATTAAATCTTTATTATTGTTGTCTCTGAGTGCTTTCTTTGATTTTTATATGTATTTTTTGTATTTAAATGATGTTTTTTCTCACATAATATATTTCAAGTTAAATTTGCATACATTCACATAGCTTTACGTCACTTAGTAATATCACGTACCAACTAGATAGAAGATTATGGATACTATCAACCATTGGAATTCCCCAGGTCAACTCGTCAACTGTGGTACTTATTAATAGATTTATACACTTAGTATCACCAATTTTTTTCCTCCTTTTTTTTCTTTTTTTTTTCTTTCTACTATTTTTAATGCTTTCAATATTTGTTATTTAACATAGCGATGGCCTATTTCCTTTTAATTCGCACATTTCTTGATATTACCATCCTTTCCCAGTGCCAACCACTACCTATCTTGCATGCCATTTATCTATCGCCAATTCTGATGCATAATTAGTTATCTTAATTTATCCTTACTGTATCTCGGCAATCTTTCATCAGGCAATTCTCAATACTTGTACACCGCGGCCAGTTTATACATTAATGTGTGTGCATTACGCATCAACCAATGGTTTTTTCAATCTCAGCCTAGCGCCACTTTTAACGTTTTTTGTTTTCTATTAGGATTTCTGCACATCTATTGCTATTTCATTATAATTCTCGTTTGTATCAACAACAAAAAGAAAAAGAATTTTTTTGTATTGCTTTTTAATAGTCTTTATCAACTATTTCACTAACTAACTACTGATCTGGCCATTTTTCAACAAACTCAACAAAATTAAGTATCGTACTTTCTAGTTTGAGGCTAACATGGCCCATTGGACATCGCTATTTGTTTAACTGGCGGCGGCATGCAATTTCATCAATGGAACATCGGAGATCATCAAATATCATCAAAAATATTCTTTACTCTCTTGGATCATCTGTTCTTAATAATTATCCTAATAATCTTTCTGAAATGGGTCTCTTTGGAGGCTCGGTCAAGACTCACCCTCGCCATTAGATCTTTAAAAAATTATTACTATATTTTCTCATAAATCTTTATTTTGACACCTATAACTTGTCCATCTCCTTGTAAACATCCAACTACTTTCTTCTGGAACATGAACAAACGAACCAGATTTCCAAAGCTAAGCAACTCTAAGCACTCTCATCGGACAATTGCTTTGGATAACACTCCACGACTTTATGGTAGAGGGGAGCCACCACTGCACACTTCAAATGCTAGTGTTCCACCTCCTAGTAATCTAACAGGTTCATCGAGAACTCGTATCTTTTTTCCAGTCTGCAGAGACCTAATAGAGGCAAAAGGCATCAGTGCTACACCAACATCTTCCAACATGAACACAGTAAGCACTATAATTGATCAACAAACACCAGTGAACAATTCTGGCAGATCTAGACCGCTTCGTGACATCTCATTAACACGTCTGAAAAGTTATCTCCCTTCAGCTCAGAATTCGTCTGAGTCTCCTTTTAAGCAAGTTGTAAGAATCAGCCAAAATCTTCAAACTCAACAAAACAGCAATCTAGCAGGTTTACCCAGAACTGGCCATCATTCTCCAATTCACATAGAACAAACAGAAGCTAAAGGCGTTAGCGAAACACAAACATCTTCTTTATCCCAAATATCGGCTAAATCGCCATTTAATCCTTTTCAAGAAAATTTACATCTTCAGGCCGATCCATTATCTATGTCACAACAATCAGTGCCGAATAGTCCAACGAATACTCTACCGCGGGCTATTTTATCTCCACTCAGCGAAACAATCCACAACGTTCTAAACACAAACATCGATCATGAGTTTACCCCTCTATCTTCCCCATTACCGACAACGGCCAACACTACTGTTCCATCTGCTTCAATTTTGCCAACTCCTGACAATTCTCACGAATTAGACACATTAATCAGCATAATCGTTAAAAATGTAGAGAGCAGATATGGTGATAAGTTCAAACTCTCAATTACTCAGAGACAAGCTTGCAATGAGGCAATCCAAAAAATTTAAACCTTGTTCAGCTGCCAGTCCTCTTCATCATACCTGCAAATTCAGCAACTGGAAAAACTAGATCATCGTATTTCTACACTCTCAGATAAAGTTGATCCAACACATATTAAGAACTTAGAGCGACAAATTATTAGGATATCAGACCAGCTAGATGAGCTTAAACAATCTTGCCATACTCCAACTTATAGCGAAATCGCCAAGAGACAGCTTCCTCCCGCACCTATTATCATCACTGCTGAAGACGACAGATCTGGTGATGACATCATCAAAATCATAAATGATTCTACAACGCTACCAATTGTGAAGAAGGTTTTCAAGACAAAGAATTTCGTCGAAATTAAGTTTCACGATCATGAGGCAAAGACTAAATTAACAAATAGCATCAAAAATAAGCTCGAATTCCACGACAAAGAACAACGCCTTACCTCACTTATAATTCTGAATGCACCAGTTCTCTTTGATGGCAACAGTATATCCAACATCCTCCAGCATTTCAGTGAATCATCATTTGACAATAATACCATCACCTACACAAAGTCAATACCTCCCAAAAAACATGTTGACAAAAAACATCTCATTGTCAATGTATCGTATAAACTTGCTCAACAACTCCTGAGGACAAAACACATCTACATAGGCCTGAACAGATGCATTGTCAAAAAAAGAATTCTACTTCGACGCCTCTCATGGTGTCAAGGTCTTGATCATTCCACCCACTCTTGCACTCAAGAATTCGCCACTTGCTCTAACTGCGGAGGCGACCATCACACAAATGAATGTCACTCCGACGAAAAATATTGCATCAACTGTTGGCACGCCAATACCTTTTGTGGAACCAGCCATAATCCTTCTCATCAAGCCTCAGACATCACTTGCCCTGCTCATCGCCAAGCCCTCCTTGAATTACGATCTCGTTCTAATGATTATTAAATGTTACCACCTTCTAGCTATAACTTCTCTGCCACTTCTCAATCTATTCACTTATGTCTCTTGAATATACCTATCGCTAGAGAAACTTTATAAACTTTTTCCTCATTGCAGACGTTTTGTAGCTGACTCTTATTTTTTTATTTTTTTATTTATTTAATATTTTCTTTCAAAATTCTTGCTATCCAGCCTCCTTGAGAGCCTTACACTTTCGACAGCTGTCAAAATAATCTACTTATGTTTTCCAGTTACTAATCTACATTTACTTTCTTGTACTTAACAAGTGTATCAAAATTCTTATGCGTATCTCGATGTCGCAATGCTCTGCATTTATTCTTTCAAAATTCTAAAATATGCATTTGTTTGAGGCATTTCACTATGCCTTTGCATTTAATGTTGTAAATATTTTCATACTTTAATTTTTTCTTTATATGTCATTTATACTTGCTGCAAATGTAATTTTTTGTGTTTTATGTATGTTTTGTCTGTAGAATGTTTGTTCTACTCTCGTGTGCCCTGAATAGGGCGGGACGAGGTATCAATAAACAATTACCAATTTTATTTTCAAAAAGTAAATAAATACAGCCATTATAACTTCTGAATTAAAGTTCTGAAATTAAAAGGATGTTAAAACATTTAAAATTTCCAAAAGTCTTTTAATATTTGCCTTTGACCATTCCCTATTTCCTTCAGCTATCAAATATGTTTGCATAGCATGCATAGCAGTTGATTGAATATCGATAGCATTTTATGGAACATTTTGTAAATTTTAATTAGCAGTTAATGAAGAAGTGCAAAAGTTACATCTGCTGTGGAGCTATTTTATTCATGACACAGGATAATTATGTCACTTGATTATCGTTTTTCCTTTCATGGAACACATTTTTCTAAATCAATTTTATCAGTCTTACATCTCAGGAATACCGCATCTATAATCCAAAGCAAACCGTAACAGATGATTAAGACCAGAGATGCAGTGCAGTTTTAGTCACGAAGTCATAACAAAACCATAATAACCATCATAAGCCATAACAGATGATTAAAATTGTACATTATCTGCCTAATAGAAACTGAAAATTTCAAATAATTTGTAGTTATGATTAACTTTTTAAATGTCAACAAACAAATTCCGAAACGCTTTCAAATGCAAAATTTTCTCCCACTAGAGCAATAGAAGAAAAGTTCTGTTTTCAAGATGGTTTCAAATAACTAAAGAAATTCTTATTCGCTCGCTATCATGTGTTTTATACATATTGTGAGATTAAAAAAATGGAAGTGAAGTAAGATAGTATAATGAAAAAAGTGATGATGAAATAGTAATGATGGTTTGATTTTAAAACAGGACTATTCATAACAGATATTTCAAAACGCTAAATTTGAAAAGAAAAAAACTGAGACGTACCTATAAAGCAGAAACGAGTCTTGCACCAAATACTGAAACAGTTACAGATTTGTTTAAAGTTGTTGTTGATATTGTTTCCTTAATTCTATTCTGGGTGCTGGAAGTAATTTATTTTGTAAGGATAAATTAACTTCAAATATGTTTACTGTTGAAAGGTCTTTGTTAAATCGCCATCTAAAATAAGTCCAAATGGTTTCCAATGAGGTGAACCGGGGTTTGATCCCGGCGATGACTGGTCGATACGAATTCCGCATCCGGCTTGCACCGACCACAGTGCTGACGTGAAATATCCTCAGTGGTAGACGGATCATGGGTTAGAGTCCCCTTGCCGTCAGGCTAACCGTAAGAGGTTCTCGTGGTCTTCCTCTCCATGTAACGCAAATGCGGGATAGTTCCATCAAAAAGTCCTCCACGAAGGTAAAATTTCTCCCAATACTCGATCCAGGAGTTCCCTTGCCTTCTGGATTGGGTTCAAAATTACAAGGCTACGGAGTTGAACATTAGTAGTCGTAAACCCAGAAATTGGGTCGGCTGTTCAACGGCGGTTATAAAATAAAATAAATTGGTTACCTCTGAGTCGCGATGGCTCAAGGAATAGAGCGTTCGCCTTCCAATGAGGTGAATCGGGTTCGAATCCCGGCAATGGCTGAGATACGAATTCCGCATCCGGCTTGCACTGACCGCACTGCTGACGTGAAATATCATAAGTGGCAGATGGATCGTGGGAGGTTCTCGTGGTTTCCCTCTTCATGTAATGCAAATGCGGGTTACTTCCATAAAAAAGTCCTCCACGAAGGCAAATTTCACCCAATACTTGATCCAGGAGTTCTCTTGTCTTCTGGATTAGGTTCTAAATTACAAGGCTACGGAGTTGAACATTAATAGTCGTAGACCCAAAATTGGGTCGGCTGTTCAACGACGGTTGTAAAAAAAATTGGTTACCTCTCTTCGGAAGTTGTAGCCGAATGTAAATATGAGCAGATTTTGACTCTATCAATTACTAATTAAGTAAATAAAGATAAGCAAAGAAAAGCAACGCAAGATAAAGATAAGGTAAGAAAAGCAACGCGTGAATGAAAAGTGCCAATGCAAGTCGAGTGGTAAGACTAAATGGTGTATGCTGAACAAAGACGATCACAAAAGAAAAGTTTTCCCGGTTTAAATACGAAACTGGTGAATGAAATAAAGAAAATGGCACTAGAGTAATAAGTGAATTATGGAAAGAAAAAAAAATTATTTTAAAAAATAGTAAAAGAAATATTCGACCTAGATTAGAAAATTGTGAAATAACTTTTAAAAAACAATATAGGTAAACATAAAATTCGAAGCATCTTGTACTAATTGGAGAATGTAATAATCATTTGAAAAATATTACTGAAACCAAAATTGTCGAAGCCAAGAAACTGCAAAATTGTGAATGAAATCGATTGGAGAAAGTATTTGGAAAAGTAGTTCAAAATGAAAAGAGTTTTGGATAGATTATAAAATTAGGACAGAAAATTTAAATGTGTTAACTCTAGAAATGGAAAGAAAGAAGCCAATACCATTGACTTTTTGTGTAAGGAATTTAAAGAAAAGTACAAAGACTCGCCAAATAGCCCGATTGTCTCAAAAGTACATCAAGAGAAAGATGAAAAGAATGGAATTCACTTTAAATTGATAGGATTTGAAATTATTTTTTTATAAAAATTAAATCAAAATTTGAATAAATGGTGTTTTTCTATCCTTGAAAATAAATATTTTTTCATCATTTCTCTACTTATTATGTTTGTCCCATTAACATTAATTTCCACCATTGACATTTATTTATAAATTTATTACAATCACAGAGTCCAGCGTGATTTAAATATGGTGATATGACAGCTTGTGTATTAAATGAAAAGCACGAAATTTCGTTTTTGAATTTTATGCTAGTTAGAGGAAAGCTTGTTCTGCTTTTAAGATGTTGTAATTGGATTACTTTATACTGTTAGCGAAAATTACTATTTATTTTAAGTAAAAATACCAAAGTAAAAATTTGAAACATAACAACCTAACAGCTTTTACAAAGTATAAATGCTACTCTACGTAATGTTTCATTTTATATTTTATCTTTATTAAATGTTTTGTCTATGTAGTCAAGTACCTTATTATTATTAAAACCATAACGTAAAGCATATTTTACTAAGTATGAGTTAAAAGTCAAACAAATATGAAACTTAACTTACGATAACATTACAACTTTATCTCAAATAACAACAAATAACTGCAGCTGGCTTTGATTGTAGAATATATAAGACATTTTTTTAGCTAACTCTTAATTATCCAAAATACTATTAGTTATAGCACTAATCTTTGAGGTAAACTTGCTTTTCTTGAATAAGCATAACCTTTCAAATATCGCTTTCCAATAAAAAAAATGACAAATTCTACGATGACATAATTAATTAGAAAATAAAGCTTTTAGAGGATACTATCTTATTTTTAAATTTACAAGTTTGAAAGGTCTAACAGGGGTAAATCACTGAAAAAAATGTTTTTTTTTGTTGCCTTTTTTTTAAAAAAAAATACATTTTTAAAAAATCATTGCTGATTTAATGGCCAAAGAAAAATACTATTTTCTTTATTCGACAAATCAGTTTTGTTATGCAATTAAAATAATATTAAAAAGATAAGTAATTATCTGATTTTATTAAAAAAATATTATGTTATGCAAAACATGTCATATAAAAATTATTATTGTTACGTAATTAAAATAGCATGTAAAGAATACCGAGCTATAGCCCTTATAATTTATGAAATAACATCCATTTTAGGAATATCTATCTGGCTATAAACATGCACACATTCCACCTGGGTAATAATCCCATTTAATTAAAAATTGTTTGACGTAGTAAGAGAACTTCATATTACACGTACTTTATTTAATTGTCAGAACTAAAAATTATGGAATTAAAACTACTGAAATTAAATAACTTACAGTTCTTTATCAAATTTCAACATTTTAGTATCTTGGGATTTATATCAAACCTCTTCACACAACAGCGAAATAAAGAATGACTTTATTAGATTTAACCTTTATTTAAAACAATTTACAACAATTAATACTTATATAACAAACATAAAATTAGTTTTTTTTTTTTAAGTTTCAAAATAACTATTGTTGCTTTTCATTTGTTGTCTCCGAAAAATCAACGCAACAATGCAATGAATGAAAATAAGTAATTTCTTTATTTTTAAATACATTTAATGTGGCACTCATATCCGAGTTCCACGCATTTTCGCTAATTAAATAAACTGGAGAAAAAAATCAAACAAACTAGAATAGCTTTGAATTTTTTGATAACTTGCAGTGCATATACAATATGTAAAAAAATTAAAAAGCACGTGTAATATTGAAAAAAATTAACACGCATTTCGTTTGCATCCAATTAAAATAAAGATTAACTTTATTCAGAATTATCAGGTATAATATTGCTGTTCGAGGCTAACTCATGATATTTAATATTTACCTCAATCAAGCTACTTTCTTATGTCCGAGGGTCGCACGGGAGATATTTTCGAGGGGTCGCAAAAGACCTATTTTCTATGTAACATAAAAATGTACTGTATTGGTACAGTTGTAATAGGCACTAAATTTGCTCACAAAATATTTTGTATCCATATAAGAGTATATTTGGTACCCGTTGTCGGTTGTGTTCATCCGCAGGTATCCTTTCGCGCATTAACTATTCTGTTTGGTCTTCCTACCTTTGGCCTTCGACCTAAACCTCGATCCTTCTACCCCGTAAATCCATGATTTCCAAGCTGTCGCTATTAGCAGCCTCTACAATAGCCCCCTACCAGCGCTAGCGAGACTTTTCCAGCTCCTGACTGATACTTTCCATGAAACTTAACTCGACGGCCTGATCGTGTCTTAACCTCTATTGGCATGTTACCAGGCTCCGGAATAAGTAGATTCATCCTCTCCCTCTGTTGCTTCGTTCTTAGCTGTTGATTCCCTCTGAGGAAATATGTCCGCTTCATCTCGGGATACATATGCAGGCTTAAGACGATCCACGTTTACCGTACTCTCTCGGCCATGAATAAGAATCCTAAAAACCTTCTCCCCTCGTCTAAGCACTTGAAATGAACCTTCGTAAGGTGGCTGCAGGCTTTTTTTAGAACATCGGACCTCATGAAAACATGACTGCAAGATGGCAGGTCCTTACTTACGAAAACTGCTCTATGTCCCTGATGTCTAGACTTCACTGGCAGCAACTCCTGCATGGTCTCTTTGAGTTTTCCTAGAATGGTTGCGGGATCCGCTGTACCAGTAGACGGACATAAAAATTCTCCAGGCAGTCTTATCGGAGTTCCATAAACCATTTCAGCTTGCAAGTCCTCCTTCCATGCTGCCTTCAAACCTAAAAGAATGGCATGTAAAACTTTGGTCCACTTGTACCGTAGGCTCCAATCAATCCTTTTAGCTGTTTGTGAAATCCTTCCACTTGACCATTCCTGCGGGATGGTAAGGGCTTGTTCGATGACTGACCAAACCCAGGAACTTAGTCAGGCCTTCGACCTAAACCTCGATCCTTCTACCCCGGAATTCCATTATTTCCAACCTGTCGCAATTAACAGCCTCTGCAAACAGAAAAAATTTTTTTAATTGATTTAGCTTAATTAAATGTATCGGTATGTGTTTTTTAATTTAGTCTTGTGTTCCGGATTGGGTTCAAAATTACAAAGCAACGGAATTAAACAATAATAGTCCTAAACCCAAAAATTGTGTCTGCTGTTCAACGACGGTATATATATATATATATATATATATATATATATATATATATATATATATACATATATATATATATATATATATATATATATATATATATATATATATATATATATATATATATATATATATATATATATATATATATATATATATATATATATATATATATATATACATATATATATATATATATATATATATATATATATATATATATATATATATATATATATATATATATATATATATATATATATATATATATATATATATATATATATATATATATATATATATATATATATATATATTAAAACATAGAGAAAACATGGAAAAAGGTATAAAGAATTTTTTTTGAAGAAGAAAAAAAGTGGAAACAAAATATTCAAAAATTTAAAAATTTGCCAATAGGATAACTTTTATTCAAGTCTAATTGGTAAAATTGAAATTCACAATACTCATATTTCTTTTCAAAGAAATAGATTGAAGTGAGTTGGAATTAAATCAAAACTGGGAAAAAATTCGTTTTCTAAGTGCTCCGTTTAATTGAAAATCGGCAGCGTGATCTCAAATTAAATTAACGAAATTGAGCGAAATACGAACGAATAATTGATTAAAAACCTGGTCACATTTCTTACAAAGTTAAACACCTCCTCTCCGAACTAAATAATTAAACCCTTAAAATCATCCTGAAGAGAATTTCCGTGATTAATGAAACCTGAAAACAGTTGAAAAACATTCCTCGACGTTCTATGTTAATAGATAACTCAGAAGCAGAAACACCGAAGATCGAACCAAAATCAAGAAGTTCTCATTTGTTTACCCCCCTTCTTCCCCACACACACTACTCCCAAAGGGGGAAGGAAACAAAGAAGGGTGGGCGAAAATTTTGCGAATTGTTTAATGAAGGAAAATTCTGTAAAATGTGTTGTTTTAAAAGGAAGTTAACATAGTGCTAAATCAGATCCAGCTGGCGGGTGAGATGAGAAGTTGGCGAGAAAAAGACAGAAAAGGAGCAATCTTTTTCCGACAGCTTGATGTATGCAGCCGCGCAATAAATAATTGTAGAGATGGAGTTAGGTCTGTAATAAGAGCCACGATTATCTGTTTGCTTGTTTCAAAGAGTTAAAAGATGTATTTAGTTGAAAAATTAAGATTAATGACATTTGTTCCAATGTTTAAGTGGCATGAAATGGCACAAAGTGTGAACAAAGGGATATTTTCCGTTTATCATCGGCACCTGCGTTTTCGACTGCTGTTGATAAATAATGCAAAACTACTATTATTGAGGGTTTATGATTATTAATTGTAAAGATTTTAATTTATCAATAATGTGCTGAATTTTATATGTCTGATAACTTTTGATTAGTTTCTGCTTTACTGTGTAGATCTGATTAAGAGAATGTTGTGCGATTCTAATTTAAGAATAAAAATGATTGTTCGAATGAAAAATGTGTGAAATGCAGTACCCCTCTTTGTTCGAAAACGTACATCGATGTTTGATTTAACGTTATAGACCATTTATAATTATCATACTATTATTGAGGCTAATGATTCTTAATTAACTTGGGAGATATTTTCTTGATGAAATTGTAAAGTAAGCGATGCACTTAAAAGCAAAATTAATTGAGAAACGGTGCTTATTTGTTTAAGGAAATCACAAAGAATAGTCAATTTATGATTGAAACATAATATACTTAAATAAATTTGATTATTAGTACTGATAGAAATTTTAAAAAAAAAGTCTGTACTAAAAATTCTAAAGAGCAAAATAAAGGGAGATTTCTTATTCGTTATGGGAAGCGGTAAATAATCGTCATTCTATTATTAATGCTTATGATTCTTAATTGATTTTAATAATAAGTAATATTTTATAAAATGGAATATGTTCTAATAAGAAAAATTAATTGAGAGAAAGTACTTATTCATTTAGGGGAACTGTAAAGTACTTAATATTGTAGAATTCAACTACGCTTAATTTATTTTGGAAATCTGTACCATTGATGTAATTGATTGGTGCACTGTAACATAGGTAACAACTGTAATAATTACTGTAATGGGAACAACTGTAATAATGTGCGCAAAATGAAAAAAATTCCACCCTCAATAACTTTTAATCTAATGATCGGATCTTCACGTTCTAGTGCTTAATCTTAAACGTTCGACGAGGGACTTCTAATATGCAAATTAATTTGGGCAGACGATATTTTAAGTTATGAAATCAGACACAAAAATGTACTCTCTCTGAATAAACATTCCCTTTTTTTACGGTATATGATTGCTGACTACCAAAATATAGAGCGAAGAAGTAATCAGGGAAGTATGATTCCAATATTTTGGTCAGAAGAGCTGTCCAAAGTTCGGAACCCTTAATGCTAATTTTACTTCCTGTGTATTTCGCCATGCCTCGAGAACTTTGTCTAATAAATCCTGAGAAATCGAAATTTGAAAAAGTCGTGTGTTTAAAATTTGTTCCTTTCGAACTATTTGAAAGATAGTTAGTATTATCACAAATTAAATAAGAAGTAAATTCAAAAATTTACTGTATTAGAATCAAGGAAACATTTTATTTTTCAAAAACTAATGTAAGGACAAAATTTCTAAAAAACAATTTCTAAAAAACAATTTCTAGATTTACATATTTTTTAAAAAATATTCTTCCATAATTTGCTTTAAATGCTTGATTGATTCTTATAAAACAATGATTGTAATTTCCATCACTGTAAAATAAAGGATAGTTTTTGAACTATTTTCAAAGTTTGCGTCAAAGCAATTTGTTCAAAAAGTAGCAGTTTATTTCTTTACACAAACACAAGTAATATCAAAACACAAATAATTTTTTCAGGTTTTCATTTTTGTGAAAATAAAAATAAACATTAAAATAAAGATGGAGAAAATGTTTTCGTAAGAAGTTCCTAATATATGAGAATCGTGTTAGGGGTATAGATTTTCAGTTTCTATTCTCCAAAGATATTTTAAAAATATGTACTCAGAATATTGTTATCTACTTTCCATGCATTTTTCTTTTCTGTTTTATTCTTAACCCTCTTTCTTTGTTTATTTAACATTTCGTTTTTCAAATTTTTACATCTCCCCCTGGGGGTTCGGCGGGATTGCAGCTGATAACATTTCTTTGAAAAAAATTGTTTCAATGTATTTTCCCCTTTTTTCCCCCTCTTGTGCATTTGTATCAGTTTTTAAGAGTTGGGTAAAAGAATATTTTCCCTCCAGGAAATCTATTTTATCGCATAATTCAACGTTTTTTTCCCTCCCTTACCAAACTTTACTAGCTAACTATTCTGTGTGTTTTAGACCACGATAAATAAAAATGAAAATTCAATAATAAAATAATGACCCTTTTATTTTTATTGCTGTGTTTTTGTAAGTTCCATCTGCTTAGATTCCATGCGTAACTTACATTCTTATGATTAATAAACTCATGTATTACTTATTCTCATACGACTCATTAACTCGTGCACAACTAACTATCATAAGATTAATAAACTTCAAGCGTAATACTGTCTTATACAATTTATAAGTTTTGAGAAGAAAAAAATTTCTCAGCGCTCGTACTGCCATCTGCTGACAGTTTTTATTATGAGGGCTTGGGACAACCATAATGAATTACTTGCTAAGCACTATTTCACATTTACTGTGAATGATTTAAAATACGTTTACTTGATGCATGTTTATAACAAATCTTTAAAAATAGCATTCGATTCCAAGTCCGAGAAACTACTGAATCAATTTTTAAAATATTTTTTTTGTGTTGTAGTGCCGATTTTAATATTTTTTTTACTGTTCAGCCATTAATTTTTTTGCATGTTTTGAATATATAATAAAAAAAATTAAATATTGATTAAAACTGTAGAGTTTGTCATAAACATTTATAGTTGGTCATAAGAATCAAATTTTAAATTAAATAGCGTTTCTTTATGAAGAAGTTTTATTAATGGTGCCATCTTCTTATAAACTACACACTAATGCAGATTGCAATAATATAAAGCCTACTGCACACTAATGCAAATTGCAGTGTGGAACAGGCTTGTATCGAGTGTATCAGTTTAAGCGGTCTCAAGCAGCAGGAGGATCGAACACTAGTCCTCAGGTTTAAAAGCATATTAATCTCCTGGTGACAGTTACGACTCTGCCACCGGGCTATTAATACCTGGTCTTGAATAGATTAAATGAACATAAAACGCAGTTAAAAGTTTTAAAAATAATTTTTTTTGAAAATAATACCGTAATGAATCACTATCTATGCATTACTATATTTATTATAAGTGATTTAAAGCATATTTAGATTAAACTTGATTCAGATTTGTCATCGATCTCTAAAACAAGAGTTAAACAGGCTTAATCGATCTCTTAACAGCTTATATTGCGGTATAAGCTTGTATCGAATGTATCAGATTAAACAGTCATGGAAAGCAGGAGGATCGAACGCTTGTCCTCGGGTTTAAAAGCACATTAATCCCCGAAAACAGGTAAGACTCTGTTCTCAAGCCATTAATAGCTGGTCTTGAAAAGATTAAATGAACATAAAAGGCTGTTAAACATAAATAAATAATTATTTCCGAAAACAATACCTTAATTAATCATTTGCTATGCATTATAATATTTACTATGAATGATTTGAAACGTATTTACATTTAACTTGAATCATATTTATAAACAATCTCTAAAACTAGTGTTCTATTCCAAGGCCGAGAAATTACGGAATCAATTATCAAGGAAAAAATTTTACCTTAATTTATCATACACTCATTTTGCAATCAGTGTGCTGCAGATTTTAAATCTTTTCTTAATATTTAGCCATTTAATAATTTTTTGTCGCTTGTAAAGTTAATAACAAATAATAAATATTATATAAAATAATAAATTTATGAAGAAATTTTTACTCATTGTGCCATTTTCTAGCAAAACCTACTACACTAATGCAGCCTACCGTGTGGAACAGCCTTTTATTTGATTGTATCAGTTGAAGTACTCTTGGCCAGCAAGAGGATCGAACACTGGTCCTCAGGTTTAAAAGCAAATCAACTACCCGGTGTCAGGCAAGACACTGCCACCGAGCCATTGATTGCTGGTTTGAAAAGGATTAAATTAATATAAAACACTGTTAAACGTTAATAATAATTATTTTCAACAAAATGTCGTGATGAATTATTTGCTATACATTATATATTTACTATGAATGATTTAAAACATATTTATTTATTTATTTATCTTACATTCAAAGCACTCTTTAAATCCAGTGTTCCATTCTAGATCCGATAAACTACTGAATCAATTTTCAAAAAATAATTTTATGTTTTAATTTCATCTCGGTTTGTTATAGGGCTGATTATAATACTTTTTTTTTCTTTCTTTTTTGTTAATATTCAGATTCATTTATTTATAAAGTTAGTTTAACTATAAAGTTAATTAAGAACGTTGATCATAAAAATTAACCTAATTGTTGTTTTGTCAGAAACTACAGTTTTAGTTTTTGAACCTTTTATTTTTCCGTTTTGTCTCGCTTGTAATCTTGTTTTTATTTTTTTGATCTTAATTAGTTTACTTTTTTTAATCCATGGTTCGACTTAAACAATTCTTACATTTCACTTCTGTACATTAAAAAAATTATTTTAATATTTTAACAGCCGTTTTATAATATTTTCGAAAGATAAAAGGATAGAAATTTTTTTTAAAAATCTGATACTGTAATTCGTGGGATTTTCGGTTCGGCTCTGTTTTTGTCTCGCTTATAATCTTGTTCTTATTCTTTTAATCTTGATTAGTTTATTTTTTTAATTGATTGCTCGACTTAAACAATTCCTACATTTTAATTCTGTACATTAAAAAAAGTATTTTAACAACCGTTTTATAACATTTTCGAAAAATAAAACGGAAAAAAAAATGTCTTTTAAAATCTGCAACTGTAAATTGGAGGGATTTTCAGTTATTGGAATTTTTGAAATTTCGAAATACTTTAATAATTATTTTAAAACTATAGAAATGTTTAAGTCAATTTAGGTATGCAGGAGGATCGAACACTGGTAATCGTCTTTAAAAATCATTAACCCCTCAGGAGTAAGTAACACTCTACCACCGAGCCACTAATAACTGGTTTTGAAAACATTAAATGAACATAAAACCCTGTTAAACGTAAATAAATAATTATTTCCGATAACAATACAGTAATGAATCATTTGCTATGCATTACTATATTTATTCTGAGAGATTTAAAATATATTTAGATTTAACTTGATTCGTATTTAAAACCAATCTCTAAAACTAGTGTTCTATTCCAAGTCCAAAAATTCACTGAATCAATTTTATAAAAATGAAAAAAAATTCCGTAATTTACTATACACTAATTTCTTTTAGTTGTGTTACAAATGTTAACTTTTTTTTAATGTCTAGCCATTAAATATTTTTTTTTTTAACCTGTAAAGTTGATAAGAAAAATGTCAAGTTTTATATAAACTAATTTATTGATAAAGGAATTTTCACTCACGGTGCTATCTTCTTGTAAAGCCTGCTGGACTAATGCAGCTTGTCGTATGCATTGAACAGCCATGTTTTGATTGTATCATTTGAAGCACTCCTGGCCAGCAAGCGGATCGAACACTGGTCCTTCGGTCTAAAAGCAAATAAACGACTTGGTGTCAGGCGAGGCACTGCCACCGAGCCATTAATTGCTGATTTGAAAAGGATTAAAGGATATTAAAAAGCTGTTAAACGTTAAAAAATGATTTTTTACAGTAACGATATCGTAAAGCACTATACGTTATTTTATATTGAATATTAATATAAAACGCCTTTACCGCTATTTGCATGATTCATATTTACAAACATTTTTATAAACTAGCGTTCTATTCGAAGTCCGAGAAACTACAGAACTTCAAAACCTGTTGATGTTTTTTTGCTTTATTTTAATTTTATTTATTTTGTGGTGCGGATATTAGTCCCTTTTTTTTAATCTTCAGCCATTCAATTTTTTTCATTTATTTAACCTTTAAAATTGTTTACAAGAGTCAAATTTTAAATTTTAAAAAAAAAATTCTGAAGATATTTTTACTTATGGCGCCATTTTCTTTCAACGTTAACACAGCTTGCTTTGTGGAATAGGCTTATATCGAATGTATCAGTTTAAACAGTCTTGGGCAACATGAGGATCGAACTCTGGTCCTTCGGTTTAAAAGCAAACAAACGACCCGGTGTCAGGCGAGGCACTGCCACCGAGCCATTAACTGCTGGTTCGAAACGGATTAAATGATCTTAAAACACTGATAAATGTTGATAAATAATTGTTTTCAATAAAATGCGGAGAGGAATTATTTGCTATACATTACGAATGATTTAAAACATTTTGACATTTATTAACTTTATTTTAATTCAGAACACCTTTTGAAACTAGTATTCTATTCTAGATCCGTTAAATTATTGAATCGATTTTATAGGTTAAAATCTTTGCACAAAATTATAAAAATCCATTTGTGCAAAGATAAATCCATGGAGAAAAATACATTTTAGTAAATATTTATTATATTTTTTGCATCATTTTAAAGTATGTAATTTCACATGGCAAAATACAAATTTCAGTGAAATCAACTAGGTTTATGAAATTCTATGCAGTTATTGCATTTGTTGAACAAAGTTACAAGCTTTTGCCCATATTTTCTGGCATAGGGTGTTTCAATATCTAATTTTTTAGTTCGCAATTTATTGCTGGTTCTCTAAGTCTCTGAAAGCTTCATTCATAAGTTAAAAAATTGCATGACACCTCCTAGACACTTCCAAAATTGTAAACAAATTCTCTAAGTTTTTCGTATGCTAAAAAAAAATCTAAGTGACTCTTTCATGATTGTAAGTTAGTGATTAGTGTACCAAAAATAACTGACCACCCTGAATAACTTTTCATCTAATGATCGGATCTTCACGTTCTAGGACAACATCTTAATGGTTCGAGGGGGTTATCTCAAATATACTAATTAACAAGTGCAGACGATATTTTAAGTTACGAATTCAGACACGAAAATATACCTTCTCTAAGTAAACATGCCTTTTTTTCGGCGGATTCCAATTTTTGACCCCCAAAATGTAGGGAGTAGCCGAAATCTGGGAAATATGGTCCCAATAGTTCAATCAAGAGAGCCATCCATAGTTTGGAACACCAAATGTTAATTTTTATTTTTACGTATTTTACTATATCTTAACCACTTTATAAGCGAGGTGAAAAACTTTCGCACACATAAAATTAGTTTATCTGAAGATAATTCCATGCAAAAAATAAATTTCACAAAATATTTACTGTTTAATATCATTTTATTTAATACCAGTCGAAGCACTTTTGAATAGTAAGGTTTATATATTTGAGCGAAATCGGATGAATAGTTCCTGTGAGAAATTGAATTTTAAATATACGGCGTTTTTAACAGCCGATATCTCAGGAGCTTCATGGATTTATCTTTGAATAAAAGGAATTTTATAATTATGTCCAAAGATTTTAACCTACGAAAATGCTTACAAAAGTCAAATTGCATAAAATTTTTTATAAAGACATTTTTACTTATGGTGCCATTTTCTTTTAAGATTTTCTTTTAAGAAAAGAACTGACAATTCGGAACAGTCTTATATCGAATGTTAAATATTAAGCACTCACGGACAGCAAAAGGATCGAACACTGGTCCTTGGGCTTAAAAGCATAGCCTGCTGACAGGCGAAACACTATCACCGAGCTATTATACATTCGTCCGAAGAGGATTAAATTATCTTAAAACGCTGTTAAACGGTATAAAATAATTATTTTCAGTAACAATATCGTAGTGAATTATTAACTCAACACTATTTTATATTTACCATAAATAGTTTAAAACATAGTAAAATCTTTTAATTTGAACTTTAACAACTAGTGTAATAATAACCAATCTTTAAGACCACTGTTCTATTCTAATTCCAAGGAACTACTGAATAAATTATCAAAAACTTTCTTTTTGTTTCATTTTTATTTTATCTTGCATTAGTAGCGCAGATTTGTAAGAGTTTTATTTTTTTTCTTCTTAAGTTTAGCCCTTCAATTTTTTTCTTCATACTTTTAACCTATACATTTAGTCACAAAAATTAAACCTTAATTTAAATTTTTTTAAAATTTGACGAAATTGTTACATATGGTTGTTATTCTCTTGTAAATCCAACTATATTAACACTGATTGCAGAGTAGAACAGGCTCTTGTTTTGGATGTATTAATTTAAGCAGTCTCAACCGGAATTAGGATCGAATCCTGGTTCTCAAGTTTAAAAGCATATTAAGCGCAGATTTTTAAGAGTTTTATTTTTTTTCTTCTTAAGTTTAGCCCTTCAATTTTTTTCTTCATATTTTTAACCTATACATTTAGTCACAAAAATTAAACCTTAATTTAAATTTTTTTAAAATTTGACGAAATTGTTACATATGGTTGTTATACTTTTGTAAATGCAACTATATTAACACAAATTGCAGAGTAGAACAGGCTCGTGTTTTGGATTGATTATTTTAAGCAGTTTTAAGCGGCATTAGGACCGAACACTGGCTCTCAAGTTTAAAAGCATATTAACCTCCCGGTGAAGGGTAATTCTCTATCACCGAGCTCTATAAAATCGACAGAAAACGTTGTTAAACGGTAATAAAAATTATTTCTAACAACAATAACGTTATGTACTATATAATATTTTACATTTACTATTAATGATTTAAAACGTATTTACAACTATTTACTTGATTCATATTTATAATCAATCTTTTATACTAGTGTTTTATAAAGTTTTCTAAACTAGCGTTTTAATCTTTTATATAGCGTTTTATCTTTTATGCCAATTTTTTATACTGCGTCCGATAAAATACTAAATCAATCTACCAAAATCTGCTTTTTCTTTAGTTAATTTTAATTTTATTTTTTGTGGTGCTGATTTTCACCCTTTTTTAATGCTTAACCTTATAATTGTTTTAAATTTTTTTAACCTATAAAATATTTTACGAAATTTAAATTAAATAACATTTTTTATAAAGGCCTTTTACTTACGGTGCCATTTTCTTTCAAAACTTACTACACTAACACAGCTTGCATTGAGGAATAGGCTTACATCGAATATATCAGTTTAAACAGTCTTGGGCAACATGAGGATCGAACTTCGGTTTAAAAGCAAATAAACGAACTGGTGTCAGGCGAGACACTGCCACCAAGCCATTCATTGCTGGTTCAAGAAGAATTAAATGATCTTAAAACACCGATAAAAGTTAATAAATAATTGTTTTCAATAAAATGCCGAGAGGATTTATTTGCTATACATTATATTTACTATAAATTACTTAAAACATATTTATTTATTAACTTTATTTATATTCAAAACACTCTTTAAATTCAGTGTTCCAATCAGGATCCGAGAAACTACTGAATCGATTTTCGAAAAATAATTTTATGTTTTAATTTCATTTTGGTCTGTTATAGGGCAGATTATAATACTTTTTTTTCTTTCTGTTTTGTTAATATTCAGCTTCTTTTTTTTCTTATTATTTTTTATAAGTTCAGTTTAACTATAAAATTAATTTAGAACGTTGATCATAAAAATTAACCTCACTGTAGTTTTGTCAGAAGCTTCTGATTTAGTTTTTGAAACTTTCATTCTTCCGTTTTGTCTCGCTTGTAATCTTGTTTTTATTTTTCTTAATCTTAATTAGTTTACTTTTTTTTAATTGATTGTTCGACTTAAACAATTCTTACATTTTAATTTTGTACTTCAAAAGAAAGTATTTTAATATTTTAACAACCGTTTTATAATATTTTCGAAAAATAAAACGAAAAAAAATGTTTTTTAAAATCTGATATTGTAATTCGTGGGATTTTCGATTCGGTTCTGTTTTGTCTCGCTTGTAATCTCGTTCTTATTCTTTTAATCTTGATTAGTTTATTTTCGACTTAACAATTCCTACATTTTAATTCTGTTCATTAAAAAAAGTATTTTGGCATTTTAACAACCGTTTTATAATATTTTCGAAAAATAAAACGAAAAAAAAAAAATTCTTTTAAAATCTGCAACTGTAATTGATTTTCAGTTTTTGGAATTTTTCAAACTTCAAAATACTTTAATAATTATTTTAAAACTATAGAAATACTTCGGTCAATTTAGGCATGCAGGAGGATCGAACACTGGTAATCGTGTTTAAAAATCATTAACCCCTCAGGAGTAGGTAACACTCTACCACCGAGCCACTAATAACTGGTTTTGAAAACATTAAATGAACATAAAACTCTGTTAAACGTAAATAAATAATTATTTCCGATAACAATACAGTAACGAATCATTTGCTATGCATTACTATATTTATTCTGAGAGATTTAAAACATATTTAGATTTAACTTGACTCATATTTAAAGCCAATCTCTAAAACTAGTGTTCTATTCCAAGTCCAAAAATTCACTGAATCAATTTTATAAAAATGAAAAAAATTCCGTAATTTACTATACACTAATTTCTTTTAGTTGTGGTATAAATTTAAACTTTTTTTTTAATGTCTAGCTATTAAATAATTTTTTTAACCTGTAAAATTGATAAGAAAAATGTCAAGTTTTATATAAACTAATTTATTGATAAAGGAATTTTCACTCACGGTGTTATCTTCTTGTAAAGCCTGCTGGACTAATGCAATTTGTCGTATGCATTGAACAGCCATGTTTTGATTGTATCATTTGAAGCACTCCTGGCCAGCAAGCGGATCGAACACTGGTCCTTCGGTCTAAAAGCAAATAAACGACTTGGTGTCAGGCGAGACACTGCCACCGAGCCATTAATTGCTGGTTCGAAAAGGATTAAAGGATATTAAAAAGCTGTTAAACGTTAAAAAATAATTTTTTACAGTAACAATATCGTAATGCACTATTCGCTATTTTATATTTATTATTAATGATTTAAAACGCATTTACAGCTATATGCACGATTCATATTTACAAACATTCTTTTAAATTAGCGTTCTATTCGAAGTCCGAGAAACTACAGAACTTCAAAATCTGTTGTTGTTTTTTTGCTTTATTTTAATTTTATTTATTTTGTGGTGCGGATATTAGTTCTTTTTTCTTAAATGTTCAGCCATTCAATTTTTTTTCATTTATTTAACCTTTAAAATTGTTTACAAGAGTCAAATTTTAAATTTAAAAAAAAAATTCTGAAGATATTTTTACTTATGGCGCCATTTTCTTTCAACGTTAACACATCTTGCTTTGTGGAATAGGCTTATATCGAATGTATCAGTTTAAACAGTCTTGGGCAACATGAGGATCGAACTCTGGCCCTTCGGTCTAAAAGCAAAGAAACGACTTGGTGTCAGGCGAGACACTGCCACCGAGCCATTAATTGCTGGTTCGAAAAGGATTAAAGGATATTAAAAAGCTGTTAAACGTTAAAAAAATAATTTTTTACTGTAACAATATCGTAATGCACTATACGCTATTTAATATTTACTATTAATGATTTGAAACGCATTTACAGCTATTTACATGATTCATATTTACAAAAATTCTTTTAAACTAGCGTTCCATTCGAAGTCCGAGAAACTACAGAACTTCAAAACCTGTTGTTGTTTTTTTGCTTTATTTTAATTTTATTTATTTGTGCTGCGGATATTAGTTCTTTTTTTTTTAAATGTTCAGCCATTCAATTTTTTTTCGTTTATTTAACCTTTAAAATTGCTTACAAGAGTCAAATTTTAAGTAAAAAAACATTTTTTCTGAAGATATTTTTACTTATGGCGCCATTTTCTTTCAACGTTAACACAGCTTGCTTTGTGGAATAGGCTTATATCGAATGCATCAGTTTAAACAGTCTTGGGCAACACGAGGATCGAACTCTGGCCCTTCGGTTTAAAAGCAAATAAACGACCCGGTGTCAGGCGAGGCACTGCCACCGAGCCATTAATTGCTGGCTTGAAAAGTATTAAATTATCTTAAAACGCTGTTAAACGCTAATAAATAAATATTTTCATTAAAATACGTTGGTGAATTATTTGCTATATATTATATTTATTATGAATGATTTAAAACATTTTGACATTTATTAACTTTATTTTAATTCAGGACACCTTTTAAAACTAGGATTCTATTCTAGATCCGATAAACTATTGAATCGATTTTATAGGTTAAAATCTTTGCGCGAAATTATAAAAATTCATTTATACGAAGATAAATTCATGGAAAAAAATACATTTTAGTAAATATTTATTATATGCTTATTATTTTATTTTGTATTGGTCGAAAAAATTTCAAATTGTAAGGTATAATTTTTTTTACATCATTTTAAAGAATCTAATTTTACATGGCAAAATACAAATTTCAGTGAAATCAACTTGGTTTACGAAATTTTGAGCAGTTATAACATTTGTTAAACAAAGTTACTAGCTTTTGCCCATATTTTCTGGCATAGGGTGTTTAAATATCTAATTTTTTCGTTCGCAATTTATTGCCGATTCTTTAAGCCTCTGAAATCTTTATTCATAAGTTAAAAAATTGCATGACACTTCCAAAATTGTTAACAAATTCTCTAAGTTTTTCTTCAGAAATTTGATAATATGCTAAAAAAAATCTAAGTGTCTCTTTCATGATTGTAAGTCAGTGAATAGTGTACCAAAAATAACTGACCACCCTGAATAACTTTTCATCTAATGATCGGTTCTTCACGTTCTAGGACAACATCTTAATGGTTCGAGGGGGTTACCTCAAATATACTAATTAACAAGTGCAGACGATATTTTAAGTTACGAATATTCAGACACAAAAATATACCTTCTCTAAATAAACATACCTTTTTTCGGCAGATTCCGATTTTTGACCCCCAAAATGTAGGGAGTAGCCGAAATCTGGGAAATATGGTCCCAATAGTTCGGTCAGGAGAGCCATCCATAGTTTGGAACCCCTAATGTTAATATTTATTTTCACGTATTTTTCTATATCTCAACCACTTTATAAGCGAGCTGAAAAAATTTTGCACACATAAAATTAGTTTATCTGAAGATAATTCCATGCTAAAAATTTACTGCTTTATATCATTTTATTTAATACCAGTCGAAGCACTTTTGAATAGTAAGGTTTATAAATTTGAGCGAAATCGGATGAATAGTTCCTGTGAGAAATTGAATTTTAAATATACGGCGTTTTTAACAGCCGATATCTCAGGGACTATTCAACTGATTTCGGTCAAATTTTGTATTTTGCCATGCAAAATTAGATACTTTAAAATGATGCAAAAATTTTTATACCTTATTAATTTTTTTGACTAACACAAAATAAAATAATAAACATAGAATAAATATTTACTAAAAAAATTTTTTCATGGATTTATCTTTGAGTAAAAGGAATTTTATAATTATGTTCAAAGATTTTAACCTACAAAAATGCTTACAAAAGTCACATTTTAAATTGCATAGCATTTTTTATAAAGACATTTTTACTTATGGTGTCATTTTCTTTTAAGGTCTTTGACACAAAAACAACTGGCAATTCGGAATCGAATGTTAAAGATTAAGCACTCACGAACAGCAAAAGGATCGAACGCTGGTCCTTGGGTTTAAAAGCATAACCTGCTGTCAGGCGAAACACTACCACTGAGCCATTTTACATTTGTCCAAAAAGGATTGAATGATCTTAAAACGCTGGTAAACGGTAATAAATAATTATTTTCAGTAACAATATCGTAGTGAATTATTTATCCAGCTCCATTTTATATTTACCATAAATAATTTAAAACATAGTAAAATCTTTTAATTTGAACTTTAACAACCAGTGTAATAATAACCAATCTTTAAGACCAATGTTCTATTCTAAGTCCAAGGAACTACTGAATTAATTATTAAAAACTTTTTTTTGTTTCATTTTTATTTAATCTTGCTTTAGTAGCGCAGATTTTTAAGAGTTTTTTTTTCTTCTTATGTTTAACCCTACAATTTTTTATTCATATTTTTAACCTATAAATTTAGTCACAAAAATTAAACCTTAATTTAAATTTTTTAAAAATTTGACGAAATTGTTACATATGGTTGTTATTCTCTTGTAAATCCAACTATATTAACACTGATTGCAGAGTAGAACAGGCTCTTGTTTTGGATGTATTAATTTAAGCAGTCTCAACCGGAATTAGGATCGAACCCTGGTTCTCAAGTTTAAAAGCATATTAACCTCCCGGTGAAGGGTAATTCTCCATCACCGAGCTATTAACAACTAGTAATGAAAAAATTAGATGAACATAAAAGGCTGTTAAACGTAAATAAATAATTATTTTCGAAAACAATACCGAAATGAATCATTTCCCATGCTTTATTATATTTACTGTGAATGATTTAAAACATATGTGTATTTAACTTGAATCAAATTTATAAACAATCTCTAAAACTAGTGTTCTATTCCAAGTCCGAGAAATTACGGAATCAATTTTAAACAAAAAAAATTACAATCATAATTTATACACGAATTTTTTTTGTAGTTTTACAAATTTTTAATCTTCTTTTTTAATGCTTACCCATTTAATATTTTTTTAACCTGTAAAGATGGTGGAAAATATCAAATTTTATATAAAATAATACATTTATAAAGAATTTTTTACTCATGGTGCCATCTTCTTGTAACACCTACTACACTAATTCAGCTTTTCGTCTGGAACATCCTTGTTTTGATTGTTTCAGTTGAAGCAATCTGGGCCAGCAAGAGGATCGAACACTGGACCTTAGATTGAAAAGCATATTAACCACCCTTCAACAACAAAGACACTGTCACAAGGCCATTAATTGCTGGAGAGGATAAAATCGACAGAAAACGTTGTTAAACGTTAAGAAAAATTATTTCTAACAACAATAACGTTATGTACCATATAATATTTTACATTTACTATTAATGATTTAAATCGTATTTACAACTATTTACTTGATTCATATTTATAATCAATCTTTTATACTAGTGTTTTATATAGTTTTCTATACTAGCGTTTTAATCTTTTACATAGCGTTTTATCTTTTATGCCAATTTTTTATACTATGTCCGATAAAATACTAAATCAATCTCCCAAAATCTGTTTTTTCTTTAGTTAATTTATATTTTATTTTTTGTGGTGCTGATTTTCACCCTTTTTTAATGTTGAACATTATAATTGTTTTAAATTTCTTTAACCTATAAAATCTTTTACAAAATTTAAATTAAATAACATTTTTTATAAAAGGCATTTTTACTTACTGTGCCATTTTCCTTCAAAATTTACTACACTAACATAGCTTGCATTGAGGAATAGGCTTACATCGAATATATCAGTTTAAACAGTCTTGGGCAACATGAGGATCGAACTCTGTCCTTCGGTTTAAAAGCAAATGAACGAATTGGTGTCAGGCGAGTCACTGCCACCAAGCCATTCATTGCTGGTTGGAAAAGGATTAAATGATCTTAAAACGCTGGTAAACGGTAATAAATAATTGTTTTCAGTAACAATATCGTAGTGAATTGTTTACTCAGCCCTATTTTATATTTACCATAAATAATTTAAAACATAGTAAAATCTTTTAATTTGAACTTCAACAACCAGTGTAATAATAACCAATCTTTATGACCAATGTTCTATTCTAAGTCCAATGAACTACTGAATAAATTATCAAAAACTTTCTTTGTTTCATTTTTATTTTATCTTGCATTAGTAGTGCAGATTTTTAAGAGTTATTTTTTCCTTCTTAAGTTTAACCCTTCAATTTCTTCATTCATATTTTTAACGTATAAATTTAGTCACAAAGATTAAACCTTAATTTAAATTTTTAAGAAATTTGACGAAATTGTTACTCATGGTTGTTATCCTTTTGTAAATCCAACTATAGTAACACAGATTGCAGAGTAGAGCAGGTTTGTTTTGGATGTATTAATTTAATCAGTCTCAAACGGCATTAAGATCGAACCCTGGTTCTCAAGTTTAAAAGCATATTAACCTCCCGGTGACGTGCAATCCTCTATCACCGAGCCATTAATAGCTGATCTTGACAAGATTAGATGAACATAAAAGGCTGTTAAATATAAATAAATAATTATTTTCGAAAACAATACCGTAATGAATAATATCCTATGTGTTATTATATTTACTGTGAATGATTTAAAACATATTTATATTTAACTTGAATCATATTTACAAGCAATCTCTAAGACGAGAACTCTATTGCAAGTCCGAGAAATTATGGAATCAATTATCAAAAAAAAAATTTACCATTATAATTTATTCACGAATTTTGTTTCTAGTTTTGCAGATTTTTAATCTTTTTTTTAAATGCTTAGCCATTTAATATTTTTTTAACCTCTAAAGTTGGTAGGAAATATCAAATTTTATATAAAATAATATATTTATAAAGAAATTTTTACTCATGGTGCCATCTTCTTGTAACATCTAATACACTAATTCAGCTTTTCGTGTGGAACATCCTTGTTTTGATTGTTTCAGTTGAAGCAATATGGGTCAGCAAGAGGATCGAGCGCTGGACCTTAGATTGAAAAGCATATTAACCACCCTTCAACAACAAAGTCACTGTCACAAGGCCATTAATTGCTGGAGAGGATAAAATCGACAGATAACGATGTTAAACGTTAATAAAAAATTATTTATAACAACAATAACGTTATGTAATATATAATATTTTACATTTACTATTAATGATTTAAAACGTATTTACAACTATTTACTGGATTCATATTTATAATCAATCTTTTATACTAGTGTTTTATAAAGTTTTCTATACTAGCGTTTTAATCTTTTACATAGCGTTTTATCTTTTATGCCAATTTTTTATACTACGTCCGATAAAATACTAAATCAATCTTCCAAAATCTGTTTTTCCTTCAGTTAATTTTAATTTTATTTTTTGTGGTGCTGATTTTCCCCCTTTTTTAATGTTTAACCTTATAATTGTTTTAAATTTCTTTAACCTATAAAATCTTTTACGAAATTTAAATTAAATAACATTTTTTATAAAAGGCATTTTTACTTACTGTGCCATTTTCCTTCAAAATTTACTACACTAACATAGTTTGCATTGAGGAATAGGCTTACATCGAATATATCAGTTTAAACAGTCTAGGGCAACATGAGGATCGAACACTGGTCCTTCGGTTTAAAAGCAAATAAACGAACTGGTGTCAGGCGAGACACTGCCACCAAGCCATTCATTGCTGGTTGGAAAAAGATTAAATGATCTTAAAACGCTGGTAAACGGTAATAAATAATTGTCTTCAGTAACAATATCGTAGTGAATTGTTTACTCAGCCCTATTTTATATTTACCATAAATAATTTAAAACATAGTAAAATCTTTTAATTTGAACTTCAACAACCAGTGTAATAATAACCAATCTTTATGACCAATGTTCTATTCTAAGTCCAATGAACTACTGAATAAATTATCAAAAACTTTCTTTGTTTCATTTTTATTTTATCTTGCATTAGTAGTGCAGATTTTTAAGAGTTATTTTTTCCTTCTTAAATTTAACCCTTCAATTTCTTCATTCATATTTTTAACGTATAAATTTAGTCACAAAAATTAAACCTTAATTTAAATTTTTAAGAAATTTGACGAAATTGTTACACATGGTTGTTATCCTTTTGTAAATCCAACTATAGTAACTAGTTTGCAGAGTAGAGCAGGTTTGTTTTGGATGTATTAGTTTAATCAGTCTCAAACGGCATTAGGATCGAACCCTGGTTCTCAAGTTTAAAAGCATATTAACCTCCCGGTGACGTGTAATCCTCTATCACCGAGCCATTAATAGCTGGTCTTGACGAGATTAGATGAACATAAAAGGCTGTTAAATATAAATAAATAATTATTTTCGAAAACAATACCGTAATGAATAATATCCTATGTGTTATTATATTTACTGTGAATGATTTAAAACATATTTATATTTAACTTGAATCATATTTACAAGCAATCTCTAAGACGAGAATTCTATTGCAAGTCCGAGAAATTATGGAATCAATTATCAAAAAAATTGAGTTAATTTTAATTTTATTTTTTGTGGTGCTGATTTTCCCCCTTTTTTAATGTTTAACCTTATAATTGTTTTAAATTTCTTTAACCTATAAAATCTTTTACGAAATTTAAATTAAATAACATTTTTTATAAAAGGCATTTTTACTTACTGTGTCATTTTCCTTCAAAATTTACTACACTAACATAGTTTGCATTGAGGAATAGGCTTACATCGAATATATCAGTTTAAACAGTCTAGGGCAACATGAGGATCGAACACTGGTCCTTCGGTTTAAAAGCAAATAAACGAACTGGTGTCAGGCGAGACACTGCCACCAAGCCATTCATTGCTGATTCGAAAAGAATTAAATGATCTTAAAACACCGATAAACGTTAGTAAATAATTGCTTTCAATAAAATGCAGAGAGGATTTATTTGCTATACATTATATTTACTATGAATTATTTAAAATATTCAAAACACTCTTTAAATTCAGTGTTCCAATCAGGATCCGAGAAACTACTGAATCGATTTTCGAAAAATAATTTTATGTTTTAATTTTATTTTGGTCTGTTATAAGGCAGATTATAATACTTTTTTTTTTTCTTTCTTTTTTGTTAATATACACCTTCTTATTTTCATTTATTATTTTTTATAAAGTCAGTTTAACTATAAAGTAAATTTATGAAGGTTGTTCATGGAAACCTTACTGTAGTTTTTTCCAAAACTACTGATTTGGTTTTCGAAACCTTTTTTGCTCTGTTTTTTCTCGCTTTTAATCTCATTTATATTTTTTAAATTGTAAACGGAATCTTTTTAAAACGAATTTTAATATTTTAAAAAAAAGTTTTACAGTATTTTTGATAAGTTTCTTAATGTTTATGTTAAATATGTTTCTTAAAATCTGAAACTGTAAATCTCGGGATTTTCCGTTTTGGGCATTTTTCAAATTTCAAAGTACTTTAGTAATTATTTTGTAATTATAGAGATGTTTAGGTTATACAATTTCTCATATTTATCAATATAGTTTAAAGTTTTCATAGGTTTGAGGGACTAACAATAAATTACGAACGAAAAATAGTGTTTTTAACTCCATAAAGCTAAAAGGTATAGCAAAAAGCTTGTAACTTGTATCAATTTGTTTGTTTTTCTTATCCATTAACGCGAAAAATTTCGTAAACCAAGCTTAAATATTCATGAAAATTTTGATATTTTTAAAAATAACTATTTTTTTTCCTTACATTTTTTTTTTCATTAACTGTATAAATATTAAATTAAATGAAACAAAATTATATTAAACAAAATTAATTTAAAAAATTAATTTTATTATTTAATGAATTAAAAATTGATTAATAATAAAAAAAAGAAATATTATTTAAAAATTTGCAAAAAAAAAAGAAAAAAAAACTTAACTGTGCAAGACATGAGTATTTAAAATAGACCTATCCATACTACGCATGCGTGAGAGGCATTTAAAATTATTTTTACATATTTCTATTTTGAGATGTATTAGGTAACTTATAAAAAAAAGTTCGATTTGAATACCTAGGAAATATGAAAAGTTTCTAACAGAAATATCTAAATGATAAGGAACTTTCCGCAAATTACATTTTGTAACATGAAATAAAAGTTAATAGCAAAATATAAATCTCTGCTATGATTGTATGCTATGAATTCGTATCGACCAGCCTTCGCTGGGATTTGAACCCGGCTCACCTCATTAGAAGACGACCGCTCTATCTTCTGAGCCACCACGGCTCAAAAGTTATTGTTAACTATTATTTAGTTACTTTTAATTTCACTTGTATCTGCTTACTATTATTCAATTACTTTTGAATATCAATAAACATTAAAAAACATTTGTTTTTTTTTTCTTTTCTTTTTTTTGTAGATCCTTAATGGGTAAGATCTTCAGACTAACGTATTTTTGCCGTGTATACAACAGAGTCTTATGGATGAAATTTTATTGTTTACTACAATTCTGTAATTTCACTTGTAACAGTTTATTATTATTCAATTACTTTTCAATATCAGATAAGCATGTGCAAATAGCACTTTGTAGATCCTCAATGACGAAGATCCTCTTATGAATATGTTCTTGCCATGTTCACGGCAAAGTAGCCCGGAAAAATTTTATTGTTTATTCCTATTCAGCAAACGACAAATTATGTATAGTAAATTCTTTATAACAAATTTATATAAATTAATCTGATTTTTGTCTTCTAAAACTTTCAATAAATTGATGCGATTAAAAATTATTATAATTAATTACATAATTTACATGTGATTATTATAATCACTTACGCCCGGTGGCTGAGTGGTAGCGCTCCCGTACCACAGGTCCTGGGTTCGATCCTCGGGCCGGGCAAGCTTGACTCAGCCTTTCATCCCTTCAGTGGGTCGATAAATAAGTACCAAGCAAGCTTGGGGTTTCGCGTTGGGCTGACCACCTAACCGAAGCATCTGCTCCTGCTCCCCAGAGCCAAGGTCAACAAAACTGAGATGGGTCAGTAGGCCTTGGCTCTCTATGGGCTGCCGCGCCACTGAGTTCAGTTTTAGTTATTATAATTAATTATTTAACTTTTTTATTATGAATAATTATTATAATAATTGTTTTTACATTCTTGTAATTAATTATTATTATAATTAATTTTGTGTTGGGAAAAATCCAAAAATTTATCTCCAAAAATATGGGTGCAAGTGCTTTTGGTTCGAATAGAAATAATTTGTTTTTACATTTTTCATTCACTAGACCAGAGGTCGCCAAAGTGGTCTATATAGACCCCCAGGGGTCTATTTAACGAAAGCGGGGGTCGATCTGAGACAGGGGCGAATGGGGGTCGATCCGAATCGGAAGGGTCGATTGTGGGTTTAAAAAAAAACAGTGCTCAATACGCAAATCACGCATACCTAATTAAGTATGTAAAATTTGTGAATTTTTTTTATAATTGACTCAATATCAGTTTCTTTATAAAACATAAATTAATAAACGTATATTTATTGGGGTGAAACAAGTATACGCTGAGTTCGTGCCACCGCGCGGTGGCAGGAACTCAGCGCAGTTTATAAGTTCTATGCACATGTGCGCTTGTCCAAATGTCACGTGTGACGAGCATTGACGTTACAAATGCAAATATCATACGCAGTTTCAGCTATCTTTGCAAACTGTGTTGAATATTTGCAGTGTCATTATTAAAACTTTTATAGTTTTGGATAATTAGTTATTGTTTCGATAAAACTATTCGTTTGGTTTAGATATCAACTGTAATTATCAATGCTCAAAAAAGAAGGTAGGCTTTAATAATATGGATTAGTACAGCCCGCGACAAAACTATAGCACACTTTGTATTTTTTTACGCAAATTACGAAATTGACCAATTTTTGTAAATTTTAATACTAATATATTTTTCATAAAACTATTGTTACACAATGTACTATTACTTTAATGAATGTTTAAAATCATAAAATAAATGTGCAAACACAGTATCTAATAGAGTTTTATTTTAATTAACAGAAAATTACGTTTGTAGGGGTCCATGGAGATTTCGAAAAAATATACAGGGGTCGATGATCAAAAAAGTTTGGCAACCCCTGCACTAGACTAATGTAAAAGCAAACTATAAAAAGTAGAATAATTTCAACATGCAGAATAATTCTAAAATAAGCATAAATGGTTTCATTTATTATGCTATCTTGAAACTTCCTAGGAAAATACAACTTCACATGCATTTATTTTGACAATCAACTTCCTTAAAAAGAACAATGCTCGTGGAAAATACTCACTCATTCACATTCTATTGAACTTCAACAAAATTATGTTTTTACAAAAAAAAATATCGCTTTCTACTTCATTTCCTTCATTAAAATGCTTTTACGCAGTGATGCTCACTCTCAGACGATATTCTTTTTTTTTTGTAGCGCCATTAATTATCACAGAACGCTAGATGAAGTAACACACGAATTCCTTAATTTTTATGAAGCACAAAATTGAAGTAAACAGTTTAAGTACTATCTATCTAGTGATTGTAGCGAAATTTATTTTTACGGTGTTCTAAGTTTTCAATGGCAATTTATAGCATTCTTTTGTTCTTAATCGTTTGACTTCAATTGAGTGTTCAATTAAAAGAACATCCCACTTAGGTTCTAAATGTAAGTATTATTATAATTAGTTTTGGTTTTTTTGTCATTTAACTTTTAATTGATTAATAAAGCGTATAAAAATAGTTTTTTTTTACATTATTCATTAATCAGAACGAGGTAAACACAAAATCCAAGTACTCTGTTTAAGTATTATCAATCAAATAATTGAAGCGAAGTTTATTTTTGCACTATTCATAAATTTTAAACGGCAATTTATAATAATATTTCGCTCTTAATCGTTTGACTTTAATATAGTGTTTAATTAAAAGAACATCCTAATATGGTGTTTTAAATTTAAGAATTTTTTTAATTATTTTTCTTGTCATTTAAAATTTTTAGCTGATTAATAAAGCGAATAAAAATATCTTTTTTATGTTTTTCATTAATCAAAATGAGGTAAATGCAAAATTCAAGCATATTATTTAAGTATTTTCAGTCGAAGCGAAATTTATTGTTACGCTTGTTAAATTTAAATTTGCTGAAATATAATTCTTCCTCGTTTACACCTATTTGACTTAGATCTATTATTTACGTACATTATTGCTATAGAGATATATTTTTGTTTGTGTACCTGGCAACTTTGATGCATAACTAGTTTGTTTATGTTCCCCATGGCTTCATGCCTGTCTTTGTGTTAAGTGTAAATATATAGTGAAAGAATTGAGATCTTTGAGAAAGAATTTAGAATGTGTCACTTAAGAGAATTGATACTTGACGGGGTAGGTTTACTCGAAATTGAAGGGAAAGAACAGTTGCTAACGTAAACAAAGGCCACCTTTCAACAACCAATCAGGATCGAGATACCCATACTACGTCACTTTCAGGTATCTCACTGTTATTTTATCAAGTTTGTAATATTTTTTGTGCAGTTCTGTACTTAAAAATGCACTTAGTTTACCCCAACGCCAATAATGATGCAACTAAGCTCCAAAATTTTTTTTACAGTGTGTCTGTGTATGGTTGATAAAGAAACTATTTTATTTTAGGAGATATTATATGTGTGCACCCTAAAATAATGATTCCTGCTTAATATTGTAATTTATATTGTTGATTATCGTAAAAATAGCTTAACATATTCTTATGTGCTTTTTATCTTACCATATATATAAATTTTAATGTTTCTGAATAACAAAAAATTGTAGCGGTTAATTCATACCAAGTAGTGTAAACGAACATTATTGGTTTAATGAAACACATATATCCAATAGTTAAGTATGGCGTTTCACTGAGCCACGTAGTTCCCACCATTTTTTAGCGTTGAGATTCAATATATATTTTAACAATGTATAATTTAGTTCTCTGTTTTTTTAAAACTCTTCATTATTAAAAAAAAACGAATAAAAATAATTTTTCATATTTATCATTAATCAAAATGTGAGAAGAATTATGAGCATTGGTAAAAACTATTTTTGAGCTATTTAATTCATTGGCAACATATAAATGTTTATTAGACAAAAGAAAGAGTGCAATATTTAAGAGTACGGTTATTACTGCATAAGTTAATTATTAAGTTAATTTGAAAAATTACTGTTTCTGAACACTTATAAATGCTCATTTCACTAGATAATATTATCGAGGTGATGGTTCAGGAATAAAGGTCTTGAGTGGTTCAGGAATAGAGTGGTTCAGGATGGTTCAGGAATAAAGTACTGGGGTTTGATCCCTAGTGGCGGAATGAGAACCACATAGCAGATGGGTAGCAGATTGTCTGGGGAGTGAAGACGGTCTGTTCGTATTGCTGACCACATTACGATAAACCTGTCGTTGGTCGTGAAATTGTGCAGCCTTCATCGCCCATAACGAGCTGTTGTGGCAATACTTTACTTCATTTTAGGATATTTAAATCAATTACTGTTGAATAATTTTGCATGAACGCATTTTAGAACGAAAAGTAACATTACATTCGTTCTGAAAAAACATTAAATAAAGAAAAATTGTTCTTAGTATTTAAGCGATGCAAAACCTCATACATTATTTCGTTTGAAAATTGTACCACATCTAATTTTTACTCCATACATGGAGTCAAGAATGGCTACTTCTTCAAGACTTTTATACTCTTTATTTTTTAATCAATAGTAACACACAAGTGCATTGATCACGTGATTGTTTTCTAATCAACATTACAAACACTAAAAAGCTGCTGCTTCGATTTTAATCTTTTTTTTACTGAGCACCAAAAATCAATAAATCTAGAATTGGCAACAACAAAAAGGTCACACCAGTTGCGTATGCATGAAAACACTTGAGTGTAATTTTTACTTTTTAAGAAATTACAAGTCTTTCTATTCTAGTCTATTACTAGTCTTTCTATTGATGTGTCAAAAATTTGCACACACTCTAACTTGATTGCTGTTAGCATCTTAAAATGCCTTAAATTTCGCGAAGAAATATTATATATATATATATATATATATATATATATATATATATATATATATATATATATATATATATATATATATATATATATATATATATATATATATATATATATATATATATATATATATATATATATATATATATATATATATATATAACAACCAATTTCGCTCAAATTTATATTTTCCACGTAAACTTTTATACTTTAAAATAATGGAAAAAATTACTATTATTAAATAAAATATTTATGAAAATTTATTTTTTTGCATGGAATTATCTTTGGATAAACGATTTTTATAACTGTTTATCAAATAAGTTTGAGTCCCAGAACGTAAAGACCTGATCCTTAGATCAAAAGTAATTCAGGGTGCCCCTTTTTATCACTTTTTTGCTTATTTGCTTCGCTTAAGGGACTTTGATAAATCACCGTCTTGATTTTATGTTACTTCAAAAAATAAACAAATGAATAAAAAGTAATTTATTAATTTATTATAATACACTAATCTATAACTATATGTTTTTCATGGCTGCTGGACAACTTTTTCTAAATTACTCTCTGATTCAAAAATAAATTAACTAATATTAATAAAAAAGCAACGTTATTATCATAAGTATTCTTAACCCACGATGCACACCAGAAATTTTTCTTAGAATTAAATTATGAATTCTGACAAACGTAAACCATAATAAACTGCAAACAACTTCTCTTTGAGGGGAAGTTGCTTTCGTTAAAATATTAATATGTTTACCAACCGCTATTACTTATGCTTTCGTTAAAATACAATTATTTTTTCCAACCTCTATTACTTATGCAATTACTTATGCAACTGCTACTCTATGTAATTGTATGCATTTAAAGTCAAACACCAAGTACATCGATTTTATTTTATTTCAAGCTTCCTAAGATAAATTACCGTCAAGTGGGGCTACTTTGTGCAAATTCGAATTCGGCACTTTTCAAGTGCTGTTATTCAGTATTATGTTTTTTTCACGTTAAAAATGTGTGGAATTTGAAGATAGAAGTCTCCTCTATTACTACAAACATTTTTTCGAATTTTAAAGCAATCTCAGAGTGTGTTTTGTTTATCCAATGTCAACAACTTTCCGAGAACGTCGAAAAGTGTGCCTGGAAACTTTAGCTGTGAAATGCAAAGACGTTGATAAAACAATTGTCGTAAGTGCAAAATTTTTTTATTTATACATTAATAAACAATTATATCATGTTAGCGTTAAAAAAAATTTTAAATTAATAACAAATAAACGGAAAATGAAAAAAAATGCACTGTGGGGCTACTTTGTGCAAAGTTTCATTCGTTTTTGTTTTGTTTTTTGACAGAAAATTTTTTACACGTTATAAAAAAAACACCTCGAACGAGAAATTACCGCGATTACACTTTAGAAAAGCTGCAACAATGTTTGCAAGCAGTTGCTGGTGGTATGTCAATTGCAGAAGCTTCCCGGAAGTACAAAATCCACAGAAATACTATCTCTAATAAAATTCACAAGAAACACGTGAAACGTGCTGGTAAACTATTATTTTTCTTCTACAAAGGTTTTCTAATGAATTAATCAAACGATTTAACACATAAAAATATATTTTATAGGACATCAAGTGATTTTGACAGAAACTGAAGAGCAAGTTCTGTCATGTTCATTCAAGCATGTTATGTTCAAATTTATCAATATTATAAATGTTAATGAATATGTAATAATTACTATTTTTGAAATTTCATCCATTTCAATGTTCAAAAATGCATATGGTTTCGTTTTGTCTAAACTCAAATGTTTTGAAATAAACATTATTTTTAAGAAAAAATTCTTTATAAAAAATGTTTTTTTAACGCTGAAAATTATTTTCAAACTAATATTTTTACATATCTTGATGTTTTTGTTATTAAACTGAATTTCTATCGCTGCACAAAGTAGCCCCACTTGGGGGCTACTTTGATTTATTATTTGACTTATAATTTGACTTATTATTTGTAAATATTACATGCAAATAATGCCAATATTGATCAAATTCACTCGTCTGAGTCCAGTTATGAATATAATATCGATAAATTTTACTAAAGTTTGAATTAACATAGTTTTTTTACATGTCAAAGTTCAAAAACTGCGAAATCCTGCTCAAAGTAGCCCTACATGACGGTGCATTGTTAGGATAAAAACTTAGTAATTGAATATTTTAATTAAAAAATTTTGTAAATCATCTTTTTTTTTACCAAATTCGACTTTGTTTTGAGTAGTAAAGCGAAGAGAACAGCTAGCGAGAAAATAGAATAATGAGAACACTGCAAGGAAAAAGAACCTATCATTTAAACAAAAAAGAAGGAAAATATTCATTTTTTTTAATAATTATTATCACACGCAAATACTTTTTTTTTTAAATTCTCGAACATGGTCATTAAAAGTAACTAATGTAACTAATTTTATCTAATTTCCATTAAACATCAAAAGTCCAATGTTTTTTTAAAATTTTATATGTATATATATAAACTTTTTTATTATTAATTTCACATTTTTGCAATATTGTAATTTCAGTATTGTTACAACAATCTTAAATATTTACATTTTGAAAAAAATTGCAAGACATGGTTGAATAAATATTTAGTCACGAAAATTCAATGACATTAAATCTGCAAATATTTAATCAAAATATTATTTCATTTCCTTTACCGTGTGTGATGAAATAAATTTATTCTTATTGTGGTTAAATAGAGTTCACTTTCAACTTAAACGGTACATTCACAACACTTAAGAAAAAAAATTTATTATGATACTGCTTCTCTATTCGAGTTAAATAACGTAAAAAGTAAAAATACGTTTTTTAGTCCTTTTTACCTCTTATTTTCTGGAGGCGTTCGTAATGTAATAAAATAAACTGTAATAAAATAAATTTTTTATGAATATAGATAAAATATTTTAATTAGCTATAAAGCAATTTTAATCGCTTCTTAAAAAAAAGTATACTTTTATTTTTTAAACCTTTTTTGTACGGAATATTTTTTATTGTTTAAGTTTGAGTTCTAAGATAAAAATCTTTTTTTAAAAAAAATAAGATAAAATGTTCTTATATTCCTTTTTACTTTTATTAATTCTCAAAATAAGTAAAACTTTCAAAATAAATCTCAAAATAAAAACAATTCTTGGCCTGCTTTACTGCTTACCTCTCTAAAAAAAATTTCACTTTTATGATATCTAAATATAAAATAATAAACTTTGTTTCTTCTTTTACTTTTGAATTTATATTATATTTATGATAATAACTTTTTGGTCACTAGTAGTTTTTATATAAAAAATTTATCATATTTGTATTTCATAAATTAAAATAATAAATTAAATTAATTTTAATTTTACAAACATATGAAATGTTGCTGCCGAACAAGTAATAACTAAAAATGAGTGAAGGAATAATAATCCAAAAGGACTGAAGATGAAGGAATAATAATTCAAAATGAATGAATGAATAATAATCCAAAATGAATGAAAGAATAATAATACAAAATGAACCATTGAATTAATTATAATCCAAAACAAACCGTTAAATGAATAACAATTTAAAATGAACCTTTGAATGAATAGTAATCCAAAATGAATGAATGAATAATAATCCAAAATGAATAGAAGAAGAATAATCCAAAATTAACCTTTGAATGAATTATAATCCAAAACAAAACCTTTAAATAAATAATAATCTAAAATGAATCTTTGAATGAATAATAATCCAAAATGAATGAATGAATAATAATCCAAAATGAATGAATGAATAATAATCCAAAATGAAAATTTCCATGTTTTATTCTGCTTGATAGCAGAAGTAGAAAATTCAATAGAGTTAACTATTATAGAAATTCGAAATCGAAATAAGAGTAAAAATTATTCTTTTTCTCACTCACTTTATTGACTGCTGCTTTTTAATCAAATAAGACTAATAAAGAATAATTTTAAAATATTGTACAATTTATAACCAAACATAAAATGTATTTTATAACTGAAAAATTCTTCGGCAAAAGTAAAAGTAGAAAACTGAAAACGGATATAAAAATGGGTCTCTAAAATGAAAGTTTATTGAATATATTTGTATTCTTTTCGACATTTTGAAAATATATTTCTTTAAAAAATAATTTGCCAAAATATTTATCAATTGTACAATTGTATAAGGTTATTTGAAAAATTTAGTACTTTAATAGAATCTGTAAAGGTAATTCCAGATTCTAATACATTTGAAGAAAAGTTCCTTAGCTCTTAATATATTAAGACCAACTAAGATTTGTAAAATTTGAGAAAGAAAGATAAGTTTTGGAAAACAAGGATAAGATTTGAAATACCGTACATTTAGGTTTTATTTATCAGATTTTTTTTTACCAGAAATGTCAATCCATTAAGGTAATTTTACCAAAATTTTTCCCTGTGTTTCTATGCAAATAAATGGTCGGAATACATCTTATTCAAAGTATAAAATTAAAAAAATAAGTCAGAATTGTTTAAAATTTTAAATACAAATTTGAGTAAAAACTTAATTTGGAAACATCATAGAATTTGTAGTTTTAGGCGGCGAGGAATGTCATTCTTATAAAGGATCATTGTTTTTGCTAAATTCCAACATTTGATTGCTTAAAAGTTAGAAACAAAATAGTGTAAAAATTTCATTTTGAATGTAAACAAAATTCTGGATGTTATCGGCAGTGTAATGCCAAAAAAATATTGTTATAGGTAAATATATAAGTATTTAAATTGATTTTAAAGGGAGGGTAATCTCATATTCAAGACATATGAAATATTTTTATTCATTACTGTCATTTTTACTCATTAATATGGTCTTTTATTCATTACAACATTGCTTTCAACATTTAATTTCTTTAAAAAATTGTGACAAAAGTATTATTTGGAACATGTCTAAAACATATGGTTTTAGGGGAGGGAGAGGAGTAGTGTCCTCTTCAAGGAATATGAATTACTTGCTTAAAAACAAAAATAAAACATGCATTAAAATGTTATATATTAAGAACCTTACAATTATAGTCTTAGGGGAGAAAAAATGGTAAAGTTTCTCTTCAGGAACTAGGAACTTTTATCCTTTTCCAATGATAGACCCCATATGACTATTTTTCCAAAGTTTCAAAATTTTATAAATTTTCCCCATCTGTTTTCCTAATTTCTTTATTACATTCGAAGAAAAGTACCTTAGTTTTTAAGATAAATACAAAATAAAAGAAGAAAATATTAACAATTGGCACTAAAATGTCACTTAAACTAATGCTATTTTTTTTATTCCCCCAATAACATGACCAAAAAGATGTAAGTTCAGAAAGCCGTTGGCATTAACTGAATTCAGACGATAAAAGTTGTCAAGTTTCTAAATGTAAAATCTTAATGAATGTTAAAATATACTTTGACGCAAACGATAATTATACTTTTATTTCTATCTTGCATTCTGAGGCTTCATTTAAATCGAAGTTAACCGACCTTTAAATCTCTGTTTACTTCTCCAAAGAGGAATCGTTACGTGGATTGAATTAACATCCTGAGCAGACGAGTTTTGCATTTCCCATTTTAAATTTAATTGAACGTGAATGGAACGACTTAGATCAAATATTTACAGCCACATGCTGGCAACGATTGGGTTTCCAGGCTAAAATGTCAAATGCCGATTAGTTTTCGCTTCACATTTTTATGCTATTATTGTCTTCAAATTTGTATCGTTCGAAATCTTAAATTTACTGTTAGTCTTTTATGATGGATGTTGAGAACTGAAAAAGAAGTTTTGTTTGAAGAAATGATTTATATGAATTGCTTTTAAATTGTATTTTAAAGAATGTTCTTGACTGTTTTTAGTTGACATTAGAAGTATTTCCAAATTGAATTCTTTCTTACTTCTCAATTATTGACAAGTTTCTTTAACAAGATCTGTAAATATATATCTATACATATCGAATTTTTAGTAGAGGAAGTATAGAAAAGTAAATTGACGAGATTTTTGGATCTGATTCAAATTGAAGATGGGTTGTTGCAATGAAAACTATAAAAGAGTTAAACGGTGACCGTTTTGCTGGCTTCCTCAAACAAATAACGTAGTACACAGATTCCGCAATAAACATCTTTAATTTTCAAAGTGTTCCGTAATGGCTGCCCTTGATATATTTAAGAGGGTAGCAGATATCGTTTTTTATAATCCTTGTCAGATATGAAGTCGAAATGGTATATAAATAAGGATCTCAAACTTTTACTAAAGCTTGAAAAAACAAATACGCTATCGAGCTTCAACGAATAACCATTGAGAAGGCGGAACTGGAAATATAAAAGTGTGTTTGATTATCGGAGGAAGAGAGGGGTCAAATGTGACATCACAAGTGACGTTTGAGTAAATTTAGGAACATTGTGTTTTGGAAATACAGCAGTGAATAAATATTCACTTTTTAAAAATATCACACTTTTACTCATACTTTAAACCTACGAAATCATTTTCAAGTAAATTTAAAGGTCTCGCAAATTTAAAATGCATTGATTATGTTCTTTTAATTCTCTATCACAGAATGTAATTCTAAAAAATACCCAATTATTAATTCTATGCACTTGTGGTTTTTTTTTTAATTGAAGAGTTTAGTTGAACTTAGTGGAACAAGGTTCTGAGTGAAATTTAATATATATATATATATATATATATATATATATATATATATATATATATATATATATATATATATATATATATATATATATATATATATATATATATATATATATATATATATATATATATATATATATATATATATATATATATATATATATATATATATATATATATATATATATATATATATATATATATATATATATATATATATATATATATATATATATATATATATATATATATATATATATATATATATATATATATATATATATATATATATATATATATATATATATATATATTCTGCACCTCTTTCTCCGACGTTTTTGTTTGCAGTAAAAAGATTTTCAGAATATTTAATAGTTTGAAACAAAAAAAATTTAATTTTTACTAAAGCGATTTTAAACATTACGCAGTATCAGTATTTAAAGACAAAGTATATTAGTATTATTGCATTTGCATGCGTAACAATTTCAAAATTTTTAAAAGGCTTCCTCACTATTCTTTATTAAAAGTATTACGGGAATTAAACAGAAAACGTCCTCATAAGGATACGAAAACATTCATAACCACTTTTTTAAAAAAAAAGAACTCTTTAATTCCAATTGCATTTCAAAAATATTTTTATGATGAAAAATGAAATAATTTTATAATTTTTCGACTTTAAAATTAAGTTTATCTAATAATCTTACTACAAATAGAAAGATAGAAATTTTACTACTTTCATAATTACATTTACAGTACTATAAGTAGATTTTGAAATTATTAACTTTAAAAATGAAATAAGCCTGTTTAAGAGTATTATATTGAAAATAATCAGCTTACTGGAGCTTTAAAGAAAAAAAAATACGAGTATAGTGTCATTTTTCAATTATTTTATCTAAAGGGCGAATTATATTCATAAAACAAAAATGATTACTTTTCTAAAAACGAACTAAAAAAACCAATTAAAAAGGTTTATCTTAAGATTGATTTTATAGCTACTTAAATCCTGAAGCCATATTTTTAAATTTTCATTTTGCATTTAATAATTAAATCAGTATACTCAAACAATATCGAAATTATGCAACGCATAATTTAAACTTCGCCATATTTCAAATATTTATGTACACGAAAAACTAATTATGTTAACTGACTTTCATAGTTCTATTTTTGCCATAGTCCGAATTTTTTTTCAAAAGCCAATTATAATCTAAAAATATCTAAAGTAAAGCCGGTAGCTGATTTAATAGTTATTTATATACTTATATATTAATAAATTTATATTTAATAAGAGCTTATATTTAATAAGATTAATAAGATTATATTTAATAAGATCCCAGATAGTGGACAACCGCACGGCAAATGACATAATCTCATTTTTTTAGCTTTTACTATAAACCTTGTTTTTGTCCTTTTTCCTTCTAGCTTTATCTAAACTCACAAATGCAACATTCTGCTTAGGATGAAAACTTAATGATAAAGCTTTAATTTAAATTTTTTTAAGTGTTTAAAAAGGCCTGCGTAAATAATCCATATTTCAGTGAAGGTCATAAACCTCGATAAAGTGAATTTATCCTCGGTTTGAGAAAGCTTTTTACGCTTGATTTGCGAATAATAATTTATCCTCGATTTTAGAAGGTCTTTCTAGTCTTGTTTCGTAAAGACTTCAATATCGATATAAATGGGGCGTATGTTATTGACAATGCCAACTTTCATCTATGAGAAGGTACCCCGACGTAGTATCGGGTTAATGTGTTTTATATACTAGTGAATTGGAATTGTATTTTTGCAGTGGTAGATACACTACACTACAGGTTTGTTCATGTAAGATTAGTGTGAGCCAAACAGCACATAAACTGGCATAGTTTAAATTAACAGTGTTTCAAGCTTACGTGGTTTATTTGTTAATCATTTATAAACCTTGTTAGTTTTTGTGGTAAAGGTTGCTTCTTACATTAAAATCAACCTTAGATAGCTATCTAGGATTCATTTTTGACATTAGAATGTTACTTATAGCAAACTTGAGTCAGCTGTTAACTCTATAGAACATGTTTTTTAAATATATATATATATATATATATATAGATATAGATATATATATATAAAGAAACTGCCTCAAAACTACACTGAGAAAAAATCATGATCAAAACTACCAGATTTTGGTTACATTTACCGTGTTTCTGAATCTAAGAGAACAGCAAAAAATTTGGTAATTTTTAACGAAGTGCTTTGATTATGATTTTGATAAAATTAATAACAAAATATAGTTTCATAATATGCGATAAAATTTGGTAAATGTGCTAAAATTTGGTAATTATATCATGATACCTTAGAGCATGGCATGAAAACCATTTATTCGGTTTAACTTACTCTTCTGCTTTGTATGTTTTACTAAATGTGGGGTGATAAGAACTATAATTTTGGAAACCATAATTTATTGAAAACCGTTACCATATGAACAAAACAATTATCAAATTAATGATTTAAATAATATATATTTTGGTTTTATTATCCAGAATTATGCATCTTTTTATCAGAAACGTCATTAATATGCAGTGGTAATTTTACCAGAATTTCTTTCTCTGTGTGCAATCGTTATTTTACAACCAACCATCTATAAACAAACATTCAAGAAAAAAAAAACAGATACCACAATTTTTAGACAAATAGAAGGAGTGAAAAAGTGTTATTTTCTGATTCAAGTTTCCAAACGCGAGTTGAATTGTGATTGGTTTTTTAAAGGAGTTAATCATTGAGGTTTGGACGTAAACTCCAATACTATTTATCATGCTGCAGAAATTTGGTAAGAATAACGAAATAATATTAAAGAAAGGTGAACCATTGGAATATTTAAGTAGATTTTCATGGAAGAAAATTGTGTAGTGCCACAAAATTTTTCACGTGTTTTCACGGAAAGATTAAGAGCGAACTTACTATATAGTAATGAAATGTTTGGTAAAAAAAAGTCACCCCACTGTATGCTAATGAAATTTTAGGCAATGATTTATTTTGATTTGAAATTTTAAGCAATTTATGATATTATGCAAAAATTGCTTAAAAAGTTCTCGAGACATGGAAATACGCAAAAAGTAAAATTCCCAATTTCCCAAATCCAATTCCCAAATTCTGACTATCCCGTATATTTTGGGGATCAGGAAACCGAATCCATCAAAAAAAAGGTATGTTTATTTAAAGAAAATACATTTTTGTGTCTGATTTCGTAACTTGAAATATCGTCTGCACTAATTTATTTTAGGTCGCCTTTTTGAACCATTGAAATCAAGTCCTAGAACCTGAATATCTAATCATTAGATCAAAAGTTATCTAATGTGGTCCGTTTATTTTTTTGCTGACTGAACGTTCTTTTTGTGGGTAGAAATAAAATTATAGTAATCGTTTGTAAGTTTTGCAAAATTTGAAAGCCAAAATTAACATATTTACTCCCAAATTTATATATATATTTACACTACTATTTAAATACAAGCATCAATTTATCATAATATTAAAATATTTTTTCGTAGCAATTGAATAACATATTTAAAAGCGATTAAAACAATCTGATTTTTGAAAGTGTTTTCTAAGTAGAAATAAAATTTCCTCAGTAATTTATAAGTTTTGAAAACTAATATTTGTACATAATTTTAGAACATTTAAATATCGAACTTAGCAAATACCTTCATATTTATGCTTGATAATCTTAAGTACTTCATACAGAAGTAAATACTTTATTTTTACTGTAAGATAATCCAGCGTAGCCCATATTTTAATATTGCAAGTGCAAAACTTCATTATTTGCGATTCCTTTTAACCTTTTAGCTGACAATTTTACAAATGTCTCTAGGAATTCCAATAAAATCGCTGCCATCTAGACACCAGGCGAGACAAATATATTAGTTCCAGAAAAATGCAGGACACGAAAGTGGCGTCCATTAAGACTTGCGCCTATTAAGTGGTATTACTGTCTGGTTAATAATATATTACTACTTGGTAGAAACCTTGGGAGTGATGGGGGAAAAAAACGAAGTGCTAAATCCTCTAAAGTGCTCAGTTATTGTATGTATTGTATGTTATTGTATGTATCATCATAAAAGTTCAAAATCAGAACTGATTTCGATGCATTTTTTTCTTCCTTTTTGGGGAAATTAAATTTGTTTGTGACCATTGCAATTAGTTGATCTGTCTGCTGGAACCTTTTTTAATGTCCTTAAGAATTCTAAGAAATAATCTATTATTCCAAGTCTTTGCACATGAAATTGGAAGTTACAACAAACACTTTAAAAGTAATATCCTTACTTTTAGAAGTTTGGGTTATTATCGTGATGACAATTTTAAATAATGGGATGCAATTGTTAATTAGTAACATAAAAGTAATTTGCACTTATAAAACTGTATTGTGGAAAACATACGTTATCCCTGTAATTATTCAACATAAAATAAAATATTTTAGTGCTAACAATAATTGATGCTTAAACTACTTTGATCACAGCAAAACTTTTAAAATAATATCTAATTAGATATTTATATCATTTTAATTGGAAAAAGCCAAAAAAAATTTTTTCAGATGATTGAAAAAATAACAGTTAAATAAAAGTAGATAATGATATACGATTTGTTGTGTCAAAGCTAACAGTTAATTTTTTCCAGTTTACGAAGTTATATTATTCCCAAATCTGATACTTGTTTTCGAAGCTAGTCCTATTAATTGAAAAAACTATAAAACAATATTTTTTGCTTCATGTCAGGCGTTTATAACTGAAATATTTGCCTGTAAAATTTGCACAAAAACTGCATTCCGTTGCAATTTGAGAACAAAATACAATACTTTATAAAATTGCTTCTTTGGTGGCGCCATCTGTTAAAAATCTCATAACTAATTTTAAAATTTAACGAGAATGACAAAGTAGTCTTCTTCGCACTCCGCAGCTAACCGTAGTTGTTTTTAATTTTACTTTTCAAATCACCAATCTTTTTTGCTTTCCCGTTGGTAGGTACATTAGAAAATATCCTATCAGATTTTTAAGACAAAACTCATATAAAGGAAAAATATTCAGCAACTTTTCTGCGTTAACACACATGTAGCTGATTTCGTATTTTTAAGTGCGTGTTTAGGAAACTGTTTTAGGAAATAAATTTTTCTATACTGAACGACATAATAACTTCCATGATTTTAATCCGATTCACTTGAAATCAAAGCTGCCAACTACTACGATTTTTACGAAATATTTTATGGAGTGGTAGACAATTAAAATCCAAAGCTTTAATAATTTTGGACCATTTTTGCCAAGTCTCCCCACGAGAATGCTGTAACAAAAAGTAGCGTTTCATATGATCTTTTGAATCATTTCTTTAAATCAAATATACAAAAAAAAAGAATCATACGTCAAGACATGTATTTAGCTACCACTGGATTGAATTTTTCGCATCATGTATACAACATACATAGTTTAAGTTGCACGTAGGATTGTTTCCACTAATTTTATACTTTTAAATACCAATTAAATATTAAACTTTGTTAAACCCGAATCGATTAAAATTAAAATCGCCTTTTAGGACATTGTTTGCTCAATATGTTTTGCAAAAAAAAAGCATCTTTAAAATGTTTTATTGTTTAATATTGTTTACGTGAAATTTTCATTTATGGCATTGTTTACATGAAATTTTGTATATACATATTGACACAGTGTTTATAAGAAAAAATAGATCATATCCAGTTTTCAGATGTTTTTTTATCTTCTAATACACAGTGTTTAAAGGAAAACATGTTATACGTAATGTTTATAAGAAAATACGTTATACACTAGAGCATGAAAATTATATTGATGGACATACCCAAAGCCTGTAAAAATTCCGATCGGGCATTATTTTTTCTTCTTTCACAAAATATGAAAACAAAAGCGCAAATTGAGCGTTACTAGAGGAATTTTGTTTTAAAGTGCCGTTCTTACTGCATTGCTGAAGTGCGTTTGATTTGTTAGTCACCAAGGATGGGCCCGAAATGGATGTGCGCAAGGTAATATTATACTGGATAATTTTAAGAAGTTGACCATAAATAATTATGGAAAATAAATATTTATCTAAGAAAAAAATATAAAATTGAAAAGAGAAACATGACTTGCCTGTTTTGCACATAATTTTTCGCCTCGGATTTGCCCGAAATGGATTTGCACATGGGAAAATTATATAAATTAACAAAGAAAAAAAAATTTTTAGTAAATATATCCACAAAAATTTGCGATTAATTCAATGATTTTATATAAAATTTTATTACTTTAGTTGGGTATCCATTGTTTTTATCAAATTCTGAAAGAGTTTATCGATTTGTTTTTTGGATAAATAAATATTACTACATATTCTTTTAACTCTGTTCATTTCATTAAAAATGGTATTTAAATAGATGCTCCTAGAAACATTAGAATTCCAAGTAATTAGCTTATTTATATTAAAATTAAAATCATTTCTTTATCGCATAAATCAACAAATCAGATATTTTCATCTTTTATAATACCCAAATCCAAAAAATTGAAATTAATATTATCATCATGATTACGAAGCAAGATTAATTTCTCGGGGTAAATATCATTTAATAAAATAGTATAATCTTGAAAATTAAAGATAATTAAGTCATCAATATATCTAAAAACAAATTTAATACTAACAGTATAATTTTTTTTATAATAATGCAAAAATAAGTTAGCTAAGAGAGATGAATAATTAGATCCTTGTGGTATTCCATCAATTTGAAAAAAAATATACTTTCAATTGTTAAAATAATTATTAAAAAGACAAAAATTAATCAAAATTTCCTAATAATCAAAATCGCAACAAAGGATATTTTTAAAATCATAGTAATAAATCAAAAGGACATCTTTTAGTTTAGAAAGAGGAATGTTATTGAAAAAGATCCTGGAAATCAAAAGTCGCAATAGAAATAATTTTATTATGTTTAATGAATTCTAAAATCGGTTGATTATTAGTGATAATCCAAGAGAAACCTTCTTTAGAAATATTGTTAATAATTTTATTTAAGTAGTTAGAGAAAATGGTGCCAGGTTTAGTTAGATAAGTATTAGATCTACATGTGATAGTTTCAAATTTTACAGAAATTTTATGAAATTTTAGACTGATAATTAAGTAAGGAAATTGTATATTGCTAATTTTAATTTTTAATCTCTTATGTAAAGCTAAAAAAATTTTAGTGACAATATTATTATTGAAATTACTAAGTTTAAAATTTTCACTATTTTTTAATTCCGTATTTAAAAGTTCAGCACAGAATTTTTAACAGAAGATTGCATAATTATTGTTAGCCTTGTCTATGGGAGTCATTGAAAAAATTTTTTGAAGTTGCTTAATTGATTAAACAATATTAGAAAATTTTGTTGGATTGTTACTCTTATTTAAATTATCCTTATTATTAAAAACAAAGTTTTTAAAAGTAGTAATAAACGCCCCATTTCCATTCTGTTAGCATACCTAAAGGTAAAGAGAATCTATTTGGTATCTTTAAGCAAAAACTATTGAGATCATTAAGAAAGTATTTTAGAGTTTTATTGGTTGATATATGGTAAATGGGTCTAAATTTTGTTTTTGTGCCTTTTATCATTAAATTTCTCAGTTCTATATTAAAAGTTTAAATATAAATATATATATATATATATATATATATATATATATATATATATACAGAGAGAGAAAAAAATAAAGATTAGTGAAAAGAGAAGAAGATAAATTGTTAAAATAAAATATTTTTAAAAAATATTAAAGAAGTATTTAAAAAATTAAGCACACCGATTATCTATTTATCTATTAAAAAGCCAGAAAACAAAATAATGAAGAAGAGATATAATCCCATCATCAGCTCACACGATTATATCTGCAAAAAAGTGTGTTTTCTAATATTGAATCAATTTAGCCAAAGGAAAATATATCAATACAATAGTGTTAGAAGCACTCAAAAAAAAATTCAAACGAAAATAGAAAACATTAAGTAAAAAATATATAAATCAGAAAACAGAAAGGAAAATGTAAGGAAAATACAAAACAAAACACAAAACGAAATATGTAAAGCGAGAAGCGAATTCAAATGAACTTTACACGCGTATAAAAAAAAGAGAGAGGAAGAGATTATAAATAAATATAATAAGTCTAAAACAGTCATATTATTCTGATTAATTACATTGATTGCTGTATGAATAAATATTATACATGTAAAGCAAACATATTACCCTTATTTCCTAATTACTATTATTTTTAAAAATTTGCCAAATTTTTTTTTTAAATTAAAATGAAGGCTTTTGAACTTTAAAACTATTGCATTATAAGGCAGGAAAATGAAACAAAATGTAAAGGGTTTGTAACAAAAAATAAATATATAAATGAATAAAACTAATTCTTCCGGAAAAAATCTAATCTCAAATTAAATTATGAGATAAACTTCTCGGATTAAATTTATTGGAAATAATTTCTTCTTTTCCATGCTTTTCAAAGTTAAAATATCTTCTTACAGATTTAAAAAAGTCTTTCAGCTATGCAGCTTATTAAATATAAGTGAAGCAAAAAAGCATTTTTCGAGAAAATAATTCCGAAATATATGAAACCAAATATTTTGTATATTGCTTTCAATTTTTTCATTCTAGTACATTTGAAATTAATTTAATTCAAATATTTATTTCGTAATTTTCATAAGACAAAGGATAATATTTTTAAATAAAAAACCAAATATTTCTTAATCTCATTTTGGACATAATATAAAGCGATTAAGTATTATTTTTTTAATGAATAATTATAAATCTGATTAATAAAGCATATCATCGTGTTTTTAGTTATTGTTTTAGTTCAAATGGTCAGAAGATTGCCTATAATGTCATCAGTTTTTAAGTCCCTCACTATTTCTAATCTCAAGAAAGAAGGTTAAGCTGTAACAGATTAATCATTCCGCAGTATGCTACACGAGAAGTTTTTATTTAATTTTTTTTTTAACCGTTGTTGAACAGTCGACCAATTTTCGGGTTTACGACTACTAATGTTCAACTCCGTAGCCTTGTAATTTTGTACCCAATCCAGAAGACAAGGGAATTCCTAGATCAAGTATAGAGAGAAATTTGCCATCATGAAGGACTTTTTGATAGAACTAACCCGCACTTGCGTTAAATGGAGAGAAAAACCACGAGAACCTCCCACGGTTAGCCTGACGGCTAGGGGACTTACCCATGATCCGTCTATTACTGAGGATATTTCACGTCAGTACTATGGTCGGTACAAGCTGGATGCGGAATTCGTATCGACCAGCCATCGCTGGGATTCGAACCCGGTTCACCTCATTGGAAGGCGAGCGCTCTATCCCCTGAGCCATCGAAGCTCGAATGCTAATATCACTGTGTTTTTTCTCAGGCAAATTATTTTACCACTGTACTTTCTCTATACATCATTAAACCTTAATCGCAAATAGCGTTCATCTTTCAATGAGGTGAATCAGATTCGAGTCTTAGCGGTGGCTGGTTTATACGAAAACGACTTTTTTTCCCATGAAGCATCAGATTGCCTCGGTGTTTCCAACACTTTCGGTAAAAATTGGAAATAAACCCAGGTAAAACTCAGAACATATTGGTAAATATCCCGTGATTGTGTTAAATTGGAATAGTGTTCTTCATTCCAAACACAAATCCTAGTCAGTTTTAAAACGTTTCAGTTATAGCGCAGAAATCAGTACAATCTGCATAACGTATTCTCTGCACACTTCAATCAATATCCCTTATTTGAATCGAAATAGATTTTACTTCTCTTCTAAGCCGATATTTAGTATAAAAAATGCATAAAACAAACAGATTACTTCAGCATTTTGCCTTCAAGAACAATTTTGCTTCCTTTTTTCCTCAAAACGATTCCACCAAAGGAGAAAAGTAGTCGGGTTTTTCTTCTAAAAAAGAATTCCAAAGAAGAACATCAGAATCATTTTTAAAATTAATAAGAAATAATATAAACAATTTCAGATTAATTCATTGCTACTGTCATTAATTTACTCACATATATAAATTATATGCATAGCGGAATGCAATTACTTTGCGCCATTTCTCTTAACCAATAATAAATGTCTAATCTGCAATTTTAAACGCTATGAAACTGTAATAGTAGTTATAATTTACAAAAAAAAACTCGATTAATCAGATCATATTGACAAATATCAAGTAACCGTATTAAACTGAAATACTGTTCTTCACTCAAATGTAAAAGAATAAATCAGAGTTAGCTTTAAAACGTTTTAAATTACAAGGTATGCTTATTTTAACCAATATACTTTATTTGAAACTAAATCGATTTTACTTTCTCTTCTTAACAGATATAAAATTTAAAAAAAACGTCTAAAACTAACAGATTTATTTAACATTTTGCCTTCAAGAACAGTTTTGCTTCGTTTGAACCAAACGAGAAAAGAAGTAATGTTTTATCTATAAAAGAATTCCAAAGAAAAACACCGAAAACCTTATTAAAAGTTTAAAAAAATAATATGAAAATTTTAGACCACTTTATTACTATGTCATTATTTTACTCATGCATATAAATTATATATATAACCTTTTGTTGGATCATAGCGGATTGCAATTACTTTACGCCATGGCTCTTAGCCAACAATAAAGGCCTAATCTGCAATTTAAAATGCAATGAGACTGCTATAGAACTCATAATTTACATTTAAAAAAATCGATTCATCAAAACCTATTGATAAATATCAAGCGATCGTATTAAACTGGAATGTTGTTCATCACTCAAACATAAAAGAATAAATCCTAGTCAATTTAAAACGTTTTCAATTACAGGGTATACGCACTCTAACCAATATACTTTATTTGAAACTAAATCGATTTTACTTTCTCTTCTAAATCGATATTGAATAAGAAAACTGCATAAAACAAACAGATTTCTTTAACATTTTGCCTTCAAGAACAGTTTTGCTTCGTTTCTTCGTTCAGAATTATTCAACCAAAGGAGAAAAGAACAGACTTCTTTTTTTTTTCTGTTCCATGAAGGAATTCCGAAGAGGAGCATCAGATTGCATCGGTGTTTCAAACACTTTCGGTAAAAAAGTGGAACTCGAAATGATTTCCGTAAAGTGGAAAGTTTTTCAAATAAAACTTTGAAATTCAAGTTAAATCAAGATGTTTCTGATGTGAGAAGCGAAAGAATATATCTAAGTTTGGCTTGAATGGATTTTCGAGAACGCTAAATTTCAGATTTGTTTTTTCAAGTCAATATTCACAAATACTTTGGCAGTTTTTGCATTTTTACCCCAATATTATATTTCACACGTATTCTTATAAATTTTATTTAGTAAGTTTGCTAATAGATTGGTATTTTTTTTTTGCAATCGTCTATTATTTATTATTATTTTATAACCGTCGCTGTACAGACAATCCAATTTTCAACTCCGTAGCCTTGTAATTTTGAACCCAATCCAAAAGACAAGGGGACTCCAGAATCAAGTATTGGGAGAAATTTACCTTCGTGGAGAACTTTTTTTGGTGGAACTAACCCGCATTTGCGTTGTATGGAGAGGAACACCACGAGAACCTCCCACGGTTCGCCTGGCGGCAAGGAGACTCTAACCCATGATCCACTGAGGATATTTCATGTCAGCACTGTGGTCGGAGCAAACCGGATGCGGAATTCGTATCGACCAGCCACCGCCAGGATTCGAACCCGGTTCAACTCATTGGAAGGCGAACGCTCTATCTCATGAGCCATCGCGGCTCCATTATCTAATATTATTTATTTATTTATTTATTTTATCCGTCGTTGAACAGCGAACCCAATTTCGGATTTACGACTACTACTGTTCAACTCCGTAGCCTTGTAATTTTGAACCCAATCCAAAAGACAGGGAAACTCCTGGATCAGTACCTCCAGAGGTATTGATCTGATTATTGATTATTTAATATTATTATAATTTGTAAGATTACGATTGGGTACTTGCACTTCAAGAAGAAGACCCACACATGTGACCTACGATGTGAGTGCCAGCTAATATTTATCAGCAAAATGGCGTATTAAAATTGAGCTAAGTTTCTTTACATAAGTTAGATTGAATTTGTTGTATCGCATATTGAATTTGTAAAAATGTAATTCTTTCTAGTCTACATCTTTTACTTTCATTATTTGTAAATGCATTTTATTGTAACTGAGATCTATTTTGTTTCATGTACCTAGTAACTTCGATGCAATAGTTTGCTTATGTTCTTCATGTCGCCTGCCTTTGTGTAAAGTTTTCGTGTAAATATATAGTGAAAGAATCTTTATGAATCTTTATGTGTAGAATGTGTCACTTAATAAAATTGATACTTGCGGCTTGGCTTACACGAAATAGAATGAAAAGAACAATTGCTAACGTAAACAAATGCCACTCTTCAACAGCCAATCAAGATCAAAATACCCAAACTACGTCACTTGCAAGTATTCCATTGAGGAGAAGATTTTACATTATTTTTCTTTACTCTGGTCTGTTATTTTTATTAAATTTATGAAGACCATAAATAAAAGGATGATTTTTTTTGTCTTTTATTTTTTTATTATTATCATATTTTCATTATTTTTTCTAGATTTCAAAGAGAAGGGTAGATATTATATTTTTCATTAAATATTACACTTAATTACAATTCTTTTTATTTTTTAACAAGTTTACAAGTAATTGATTAGTTCTCATATTTATTCTTAAATATTATATGATATAGTTTGTTAATATTAAATTTTCTTATTTTTATCAAACTTAAAATAAGGTAATTTCTATATTTCTTTCTTAACAATTGTATATGGTAATTTATAGTACACAATCACAATCTGTTATAATGGAGCCGCCATATATTTTGATATAGAGCGTTCGCCTCCGAATGAGGAGACCTACCTAGGTTCAAATTCCAGCGGTGACTGGTGGATACGAATTATGCTCCCAGATCACACCGAACCGGGGTTGCGTATTTTTTCTTCTCCAAGAAACGCAGATGTGATTTAGTATATCAAAGAGTCCTTCACGAAGGCTAGCTTGTTTCAATATTTGATCCAGGAACTCCCTTGTCTTCTGGGTTGGGCTCAAAATAACAAGACTACGGAGTTGAGCATTGATAGTTGTAAATGAATCTAATGAATCTAATAACATTCTACATACAGATCAACACGGTTTTCGGAGAGGTAGATCGACTACCACAGCTATGAAGTCCTTACTTGAGAAAACTAAGAAAATAAAGGATAATGAACATCACGCACTGGGTATTTCCCTTGATATCAAAGGTGCTTTTGATAGCGTCCTATGGAACAAAATTATAGAAGAATTGAATTCCTGCAACTGCTCCTATGACTTAGTTAAGTTGATTTCAAGTTTTTTGGACAACAGAAGGATCCTGTTTGATATCCAGAATGAGAAGTTGGAGAGACCTCTAGCAAGAGGAGTCCCACAGGGTTCAAGTCTGGGACCGATCTTATGGCTACTTATAGCGAACACTCTTTTAAATATGAAAAGGGAATCTAATGAGCAAATAATCGCATACGCTGATGACTTCCTTTTACTTCTCAACGGAACATTTCTTGATAGACTTGGACCCCAAGCCACTATGATTTTGACGAAATTTGAAAACTGGGCTACGTCCCACAATCTTCAATTCAGTACCAAGAAAACTGTCGCGATTGTTTTTCCTAAAGCCAATCGGGTCTCAAGACGACCAACTATAAAACTCTGTGGGGCTAACATTGCAACGAGGGAAACCATAGATTATTTGGGATTTAGATTGCATTATCAGCTTTCCTGGTTGCCTCACCTTGACTTTATCTATAGCAAAGTTACTAAATTTCAAGCTAAACTAAATAGAATCTCTGGGGTCGACTGGGGGATTGGCCCTGATGTTCGGAAATTCATCTACCTAAACAGCACTCAGAAACTTATCTTATATGGAGCAGAAATTTGGTTTTCCCAACAGGTAAGAATCATTAATAGATTGAAAAAAATGGAAAGAACTTCTTTACTGTCTATCACTAAGGCATACAAGACTGCATCTACTGACTCTCTCCAAGTACTTGCTGGAACAATTCCTCTAGATATGGCAGTAAACATAGAAGCTCAACTTAATAATATTTTTCAACATGAAGAAGAACATATAATCTATAAACCAATACCTACACCTTATATTTATCATCCGGCTGAAGAAATTTTACTTAAATATCAACTGCATTTACCTACTTATAAAGGACTAGAATTATTTACAGATGGATCAAAAATATTAGTTAACAATGAGTTTAAGACAGGATGCGCTTTCGTGGCCTATCTGGAGGGAGAACCTGTTGAAAGAAAAACCTTTCGCATCTCTGATCACGTTTCCGTGTTTAAGGCTGAATTATGGGCCATTCTCCAGTCGATTCGTTGGCTTAAAGAACAAAGAATTACAGACAATATCTCAATTTATACGGATTCCCTGTCTAGCCTGCAAGCTTTGGAAAGCAGCAACTCTAAAGAGTATTTAGTCCACTTAATAAAACAAGAATTCACAAACAATATCGCTTTACATTGGATAAAAGCACATGCAGGCCATAAGGGCAACGAAGAAGCTGATAGGTTAGCCAAATTAGCCTGTGAGAGATCAACGGTCGACCTGTTTGAAGATCCTAGCAGGCGGACTGCAAGAAAAACTTTGGAACGCGAAAAATTGATTGAATGGCAGGAGAGATGGAGTGACAGCTTCACAAAGGGAAGGCACACATTCGAGCTCCTCCCGAAAGTTCAAACGAGGAAAATCATGGGGAATTTCTTTTTAAATCAATTCCTAACTAATCACGGCTGTCATGGACAACATCAAGCCAGGTTTTTTGGGGGAGCTCAGCTGTGCAGTACCTGTCAGCTTGTTGAGGATTGGGAACATATTTTAATCCAGTGTACAAATTTTAAGCACATTAGAGAGAAATTTTTTCATTCAAAAACCACCTACGAGTTTATAAAGCAGCATTGGTCAAACCCTAAAATAAAAAAGGGAATTGAGGAAATAATAAGAAAATTGTTTAGTAACAAGGCACCTCCCTGAATCCTGATGGCCTTTTGCTGCCTCTTGTTAGGAAAAATACACCTAAATCACGGCTTATTAACTTTCCTGTTATGGTTTGATTATTACTTGAATTTTCTCTTAAAATGTTTTTTTTTTGGAGCTTTAGTCTCATGCTTTGTCAATCTCTGCCCTTATGTGATTCCTCATTTTGAAAATTTTAATCACTTGTGTTCCTAGAGTTTTTATATATGGTATATATATGTCCTTTCTGTTTAAAAAAAAAATAATAATAATAATTACTGGAATTTGATAACTTTAGTACTGTTGTGCCAGCCATAATTATATTCTGAGTTACAAACATCCTTTATTTTCCATGTGAAATTGTTTCCTTTTATTAACTTTGCACCCCTACTGAAGATGCGACATCAATATCTCTTCTGATTGTTACTGTTTATTTTCTTTGTAGTGTTTGTTTCCTTAGTTTATTTCTAAGTAGCACCGTTTTCTGGATTTCATATTTAATATTCCACCTATTTGTTAAAACTCTAATTTGAAAATTTTGAATATGTTTGCTCATGTAATTGAACTGTTACGCTCACTTCGAACTTTCGGAGTGCCCCCGGATGCCCCCTTACGGGGGCGGGACGGGCTTAAGCTTGTTATTGATAGTTGTAAACTAAGAATCTGGAATACTGTTCAACGCTTGGTATAATTAAATATGCAACTACTATTTCATTAATTTTGGTAAATTATAAATACATGGAAGATGCATGTACATACGCTTTCAACAGCAAACATTTCCCAAATGGAGTTTCTCAGCACGAGATCACGGTACCAATTCCTACACATTCGAAACTACTATCTGTATTACCATTTATCAGGATAAAATCGTTCAAAACTATCTGCATTACCATTTATCAGGATAAAATCATTCAAAACTATCTGCATTACCATTTATCAGGATAAAATCATTCAAAACTATCGGCATTACCATTTATCAGGATAAAATCAAATTTCAACGCGTTTTTCTGTATAATAGACAGTTAAACTTTGATGTGAGCAATGTTAACTCCCTGTAGAAGTTGCTTTCGTAGTTATCTATATTATATAAAACATTTAATAATGCTTATTATTTCACGCGGGTAACATAACAGCTTAGATTCATATTTTAGTTTTAATGATGCTTAAAAATTAATACTCTTTTTAAGTACTTATGATTGGTATGTGTACAGTGAGCAAAAAAACGGACCACCCTGAATAACTTTTGATCTAATGATCGGATCTTCACGTTCTGGGACTCAATCTTAATGATTCGAGAGGGTGACCTCAAATATGCTATTTAGTAATTAAAAATAAGACTTAGTCAAAATTTGATGTCTCAGCAACCATTTGACCGATTTCGCTAAAATCTTGTACTTTGCCATGTGAAATTATACTCCTTAAAATGATCAAAAAATTTCATACCTTAGAATTAAAAATGTTTTTGACTATTATTAAATAAAATAATAAAAAAATAATAAATATTTACTAAAAGTTATTTTTGTTGTAGGTTATTGCTGTTTTCCTCTCCATGTTGCGCAATGTGGGTTAATTCCATTTAAAAGTTCTACACGAAGGCTAATGTCTATGTGTACTGTTTTGGGTTTAAAATTAAAAGGCTACGGAGAGTCATAAACTCAGAATCGGGTCAGTTGTTCAACACCGATTATAGTTCAAAATAACTTATTGAGACGTATTGGAGAGGGGGGAAAGCAAAATTTGCCGAAACCATGGTAAAAGAGAGGGTGAAAGCGCGGAGAGTGGGAAAATCAAGTCATGTAAACTTGAAACGCCTATTCTATTTAGCAAAGTGTATAGAAATAGGTAAAAGTAGATAATTAGAAACACTTTTAAGTTTTATCAGGAAATCTAACTTGTTTTGGCATTTTTAATTCGACTTGGGTTCGCACACAATGGGTTCGAAATATTTTAATAACGTTTTTGTTTATCCTCGCTCTATTAATAGAAAATTAATTCCTAAATTTATAATCCCTCTATTAATAAAAAATTAATTCTTGAGTTTATAATCGCTCTATTAATAATTTATATATCCTCGCTCTATTAATTTTTAAATTTATAATCGCTCTATTAATAATTTGTTTATTCTCGCTCTGTTAATAATACAACTCCAGAATAGTTCTTGACCATTTTACTAAAAAAATTTATATTAAACATGCACTTTTTATACGTACTATTATATGTTTTAAAATTAGAAAAAAGTTTTATCAAAATATCAATAGTGTGCCTTAATACTTATAAAATTCGTTTTCACATATTATTATACACACATATTTTGTCAAAATACTCGCATATTTTGTCCCAAAATCTTCCATAAATCTTTATTAAATTTTTAATCCACATTTAAAATAATATACTTTGTATAGATGATGATACAATGGAACAATTTAATAAAAACGATCATTTTTCAAATCCTAAGCTGTAATTATAAGTTTCAAGATTAAATTAAACTTAAACTAAGTTCGAAATTATACTTCTTTGTTATATGAGAATTTGAACGAATTGCGTTAGCATTTACCTAATTTGTTTCTAAAAAAGAATTCAGGAGAAAATTGGATAAAAGTTTCTTTTAACTCGAAATATCTCTCTTATAAGATACACTCTCTTTAATCCAGTTTTTTCCCTCCATTATCATAATAGGATATTTAAACACGGAACCATTTAAACGAAAGTGGAATTTTTCGCGTACTTTCAGATGTTTCATTTAATTATTGTAGCTCGAATTATATTCGTTTTTATTTTTCTCGTTCTTATTTTATTTCGCAAAAATATTGCATTTGCGTAGTGTTACTTTCCTACACTAGCAATTCTATAACACCTATTATTAGTATGTGATTGGAGTTTCATCAACATTGTGTGAAATTCTCGTCTTCGATTTACAGAATAAGGTACTCTGAAAACTATACACAGTCTTTTTGTAATGACCACCCTAAATGTATATTTTTAAAATCCTTATCAAAAGTGAAGTAAAAAGGTTTACACATTAAAGGTCACTAATTATCGTTCGTGAACGGAAAAACTGAAAAGCTATCAAATTCTTACGACTCATTACTGAGTAATGCTGGATTTTAAACATAAAAAAGTGGAGATGTAAGGCGATTATTAGTTTCATCTGTTTGTCAAATTGTTCTTGGATTTTCGTTTTTTCTCAGTCGTTCCTTTCTGAGTAGTGGTTCAAAAGATTTCGATAGCATTTGGTTACAACTTAATCGGTGTACTTGATATAAATTGTGTACTTGATATAAGTTGTGTACTTAATTAAAACAAACATGATATAAATATTTTTAACGGTGTAAATTGCACCATATCCCTATTCAAAATAAAGCATAATATCATGAAACCATTTCTGCAACAGATTAACATGTACAGTTATAAGGTGCAATGTGGCACCTTACCATTGTTGCAAAACATTTTCTCTGTATAAAGGTCCAACATAATTGTAAAATTTTAATGGTGTAAATTGAACCATATTCCTACTCAAAATAAAATAAAATATCATGAAACCATTTGTTCGACTGATTAAATTGCAGAGTGATATGGTGACACCTTACTACGGTTGCAAATAATTTTCCTTATATAATGATCCAACATGCATGTATTTTTAACTATGTAAATTGAACCATATTCTCATTCAAAATAAAACGAAACACTGTGTAATTATTTGTTTGACGAACTAACTTGCATGTTCATATGGTGCAACCAGACATCTTAGTATAGTTGCCTCCAAACTTGCATGATAACATGCAAAAAAGTTTTTAACAGTGTAAGATGAAACATATTCCCGTTTAACATGAAACATAATATCGGGTAACCATGTATACAACAGATTAACTTGTACAGCAATGTAGAGCAACTTTACTCCTTACTATGGTTGCACCAAACTTACATGACATCATGGTCCAACATGCATCAAGTTTTAAACGGCATAAGAAGAAATATATTCTCGTTTAAAATTAAACATACTATCTGTAAACATGTGTAAGACGGATTAACTTGCAGGGTAATGGATGGGTGGTGCTCACGTGATATCATGGTTTAACATGCATCAAAATTTTTAACGGAATAAATTGAACTATATTCCCATTTAAAATAGTACATAATATCGAGTAACCATGTGTACGTCGGATTAATTTAATGCACAATCTGATAATTTACAATGTTTGCCCCAAACTTGCCCGATACTACTGTAACCTTAAGTAGGTAATAAATTGGGTCATAACCTTGTTCAAATAAAACCATAAGATGGTTTCATCATGTGTATGATGGATTAACTTGCATTATGATATGGTAGTTGTGAGGTTTTTCTTCTTTCATGGGAATTGCAGGCTTATGTAAATTAGTTGTGTTATACATTCAACATATTTTATAACAGCGCTTTTAGTACAAATAATGCATCAAAACAAATTAGAAATGCGACAGTATGTGTATGATGGATTAACTTGCATTATGAGATGGTACTTGTGAGGATTTGCTTCTTTTATGGGAATTGCAGGCTTATGTAAATTAGTTGTGTTATACATTCAACATATTTTATAACAACGCTTTTATTACAAATAACTCACCAGAACAAACTAGGAATGCCATTGTATGAGTTCGATAGATTAACTTGCATTATGATATGGCACTTGTGAGGATTTGCTTCTTTTATGGGAATTGCAGGTTTATGTCAATTAGTTGTGTTATCCATTCAACATATTTTATAACAACGCTTTTATTACAAATAACTCACCAGAACAAATTAGGAATGCCATCGTATGAGTTCGATAGATTAACTTGCATTATGATATGGCACTTGTGAGGATTTGCTTCCTTTATGGGAATAGCAGGCTTATGTAAATTAGTTGTGTTATACATTCAACATATTTTATAACAGCGCTTTTATTACAAATAACTCACCAGAACAAACTAGGAATGCCATTGTATGAGTTCGATAGATTAACTTGCATTATGATATGGCACTTGTGAGGATTTGCTTCCTTTATGGGAATTGCAGGTTTATGTCAATTAGTTGTGTTATCCATTCAACATATTTTATAACAACGCTTTTATTACAAATAACTCACCAGAACAAATTAGGAATGCCATCGTATGAGTTCGATAGATTAACTTGCATTATGATATGGCACTTGTGAGGATTTGCTTCCTTTATGGGAATAGCAGGCTTATGTAAATTAGTTGTGTTATACATTCAACATATTTTATAACAGCGCTTTTATTACAAATAACTCACCAGAACAAATTAAGAATGCCATCGTATGAGTTCGATAGATTAACTTGCATTATGATATGGCACTTGTGAGGATTTGCTTCTTTTATGGGAATTGCAGGCTTATGTCAATTAGTTGTGTTATCCATTCAACATATTTTATAACAACGCTTTTATTACAAATAACTCACCAGAACAAATTAGGAATGCCATCGTATGAGTTCGATAGATTAACTTGCATTATGATATGGCACTTGTGAGGATTTGCTTCCTTTATGGGAATAGCAGGCTTATGTAAATTAGTTGTGTTATACATTCAACATATTTTATAACAGCGCTTTTATTACAAATAACTCACCAGAACAAATTAAGAATGCCATCGTATGAGTTCGATAGATTAACTTGCATTATGATATGGCACTTGTGAGGATTTGCTTCTTTTATGGGAATTGCAGGTTTATGTCAATTAGTTGTGTTATCCATTCAACATATTTTATAACAACGCTTTTATTACAAATAACTCACCAGAACAAACTAGGAATGCCATTGTATGAGTTCGATAGATTAACTTGCATTATGATATGGCACTTGTGAGGATTTGCTTCTTTTATGGGAATTGCAGGTTTATGTCAATTAGTTGTGTTATCCATTCAACATATTTTATAACAACGCTTTTATTACAAATAACTCACCAGAACAAACTAGGAATGCCATTGTATGAGTTCGATAGATTAACTTGCATTATGATATGGCACTTGTGAGGATTTGCTTCTTTTATGGGAATTGCAGGTTTATGTCAATTAGTTGTGTTATCCATTCAACATATTTTATAACAACGCTTTTATTACAAATAGTAAATCAAAACAAATTAGGAATTGCTATCAATCAGATCCTATACAACCTCTGGCATACTTTATCATATCACACCCAACGTAATTAAACATCGCGGACCGCCATCTGTGGGTATAAAAGGACATTGCTTACTGTCCCAAGTTGCAAAATAAGGTTTATTTTCACTCAAAAAACCTTTAAATGTTAATCTAAAAAGGTTTTTATGCGGTTTACGTGTAAACCTTCCAACCTTAAAACGAGATCTGTGACAATCTGCTCTATTCTATGCAAAACCTTGGAAAACAACCTTCTATATAAAAACCTTAAGTCAAGGTTGTCTTAGGGTTTTCAAGCGTGAAAAAATCTTTTAATAAGGCTAGTTTTAAGGTGAAAATAATCTTAAAGTTTCCTTTCGCTAAGTCTTGTATGCTGAGCTAAAATCCACCTTGTCATTAAATTTCAATGGACAATGCAATTTGATCCTATCGCTAGTGTAACATCAGTCAAAACATCATTATCTAAGTGACTATTTTACCTTAGAGACAATATTTTTTAAAAAAGCTTTAAGAAGTAAATTTTAATCCTTCTAGGATGAATGGTTTGTAACTGAAATATTTTTCCTTCATTGAAAAAAGGTTTTTAGTACAAACATTTTCTTGACAATAAAAAGAAAATACAGACACAAGGTTGTTGTAAGGTTGCCGTTACATGCTTTCTGGATATGATTCATACGCTACAGTACTGACTGTCACCTTACAAGGAATACGCGATGCATGCAGAAAACAGCAGTACAACTTGCAGCAAAAGTCTAAACAAAGTCATTTCAAATACGTAAGTTGTAACATTTCTTCTCAAAATCAAAGGGCCTTTTCATTTTATTATCCAATTTTTAACAGAGCATTTAAATTGCGATGAACATCTATAGCTATCGATATCCATTGGTTTGCCTCTTTCTAAAGTATTCCTCCTTTATTCAACTTCAAATTAAACTGTTCGAAAAGTTTAAAGCCTCAGTCAACGTGCTTTGAATTTCTTATTTTAAGCTCATTTTGCGAACGTTGAAAAATATTTACTTTGTGACACTTTTAAGCTTTCGAAATGGTCAATGCAAAGTCAATACAATCAAACATTTAAAGACATTTCAACTTAAAGATTTTACGAATAGTGTCCTATTTACATTTATAAGCATCTGATCAAATACAAATTTGAATTTTAATTCATAATTTAGTTATCGCAGAGTTAAATATATTTTCATTTTACATTCGATATGTTTTAATATTGCGCATGCATGTTTTATTGTTTATTTGTTAAAATAAATTCTAATAAACTTAAGTCTAAAGCAATATTCATTAATCATAGTTAGCAGTTAGAAATTTTTGAGAGTGTTAAATCACAATATCGGAAAAACCAGAAAATTTGCCGGAACCGTAATAAGATGCAATTTAAATTACCATGTTATATTACAAACTAAACCATATTATCCTGCAAGCTAAACCCTCTTTAACTTGATTTCATGATATTATGGTTTTACTAAAACGAACAAATGCACGCTTTTATCACATTATCAAGATTACAGCATATTTGCTAAATATTATGGTTCAAAATACTTAATGTTAAACTAAATAGTGTTAATTAAGTCTCGTTATTTACGCTAAGAAATTTTGCAGGTGGAATTTTAATATTCTTATTTTGTACATCAATCGTAATTTTAATTCAATTTAATTTAATTTAATTGAAATTTAATTTAATTTAATTTAATTTAATTTAATTGAAATTTAATTGAAATTTTATTTTATTTTATTTTATTTTATTTTAATTTAATTTAATTTAATTTAATTTAATTTAATTTAATTTAATTTAATTTAATTTAATTTAATTTTTCTTTAATTTAATTTAATTTAATTTAATTTAATTTAATTTAATTTAATTTAATTTAATTTAATTTAATTTAATTTAATTTAATTTTATTTTATTTTATTTAATTTAAATTAATTTAATTTAATTTAATTTAATGTTAAATTTAAATATAAGGTTTAACTTCGTCATTTTGAAAACAAGGTAATTTGGCCCTATTTGCTTCAAATAGAACGATAGTATCGGAATGGAAACACAGAGCTCAACAAAGGATGAAGCGAATTTGTACCATATTCCGGGTTTGCGTTACATGGAAACGAAAACCACTAAACCTTCTATGTTTAGCCCAACATCGAGGGAGCTTTAACTTATGACTTATCTACCATTACTGAATAGGCTGAAAAATATTTCCGGAAAATTTTTTTAGAAAACTTTTATTTTGTTCCAGTCTATCAAAATCTGTACTGTAGATATTGATATGGATACTTATAAAAAGACAAACACTAAAACAATAAACTAATTAAACAAACCTGTAAAAATATAAAACCAATATGGGTTTAAATACTGTTGAAAAATTATACGGTAGTTCTAACAACGAAAAACTGTTTTCAACTTGTTGTTGTAATTATTGTAGGCCATTATGGCAACGAGTATGATTGTTCTTTTCTTCCAGGAGCGTCATCTATGGTCAATAATTCAACTTCTGCTACAACCATTTATCACACCCGTTTGTAGGGCAAGCCCATTCATTCATCCACAAATCCCAATTTTAAACCAAACAAGAGAAAGATCAATCTCCAGTTCAGTATCTCCAGAGTTATAATTCGTTATGGCAACATGGAGGACTTTGTGACCCACCAGTCGCCATTTACTACGAGGGGGATCTTCGGCCGGCTAGATACAAACTCCCGTTCCCACGAACGTGAATCCAGCGCTCTGCCAACCAGCCAAGCCCAGCCCGTTTTCAACTTGTAAAGAGGGTTATCAAAGAGGAACCCCAATTAGATATTGTAAAATTAAATTAAATGTTTATTTTTATCCTAAATTGAATTTCTTTTTTTTTTATAATTAGCGTTTTTACTAGAATCGTTCTTATGATTTAAAAAAACTACCCATAAACCAAAAAAATACATAAATAAATAAAAATTGGGTCTTTAAAATGCTCAAAAAAGTAAAGCTTATGATCTAGTACTTAGTATGTTTAAAATCTTTACTTCTTAACGGTCAGACAGCTTATTTGCTTAGTATATTACAAATTAAAAATTATGGAAATAAAAAAATTTTAATATGAAGCAATTAGAAATTTTTTACAACTCGTACAAAGCAAAGTTAGCTTAAGAAACATCATTTAATTATTAAAACTAATAAGATCAATTTACGGATAGTTGATTTATCTATATAAATTAAAGCTAGAGAAGAATTAACCAATTAGTCTAGACAGTTTTCCTTTTGTTTTATTTTAAGAGTAATTTATTACAGTTAGAAAAATAGTGAAACATATACATTTCAGTTTTATAATTGCATTTGAATAGTTCGCCGATTGGATTTGTTCGTTTTAAACCAATTTTGATATAAATTTAGATAATTTGATTTCGAAGTAATATATTTTGAAGAAGCATTCACTATTTTTTGATTAAACAAATTTTAAAGTTTCCATGAAGACAGTTAGGACAATCAGCTTAAAAATGTTTCAGATTCGGGTTACAAAAGATAAGGATATCGGAATCAGTTACTACACTTGGCGAAGCTTCTCTCAAATTTCACTTTTTTACTCCGCATCAAAATCGTTTTTACTGTATAGAGCTAAAAGTTTCGTTTCTTACCAGCCAAGGAACGAACTCCTAATCTGCTGAAATTGTTGACTAACAGATTCATCACTTTGAATGTAAAAATATAGCTTTAATTTATGCTTGTCTGCAAAATATTATATTAGGAATAATTTCTTTGCAAAAAAAAAAAAAAAGTAGTGTTTTATAAGAAAATTAAGAATTTTTTTTCTGATTTTACATAGAATAACATAAATAACTTGATCCGCAAGTTTATCTACCATATTTTTGTAAAGCTAATTATTTCCTAGAATATATGGGGCAGTTCAAAAAGTACGTAAATCCCAAAGGGGGGTAGGGAATTTGTTATTTTGTACGGTTTTGGACGATGGGGAGGGGGGAGGTATTATACAAAGTACGTACATTATAAGCATACACCAAATTTAAATTTGACTTTTTCCTACACATGTATTATACATATGTTTGTTCTTGTATTTTTTTTCACACGGCGATCACTTGTTAGAATGAGTAAATCAGTTCTCAAAAAAAGTTGTCTCGCAAAATAAAAAATTGCAAGCACCAAACTTTCCCCGATTGGTGGCATTTCCTCGTTGGGTGTTATTGTTTAAATAATTTAAATGAATAAATTATTTTAAATATTTAATTTTATTTAAAACATAATTATTTTAATTTTTATGAAAAAGGGTTGGCAGACTAATAAAATGTACGTACTCTAAGGGGGGGAGTAAGACCTTATGTACGGTAATGTACGAAAGGGGGGGAGGGGGTTAAAATTTCTCCATTTTTGTGTATTTACTTTTTGAACGGGCCCTATGGATATTTAACGCTATTTTAAAATAATAAAAGGAAGACTAATACCGTTTAAACTAAGGATCTTGTAATTTTAACAGCGGGTGTAATAAGCAGCAGCCCTAATCTTTAAAAACGTTCAAAAAAAATCAGTTCGTTCGAGAAGTATAGATGAAGAAAAGAAAAAAACACATTTTTCTCATTTGTTAAGCAATATGCATTGTTGCAAATCAAACTGCTTTCGTTTTTATTTTCCAATTACTCAAAAAATGTTGATTCTTAAACTTAATTAAAAACGAGTCACAATGGGAGTTTTTTGCGTATTCTCTAATTATTTCTTTACTGAGTGTGCCAGGAAATTCAATAAAAAAAATTTAGATGGTATTTAAAAGTGACATCTCACAATCATCATTTTTAATTCTATCTGAATCCACAAACTCAAACTTTGTTTGCACTCTGATTGACTATCTGTAAGTGACGTCACGGTAGTTAAATCATTTCACTTGTTGATTCAGAAGCCAATCAGGTTCGACACATTTCGCGTGACGTCGCTCACAGGTATCCAATTAAATCTCATTTAATTCACATAATGAGGCTTAATCTCTTCACTTCTTCTAGAGTTGCAAGTACCCAATTGAAACGTGTTTCTACGAACCTAAATAATGCAAAATCAACGGTAATTGGGTATACTATAGCCTACGTCACAGGTTGTGTTATTCCTACTAAATTTAACCCATGAACGGCATTTTCTGCGAGCCTAACTTCAAGCCACAAATAAACAAACGAAGTGTTTGATCGTTTAAATAGCTGCTCGCCAGATTTTATTGCATTATAAAGAAAAGTAATTGATATTCGATTTTTGATTAATAATTGATTTATGTGAATAGTGGCATTTATGTGGATAGTGGCATAGAATTTAGCATTGCGTCATGGTAAATGTTATTCCTACTAAGTGGAAGTAGTTGTGTTTTTTTTTATATTATACCCAGTTGAACTATCCAACAACTTAAGTAAATAGTGATTGGCAACAAATAATGACAAAAAGAAGTTGAAATCCTTTTAACTGGTTTAATTCTGTCAGTATATAACACATGATTACATAAGGTCGATTAATATCGGTTTATTAATTTTTGGCATTTTTTCACCCGAATGAAATACGGATGATCAGATGGTATTACAATAGAATAAGCAACGTGAACAGGTAGTAACAGGTTTGAATAAGATCAGCCTTTGATATGGATCTTTCAACAAAAATGTCTGCTTGCAATCGTGTCAGTTTCCATAGCAACGTAAAATGTTTTAGTGGATTTCGGCTTGACTGAAAATCATCTCAAAAAAAAAAAGAGCGGTTGAAACAGCTGCATATGAGTACGACATAAAATCAGAAGCTGTTCCTGCCTACTTTGCCGGAAAGCTGGAAAAAAAGCACAACATTTTTATCTGTATTTCTTATTCTTACAGAAAAATAGTAAAGATCTTTTTACAGGATTGCTATCCTGTGATTGTTTGCTTTTTTTTTCCACCGTATTTTTATCAGTTTTATAGTTTTCTTTGAATTTGTTCATTAATAGGCAAGCATTTTACCTTTTTTTCTGAAAGAAAGGTGAAATGTTTTCAAAGCTTCTGCCTCAGTATTAGAATAAATACAGAGATGAAAAAATGTAATCTGTTTATAGTCCGTGAAAAAGAATCATAAACAAAAGAGCCATTTTAATATTTCTATAAATGTTTTGAGTATACAGTGTGTTCCAGAATGATATATTTATCAATATTTTTAAATTTAAGTCAAGAAAGTATACATATTAGGGTGCGAAAATTAATATAATTTAATTAAATTAATATTTAAAATGCTACATCTAATTGCTACAGATTTGCACATTAATAGAATTTTCAGCAGTCTGTCCATCCGATTAGCCGTAAAGTTTACGGTTTTGAACAAGTCTTTACCTTTACGGTAGAGAAGCGTTTACAACAAATATGGTTAAGAAACCGTGAAGACAAAATTATATGGTTGGTTTTGAACAAGCCTTTACTTTTACAACGAGCATGGTTAAAAAACCGTAAAATTATGCGGCTTCTTGCACAAAATAGCATGGTTTCAAAACCTTAAGAATGGAATTTAATTGGAGATAGGTATGTTAGGCTTTTCGTTAGAAATAGACATTAGACTTAGGTTGTAATTAAGTTGTGTTTTTTTAAATGAACCATGGAATGTGGCTAAATTAGATTATCTGGTTGTGCCACCTATCGTGGGAAATGGGAAATTTGTGTTAAGCAGCTTTCTGGTACTGTCTACTATGCGTGAATGAGAGTTTCATATTCCAATAGTCCAGGTTCACCAATCGGGGTGTCTGAAATGAATCACTGAAACTGTGTTGAAGGAATGAAAGAAATATTGTGATGTCAACGCTGATATTCGAATCTCCGTTCAGCTGACCATGCGATTGACTTATTAGTATGTACCCAGAAGCTAGGAACTAAGTGGCTTCATAAGATGGGCCTAGTTGCTGCGGATAAAATTCTGCTTGTTTAAAAGTATCAGGTGCAAACAGTCAAAAATATATTTTTGACTATTAATAACAGTTCTAAAAATATATGTTATTTAACTTGCTACTACACTGGGGGAAAAAGTATAGTCAAAACTACCATAATATGATAATATTTACCATGTACCTCGATGGGAACACCAAAAAGCTAGGTAATTCTTACCGAAGCGCTTTGTTAATGATTTTGGTAAAATTAGCAATGAAATATGGCTTTATAATATTTGATAAATGTGGTAAAATTTTATAATTGCACCATGATAGAGTAGAGCATGGCCTAAAAAATATTTATTCGGTTAAATTTATTTTTTAATTTAATATTTTTTACTAAATGTGTTCAGAAGTTTTAAAAACGTTATCATATAAACGGAAAAATTACCAAATGAATTATTTAAATACATTATTTTGGTTTTTAATATAAGCATTATGTTGCTGTTTTTTTTACCAAAAATGTAATTACGACCATACAGTTAGGTAGTTTTATCAAAATTGTTTTCTCTGAATAAATACGCTGCATAATAATGAGTGGTCTATGCGTTGATAATCGTTTGTCTGTTAGTTTGATCACTAAGCATTCAGAGTTAAAACTCAAAGTTTCAAAATCATTTACTAACCTTTTTCTTTGGTTGCGAAACAATTTGCTAGTTTATATCTGTATCCAGTAATTTGTAATACAAAAGAAAATCATAATGAAATGAAAAAAAAGAAGTTGCTTCCGGGTCTTACAAGCGTTGAGATTACTGGTAACGGCACCACTGAGCGGTTTTCAAAGATTGCATTTAAAAATTAAACAGTTTACTATATATTTGTGAACTGTTGGAGAGTTTGTTAGGGTATAAAAAACGATTCAAATCAACATTAAAATATGGGTCTCATTTTTAATCCTAATAACTAGACAATAAGTAATCAGTTTTTTAATCAGTGCTCATAAAAAATTCCAATGTAGTCAGGTTTAAAGAATACGAGTTCAGTAATGAAATATTTTAATTATATATTTCTGTACAATATACCAGAAAGTTTAATTTAAGATTTTGAAGTTAAAAAAAATTTAATTTATGTCGCAATAGGCAACTCAAGAAGAAGAAGATCACTGATGCACGAACACCTGACTTATGACCTCAGCGCGAGCTGATATGAAATGAAAAAAAGCAGTATGGCGTGTTAATATTATAAACAATATGGCGTGTTAATATTCTGGATATTGTTGGCAAATGTCTAGCTAATTTTCTCCACATAAGTTAGAATGTTAATTAACGTGAAGTTAATTAAATATCACGCCGTATCGCTTATAAAATTGGTCAAAATATAATTCTTTCTTATCTACGTCTTTTATTTTAAATAGATTTATTATTTGTTATTTTATAGGAATCAGGATTATTTCTGTTTCGTGTATCTGGCAATTTTGTAGCATAGTTTGTTTGGGTTCTACATGACTTCGTCCATGTCTTTGCGTTACGTAAGAAATAAACTTAATCTTTCTTTGTGAAACAATATAGAAAGTGTCACTTAAGATATTTCACATTTTACGGACTAGGCTTACTCAAAGTACAATGGAAAGAACAACTACTAGTATGAACAAATGCCACGTTTAAACAACTAATCAGGATCGATAGACACGCTGACGTCACTTGCAGGTAACTAATTGACAAATAATTATTTAGCATTTTATAAGGTAATGAACTATATTTTCATTTTCCTTTCGAATAGAGTATAAAACCTGCAATTTAAGACTTATAGTATACACTTTTAGAATCCTTGATAAACCTTATTGATCTTTAAAAAAAAGTTGAGTGAAGATCTGAACGCTAATCTTTAAAAAGTAATTCTAGATCGGCTTTAAAAAATATTTACTTCCTTTTTCTCTTCTTGCGATTTAGAACTATATATTTCAATATTTCGTTTTTATATTTTTCAACATTGCATGTTTTATTTGCAAAAATAACTAAAATTCTTTTGACTAGTACACTTGTAACACAGAAATTGCATTTAATACAGTTGCTAATTAGTCTTAATATTCAAAGTTTTTTTTTTTTTTTTTTCGTTTCTCCATTTCAAATGAAATTCTATTTTGGATCGAATTAAAAGCTCCAAAGACCATGTTTTGCATTCCTCATTTTAAGCCTAATTGAGCATAAATTGAGCTATAGCGAGTAAATATTTGCTTCCACTATCTGGTAACGGTCAGGTTTTAGGACATAAACTTCTGATGCCAGATAGTTCTATTTAATTTTTTTCTTTCTTTATTATCTCTGATGTCTCGGTTGGATCATTTGAGGCTCATTCGATAGCGCGGCATTAATTTTCATTCCTTCTCCGTTAGAACGCAGGCTCTTTATAACATATTATTTTTAATTTACGACTCTAGAGAGGGCTGTTTACGATTCGGATTTTCAAGGAACACGTATGGTTTTTCCTGGCTTAGGAGAGCTGGAAGCTGTGAGAGGGTTATGTTCAGAACATCGTTAACATTTTTAAAGACCCTGTTGTTAACGATTTTTTAACGATAAATAAAACGAAGCTGAATTTGTTTTAGAATACGGCTTAGAGAATAATGAAACGGCACCGTAAAATTCGATATCTTTTCCTAAATTCCAAAGTAACTGTAGAAAAAAATTAGTTGCAGAAGCTGTTAAAGAACATTTTCTAGGAGTTAATTGCTACTGCTAGCCCGGGTGTAGTACAATTAAGTATATTTCCAAGTTAATATTTGTTATTTTTTACGATCTTATTTTTCGACGAAAATTGAATATTTTTTTAGTTTATAAGAAAATTACGTTTAGTTAATTTTTCTGTGAATTCACCACAATTTTTTCTATAAATGCAACGTCATGCAACATCTCTATAAAAACATTGCTCTTTGAAAAACATTGCTGTATAGAAACTTTTATGTATGACAAACATTTTATATAAACAAAGCACTAACAGAATAATCCTGAAATTATATCATTACACATTAGCAGTAACTTAAGATTAGTATATTTCTTAAGAAATTTCATTTTTACTTTTTTTTTTAAAATCCAAACATTTTTTTTTAAAACTTGTTTGTTTAAGATAAAAACTAAAATAAATATATATCATTTATAATGAAATAATGAAAATATTCACTAATAATGTATTTATTTCGGTTTTGCACTTTATTTTCTTTAATGCTACCCTACAATAATTTTTTTTATTTTTTTTCTCATCAATCAAGATTATCGATAAGAAAAAAAGATTGATTGATGAATGATTGATAAGAAGAAAAGATTTTAAGATATAAGATTGATCGACTTCATCTAACCAGCTATGTTTCTTCAGTTCATTCCTTAACACCGGAGTATCCAATCTTTGTGTACCTAACCTATGTTTGCCTCAAGTCTCAACCTTTGAGTACCTAAGGTTAGTGCACCTAACCTATGTGAATCTAAGATCTTCAACCTTTGCGAGCCTAACTTTTGTGCATCTGAGGTCCCCAACAATTATGTGCCTGTAATAACGCTTGGACAAGTAAAAGGTTCAAGGCAAATTTACAGCTGTAATTCACATTTTTTACAATTGGGTATACTATAGCCTACGTCACAGGTTGTGTTATTCCTACTAAATTTAACCCATGAACGGCATTTTCTGCGAGCCTAACTTCAAACCACAAATAAACAAACGAAGTGTTTGATCGTTTAAATAGCTGCTCGCGAGATTTTATTGCATTATAAAGAAAAGTAATTGATATTCGATTTTTGATTAATAATTGATTTATGTGGATAGTGGCATTTATGTGGATAGTGGCATAGAATTTAGCATTGCGTCATGGTAAATGTTATTCCTACTAAGTGGAAGTAGTTGTGTTTTTTTTATATTATACCCAATTGAAAACTAAAATATTTTTATCATGGTTGCATAGAGACGTAAACACGTGAAACAATAGGCTTGTGCCCAAGATCATAAAATTGGTGACTTCTGTCCTAATCCCAGATTGCAAAATAATGTTTATTTTCCCTCAGCAAAAACCTTTTAACGTAAACCTACAAAGGTTTGTTATATGGTTTACGTGTAAACCTTCTAACCTTCAAACGAGATCTGTGCCAATCTGCTCTATTCTACCCACATTACCCTAATGCAAAACCTTAAATTGAGGTTGAGTTAGGGTTTTCAAACGTGAAAACATCCTTTAATAAAGCTAGTCTCAAGATGAAAATAATCTTAAATCTAGGTAATTATAAGGTTTCTTTTCGCAGAGTTTTGTATGCTCAACTGAAATCCACCTTGTCTTGAAATTTTAATGAACAATTTAATTTGATCCTATCGCTAGTGTGACGTCAGTATGGATCTAAGTGACAATACTTTTAAAAAAAGCTTCAAAAAATAATTTTTTTCATCCTATTAGAATGAAAGGTTTGAAACTATAATATTTTTACTTTATAGAAAAAAGGTTTTTAGTACAAACATTTTTGTGATAATAAAAAGAAAGTTCCGATACAAGGTTGCATGCTTTCTGGAAATATTTTTACATAGAGTTTAAATTCAGCATTATTTACATTGTATGATGCATTTCCTTTTGCTCATATTTAATCTAGTAGAAATTTTTTACCAAACTAATATTAAAGCTTTTAAGTACAAAGTTTCCAAACACCTGACGATATTTTAGAAACATTCTATATCTGAAAAATAAAATGGAAAAGGGGAACGTGTTATAACACAAAACTCAATAAGTACTTTCCTAAAAAGAAAAACAATGTTATTCTTAAATTGCAGCAAGGAACATTTCAAAAGGCGCAGTATAATTTATTTAAAATCATCAGAATCGTGCAACGTCAACAGGTGAGATAAAACTTCTTTGTTCTTATTTCCCCCCACTTTCATCAATGGCGAAATGTTGGCTATCATACTTGTTGCCATAGCAACTCAAGCAAAAAAAAAGTTGAGTAGATTTCAGCATTGGCAATCGTCTGCAGAAAAGTGTGGCTGCGGCAGGTGCAAATGATGGCTACATAAAATCAAGAACTATTCCCACTTACTTCAACGGAAATAAGGAAACAAAAGGGATTTTTTTTATCCCTTCCCGTTCCGTTGAAACAAAAAAAAAACCTCCTGAATCTCATCCTTTCAGCATAGCCTATTTCGGATTCAAATAACTGCGTTTTTTTGTTTTTCTGTTACTTTTATGGCCTCCGTTCAAATTTGTCTTATCAAAATATGCATAACTTTTATATATTCCACTTTGCTTTTCATTTTTGTACTGAATAAGCGAAAAATCTCTAAAACACCTGTTACCGAAATATTTTCAGTTTAGTGCTCAAAAGAATGTTAAAATAAAGCAATGAAAAGGAAATACTTGATTTAATTTTCTGAATTTTGTTTCAAAGTATTTTATTCGATGCGAGCAATCATTTTTAATGAATTGTGTAAATGAATTTAAATTAGAATTAAAATTGAGCACTCATTTAAATATGACACATATCAAATACAGTGAAATTTCTTCTGGGTGTTAAAATTTTCTCTTTATATTCGCTATTTATGGAAGAGTGACTGATCTTAAATATTTTAATAAATTTAAACTGTTCATAATTTTTGCGTTTTAACTTTATTTACATTTAAGTTTTTATTGCGAATTATTTTAGGAAAGAATATAATGATAAGAATATAATTGGATTTAAAATATGGTAACCTGCAATAATATAAGAAGAAAATAATTATACTATACTCTAATACTTTTCTTATTATTTTTAAAAAATTTTGCTCTAGTAAAAAGGGCAACTTAAAAAGGGCACATTTAAACATTTACCACACAGAAGAACTAGATATTAATTATTTTCTTCGTATGTCAGTTTAGTGCATAGGCATGTAAAATTAAAGTAATGGAAAGTAAAATAGTCCAGTCAAATTATCATGAATGACTACAAAAAGTAAGGTCGTTTTGATTTTTTGTATTGGTTGTATTAGTTTTTCAATTCTTCTAACCACCGCATGCGCCTCTATTTTAAAAAAAGACTACTAAATTATTTTCCCTTTTTTCCAAATATCTCCTAAAGTATTGATCTTAAGTAGAATATATAATTTGCTATTTTTTACTTAGCTAAATTTCCTGCAATCTGAGACAAATATAGAGCTTGCAACTTTAATGCTTTCCAAGAAAGAGTTCTTTGAATATTTAGAATTTTTCATAAATATATGAATTTCTGTAGGTATTTCTGGATTTCAACTAAATGGTGAATTGTAAGACAAAGTTCGGTGAGTTATTGTTCTATGTTAACTAAAAGGTGAATTATACGATGAAGTTTGTCAGAATAACAATTGGAGTAGACATAATCTAGATTATTATAGATCCCGAGACACAGTATTTTAGAGCATTTTCAATGATGATATTTATTAAAAAAAATACATTAAAAATGATACATACTTATTATGCCGCACGTAATAATTTTTGTCAAAGCTGAAGGAGTTAATTTTTATGCCTTTTTTAAGAGGTCTTGGGGATATATTTCACTAGACCTCAAGTCTAAAACCGGAGGAGGATGGTCTGGGATGGTTTCGGAGCGTTTTTCTTATCATGGATTGAGCCCGCCCACTAACGTGAACCACCATGTTTATCTTTACATTCTGAATGCTTGCCTATCAAGTCAGTATGTTCATTGTGAGTATACTGTCCTCTATTTTTACGAGAGGACAAAATTCAACAGGTTTGAAGAATGTGAGACTTTATATGTTCCTAATACATCCGGCCTGCAAAATCACCTGACTTGAACCATGTGGAAAATCTGTCCAACATGTTGGAACAGCAATTAAAACACCGAAATCAGCATCGTTAGTTGATTTACACACCCCATCCTAAGGGAGTGAATTTTTAAAAAAATAGTGCGTGGAGTTCCTCCGCGCGGAAGAAGTTAAACTTCGCAACCTGCGACGTTAATTATAGAAGAATCAGCAGTCGTAGAAGGATCACTAGTTTTATTCAACGACACTTTATCCTGATCCGCTCGTTTCCGTGCTCTGTAATCACGATAATAATGTGCATTTTCCCCTCTTGAACCAGTGGAAGTGCTTGTGGTTGCCTCATCGTCTCGCCCTGGAAAATGTATTTGTATTAATGTGAATGCTTCATAATGTAATTTCAGAAGAGAAAACCTAACAATCAATTGATATTCACAAGAGACGTACCTTTACATAACCTTAAATCCGTCGCATTGTCCGTGGGATTGTTTTCACTCATTTTTTACAATTGTTATCCACTAAATTTGAAAATAAAAAATACTACCCTATTAAATTATATGTGTATCAAAACAAACTAAAAAAATATTCATGGAAAAACAATACTTTTATGACTTTTATTATTTTTATGCTAGTGAGAACCAAAACAATATGGAAATGAATGAGGGAAAACTGGATCCTACCACGCGATTTCCCGGCCAATAAAAATGTAGCGTTAAACGTTTAACGCAATCTTGTTGGAAGTCGCATAAGAAGTATAACTTCAACTAGGTGCCTTGTGGACAGGTTTTCTATCCAAATCAAGGTAGTTATCCAGTCCAGAGGCAGAGTTACCAGGTATTAAATACCGTAAACCGGGGCGAGTCTACCCATCCAGGGGCGAGTCTACCCATTTTAGTTTTATTTAATTTTCACTATTTTAAATTGCAAACAAAAATTTTTTTACCGACGGAGGACTTAGTTCAGACTCTAAGGAAGATGGCGCTGTAGCAGTTTGATCCGTTTTTATTTATTTGGTGTCTTTTTAACCAACCTGTTCAAACGTCTTTTGAGAGATTTGTATTGAAAATCAGCAAACTTTTAGTTGGTGCTCCGTAAGTATGTTATTATTATTACTATTTTCACTTTGGTTAAGTGATAAACTTATCTAAGACTAAGATTACATTAATTTTATATGAAAAAAACCCAAAAAGAATGTAAGTTTTACTGTTGTAAACAAAAAGCCAGAATTCGCGGGGCGAGTCTACCCATTCGTATTTAGTTTTAATAAGGCATAATAATATAATTTAGAACTTTGTTTATACTAAAATTAAGTCACTTTAAATGAATTTGAGTATATTATTTTAATTCTGCATTGATAAATTTATCATTAATAAGAAAATTTATAGGTTAAATATAAATGTAAATACAAAATATGTTTATTTTACCTATTTTTTCAATTTTTATATTACAAAATTAACTTTTTTTTATCTAATATTATATTTCAACGAGAAAACATTGTAAGAAAAATCACACCTCCCAAAAGAATGGGAAAAGGATTTTTCGTGATTCCCAATGTTTGAATTTCGATTTTGTTAATAATCTTTAATTATTATTACTTATTAATTATTTAATTGTAAATTTATATTAATTTTAATTTATTTTTATCAACAATAATCAGAAAAAAATGTTATTTTAGAATGTTAATGATTATAAAAACAAAACTGTGATCAAAATGTGATAATCAATCAAATACTCAATTTGTGTTATTTTATGAATAAAAAAATGGAATATATAATAAAGTTATGAATTTTACTTCATAAAGTTCCTATATAGTAACTAAAATAACAATTTAATAGTAAAATTTGATTATTTACAATGTTAACATTCATTTTAGTAGAATGGGTAGACTCGCCCCATACGAGAGATTTGTCAGCAGTTCTATAAAAATATACAGTAACAGCGTAACTGTTAATATTTTCTAAAATCGATTTCACAGCTTTAAAGAGGGATAAATAGCGATTCCGAAACACCTATTAAAAGCTTTTTTTCTTTAATATTTACAAAAGTTTGACCACTTGAAAGTTGACAAACTGAAAAAATGGGTAGACTCGCCCCGGTTTACGGTAATGGTTACGTAATGAATCACTAGTTTTTGGTCTAAAATTGGACTAAAGTTGGAGACAAAACAAGCATCCTGCTTAAACTTCAACTTATTTCAAAGTACCGCGACGTTCATCTTCAGGGGATACCGTCCCACGTTGACATCTTTGGCAATGAGCAAGCGGATCGCTTGGCCAAGGAGGGCTGTAGTCATTCAGCACCTTCGTCCTCAGCCCTTACCTACTCAGAGAATCAGTCCAAAATCAAAAGAGTGGAGGATCCCCCCCTCTCATCATTGGTATGCGGCCAAGGAACCGGGCTCTTCACTTGTTCATAAAGGTGAAAGCGCGTCTCAAACAGCAATTTCCAGATTGGCAAGTGGACACACGAATAGTCTCTCGTACTTTGAAGGAAGAAAGACTTATGCAGTCTGCTCCAAATGTGAAGCCCAGCAGGCCTCTGCCGAACATATCCTTGACTGCTTGGGACTTTCCAAGGAGGACTTAACGCTACTCCACTTCTTTTCATCGACTTTTTGAGGGACAACAACCTATTGGTTCTTGTCTGGTCAGACAATTGGAGGATAAGAAACAACAACAAGAGTAACAACAAGGCGGACTTATACGCTACTCCAATTCTATTCATCGACTTTTTAAAGGAAAACAACCTATTGGATCTTGTCTGACTCCGTCAGACATTTGGACAATAAGGAACAACAACAACAACTTAGTAGTATCGAAAACTTGTATATAACCAAATAAAGAACGTTTTCCGTGTTTTGTTCAGTAAATTGTTTTTTTTTTCTTTAGCTTTGTTGAATTCTATTCTATTTGTTGAAGAGTTAATAAAATCGAATTTGTTAAACATTAAAATTTAAAATACTACCTTAATAAAAGTATAAAACGCTTCATTTCAATTTTTTTTAACATAACCATAAGTATTGAAATATTTTAAAAATACAAAATACCCTTTTCTGGCATAAAATATATTCTGAATATATCCAAAAAAAGAGAGAAGATTTCAACCAAAGGGAATAAAAAATTGCCTTTTAATCCGCTTATATTTTTTCCTTATCAAATTTCCCATCAAAGATAACGAATCTTCGAAATCTAAAAGAGGTATAACTCTAGATTGGGGAAAAAAAGAACTGGAAAAAAAAGCTTTAGTTTCTTTTTTTTTCTTTTTTCATTATAAAAATAAATCGTTATCTGGTAAAGGCATACTAATAAAGGAATAAACGGTGGACTGCATACAAAAATTTCATATTTCTTCATAACTTTTTTTATATTGCTATAACCAAAAAAGGTCTTAAATATCGATCTTTTTTGTTTCCTCTCTTCTTAGATCATTTTTTCTTAAGTAGTTTGGAAATAAATTTGAACTTTTTGCTTCGGGATTAAAAAAATTTTTTTAATTTCTTTTTCATTAAGTTTGCTTAAAAGGAAATATCACTGTGAAATTTTCAGATAAAAATTACTTTTATTATACAGAGCGTAGCATAATCACTGTCCTTACTAATATGACAAACTCGGTCAGGTAAGTAGTCACAATCATTAAATTTCAATGAAAAAAAATTAACAAACTATTTCTAAACATTTTTCGACAATAATAATAGGAAAACATAAAATTAACATAATTTAGATTAATATAACTATCAGTTCAAAATCTTAATGAACTCTTCAATTTTCGTTTATTTCAGCTCGTTAATTAAATAGAGTTCTTGTTAAATAAAGACTGGAAAGTAATGTCTCCAATCTACACACGCAGTTTAAATATTTAAAGCTTAGGAATACTATTGTATTAATGTCGTTTCAGAGCTAGCTGGACTGGCTTGAGAATTGTTATGAGAGGCAAGCAGGGTAAGCACTGGTGGTTCAATGGTAGAATGCTCGCCTCCCAAGCGGGCGATCCGGGTTCGATTCCCGGCCAGTGCATTGTATTTTAATGTTTTAGTTGTTGAAGTTGTAGAGAATACAGAAGTGCATTAAGTGAGTAAGAACGCTTCAATTTTCGTTTATTTCAGCTCGTTAATTTCACGTCATGCAATGAAATAAAATTCATGTCAAATAAAGACTGGAAAGTAATGTCTCCAATCTACACACACAGTTGAAATATTTAAAGCTTAGGAATACTATTGTATTAATGTCGTTTCAGAACTAGCTGGACTGGCTTGAGAATTGTTATGAGAGGCAGGCATGGTAAGCTGTTACACCTGAAGGGTGACATGAATTTCTATCAGTGAGAACTGCCTTTAACTTGAATCTCAATCAGTGAGAACTACCTTGTGAGAGAAGCAGAGCAGTGGAAAAGAGCCCTAAGACAAGTAGAAAGACTTTTTCTAGAACTGTTTTTCAGGTGTGGCAACTGCGGCTGGGAGAGATTGATTGTTGAACAAAGAATGTGTGGGTGAGATTCTTTTGTAGTTTTCACGAGGATTAGGGAGCTAGCCCCCCTAATTCCTGCAGAGAGAGTTTTTTGTCCTTGCCTGAATGTGGTAGGCAAGAAAATAATTTCTACTCAGGTGCAATGAACTTTCCTTGTGTTTTATATCCATATACATCGAATTGAAAAATTGAAACCAATTTTATAGAATTGTAAAATTCCTTTCTTCAAGATGTGGTGTTTGCACCACTATTTTTAGTGTTGTTTTAACGTGCTATTCCTCCAATAAATTATGTAAGTTGTCTTTAATTTTGATTCTGTCTTTCTTTCTAGAGCCATGTTATTTTTTCTAAAATATTGTCTTTCACTAGGATTCACTATTCTTTTTTAGCTTCCGCTATATATCTTTTTTTTAGATCACGCGCCGGTCTTATATGCACACGTGCCGGCAGTAATTATCTTATAGCTTAATTCATTTTTCTTGATTGAATTATTTCTTTTCAGTTACCTGCTTGATTTAGGTAAGAAAGTAAGATATGTAATTTATAATATAGTGATTTATTTATCACTTAATTATTAACTCTCTCGAGTTAATTCCAGCTTGTTTCTTGTATCTTGGATACATCATGTGTAAACACACATGCTTCCCTTATATTTTATCTATGTTTATTTATCTCAACAAGCTATATCATGTGGTGCCGTTTTGGTTTTCGAACCTGGTTTAATTTCTCAGTGAATCTTAGGATTTTGGCATTAAACTTAAATTTAATTCATGGCTGAATTCATATTTATAATCAATATTTTATTCATCATTTATTTTTCTCACTCTCTTCATTGTTTTTGTGATGTAAATAATGCTGACAATTTTTAAATAATTGTCAAGGTTTTAATTTTGTATACATTATTTATTTTAAATATGAGATCTTATGTATTTTATCGATACAATGTAAATGAATGAATACAAATATAGGAAATAATATGTCTCATACAAAATTAATAAGTATCAGTTGGTTTTAATTTTTAACAGTGTATACTTATATTTAAGTAATTTGTTTTATATGTGTGTATTGTATGTAATTAAAAATTAATATGGCTAAAAATATGTATTCTCTAGCCAGCTCTTTGCAAATCTTTACCGGTACTATAGATGAAAATTTGAATTTCTTTTTGAATAATCTTGAACAAATTGCTGATTTAGAGAAGTGGGACATCAGGAAAAAAGCTTTAATCTTAAAATTAAATCTGTCAGGTAACGCGTTAAAAGTAATAAGCGAGGCTAAAATCAACCCAGATGACGAGTACAATGAATTAGTTAAACTATTGAAAGAAAAATTTTCAAAAAAAACTAACTTTGCTGATTCACAGAGTAAATTTAACTCATTGATTCAAAAACCTAATCAATCGATTAGAGATTTAATTGAAGAAGTGGATAGGACTACGAATGAATACTTGGAGATAAACAGGGATAGTAATAGTGAGACTTTAAATCTGGCTCTTAAAATGAAATCTCAAAAACTTCTGGATAGCATGAGACCCGATATTAGAGTAGAGGTGATGAAGAGAGGTGCTACTAATTTTCAAGAAATAGGTAAAATTGCAAAGGATGTTGAAAATGCTCTAAATTTAAATGATCATCATCTTAATAATCTGACAAAATCGACTGAAATAGAGTTGATGCTCAAAAGCCAAATTGAAAGTAATAAGAGAATTGAGGAATTAACAAAAAAAATTGAGAATTTATCTAATGTAAAAGCTGTAAATAATATTGCTCAATCAAATGCATCTAACTCACAGAGTATTTCTTGTCACATTTGTTGCAAAAGACACCTTACGACTGACTGTTGGTATTACCCAACCAATGTAAATAGAAATAATAACAGGAAGTTTAAGCCGTATGATAGAACAAACTTTCGAAGAGGATTTGGTAGAAATTTTAGGAATAGGGGCAATCATAGTAATAATAACAGACGAGGTAATTTAAACTAGTCAATGGTTCTTGTAGTAATTGGAAGAAATTAATGTCTGCAAGAACCAATTCTAATTCTAATGTTAATGTATTAATTGATCAAAAAAAAATTTGTAAACAAAACACAAATAAGCAAAGTTCAAATCAAAATTTTTGTAACAAAAAAAATAAAGGTAAAAGAGATGCTGAAAGTCAATGTGAAAATTATAATTTTAATGTTAATCATAATAAAGATAATTCAGAACAAAATCAAATAATAAATGAACAGATTAGTAACAGTAATCAAGTGAATAGAAAGAAGGAAGAATTAATGATAAATTGTGATAAAGAAAATAATGAGGAAATTAATATACCTAATAAGCATTTAATGACCTGTAATGATGAAAAAGATACGGACTCTCTTCCTATCATAATTTTAAAATTTAATGATTTATCTATACCTGCTTCATTGGACACTGGTGCAAATCTCAGTCTAATTGATCCCTCAACTGTAAATACAATAAAAGAAAAAACTAAAGTCAACTACTTATCTAGATCTGTTCGAATACACACATTGGACAATAATACTGTACCATACATGACAGCTATATCTTCCAAATTTAAAATTAACTCTAAATGGTTTAATAATACATTTTTTGTGACTCAAAATTCTTGGCGTTACAAATATAAGATTATATTGGGATATGATTTTATCCAACATAATAAAATTATCTTGGACATACCCAATAAAAAGTTGATCATGGGACACGAATCTTTTGATTTTTTTGAAGATACTCCTTGTGTTATAAATAATATTATTAATAATGTACAAATCACTAAAGATATATTTGCTTATGCACCTGAGAAGATCATTATTGAACCTAATGTTCAAACATTAATAAAACTTAGTTTATCTCAGGGTATTGAAAATTGTAAACAAATCTTATTTCATCCAAATGTAAATAAGCTTAAATATACTATTCAGGAATCTATTAATGTAGTTAATGATAAAGACTTTGCAACTATTATTGAGAATAATACTGATAGAAAAATAATTGTAAACAAAGGTACTAAAATTGGAAAAGTATACAAAATTAAAGATGAGGATATAATTAGACCTACTGAAAGGAAACAACTCCAAATTAATAATTTAAACTTGGAAGAAATTCATGAACTAAGAAAAAAAGAAATTCAGGCTAATGATTTTGATGTAAAACATTTAAATGATGAAGATGCAAATAAGATACTAAAAATTTTAATGAATAATTCTGAGGTGTTTTCTAAATCTTATGCTACTTTAGGTTCCACGAATGCTGTGGTACCTGAATTTAAATTGTTACATCAATTTCCCATTCAAACTAAACCGTATCCCATTCCCAACATTGCCAAAAGTTTTGCTAAAAGGGAAATTCAAAATTTATTAGATGCAGGCATAATTGAACCATCATCTTCGAGCTACTGCTTTCCTGTAATTTTTGTAAAAAAGAAACCTTATGTAAATGACCCTAATGTTCAAAAATTTCGCATGGTAATTGATTATCGTTTATTGAACTCTGTAACTGAGACATTTAAAATCTGCTTACCTAAGATTAATGACATCTTACATAGTATTTCTGGTAAAGTTCTATATACTGTTCTGGATTTAAAAAGTGCATTCTTTCAATTGCAACTGCAAGAGCAAGATAGGTCCAAACTTGCATTTTGTTGTGAGATTGGTAACTTTCAACCTACTCGATTACCATTTGGTTCCCGAAACAGTACATCCTATTTTCATAATCTTATATCTAAGTGCTTAGATGACATTAAAGGATCCAATGTTCAATTTTTTCTAGATGACATTGTAATTGCTGCTAATTCCATAGAGGAAATGATAGAATTATTAGTAAAAGTTTTTGATAGACTAAAAAAATTCAACTTAACGTTAGATCCAGCTAAAATTCAGATATGCAAATCTGAAATTACATATTTAGGTTTTAATCTTAATGCTAATGGTTTTTCACCAGCTCCTGATAATGTAAAAAAAATAGTTAACTTTCCTGTACCGAAAGATGTTAAACAGGTCCAAACATTTTTGGGCATGGTTAATTACTTTAGGCATTTAATTTATAAATTTTCTGAGATTGTTAAACCCATTGTAAACCTAACTAAGAAAAATGTTGAGTATAATTGGAGTAAAGAATGTCAAACAGCTTTTGAATTCATATCAGAGCAGTTATTACTTAAACCTACTATCAAAAATATAATTGAAGATGAAAAATTCTATCTTGTAACTGATGCTTCTAATAGTTCATTATGTGGCATTTTAATGCAAAAGATCAATAATAAATTTGTACCTATTGAATTTTACTCCAGACAATTAACTTATGCAGAATCAAAATACCCATCCATTAGGCGAGAGCTTTTAGTTATTGTTGATTCAGTCAAACACTTTCATCAACATTTTTATGGAAAAGAATTCATAATTTTAACTGATGCTAAGGCATTAACATTTCATATTAAGTTGGAAAAACAACCCGAAATTGTAAGCAGGTGGTTAATGTATCTTGAAGAATTCAATTATCAAATTAAACATATAGAGGGCTTAAAAAATCCTGCTGATTATCTTTCTCGAGTGCCCATTACTAAAACTGTAGTGAATAATCTTAATGTATTTGAGGTAAATGATAATCTTAAAATTGAGAATATAATTAAATGTCAACAAAATTGTAAAAAGACTAAGGAAATTTTAGAAAAACTTAAAATCAATGATAAATTCACAACTAAAAATTTTTTTTTGAATGATAGTGGTGTACTCATGATAAGAATTAAACCTCCTAAGCATCCTCATAAAACTATTAATAGGATATTTGTACCCCTATCTCTTAGAGGTGAAATACTTAAAGCAGCTCATGCCACCCATTTTGGTATTTTTAAAACATACAATTTAATGAAGAGAAATTATTCTTGGTATGGTATGTTAGCTGATACTCAAAATTTTATTGAGGCATGTGATGCTTGTCTTGCAAATAAACCTAAAGCAAACAGTACAGAAACAAAATTTATTGAAAAAAGTAATCTCAGTGTTGGACAAATCTTGTCTATTGATGTTGTTGGAAAACTACCTAGGTCCCTTGACAACAAAAATTTCATATTGACTATCATTGACAATTATTCTCGATATTTAGAAACTATACCCTTAACCAATGTAAAATCATCTAATATAATTTCTTGTTTAAATAATTATTTTTCTAAATTTGGATTAGCTCAGGGAATCATTAGTGATAATGGTACCAATTTTACTTCTAATGAGTTTGAAATTTTTTTGAAAACCTTAAATATTGAGCATAGAAAGACTTCATTTTACTACCCAAAATCCAATGGATTAGTGGAAAGATCTCACAGAATTTTAAAAGAAGCAATTGCTTCAATGTGTAACAATACCTGGGAATGGACTGAAAAGTTGTTGTTTTTCAAACTGCGCTATAATAATTCAGTGAATGTGGTCACAGGATATACTCCTGCGGAATTATTTTTTGGTAGAAACCTAAACCTGCCATTAAATGTAAATGTTAATGTTGTAAATGAAGACACCCCTTCCAACTACATCAAAAAATTAAAAGAACATATATCAGAAACTAGAGAAATTGTAAGTCTAAATGAGAATAAGTATTTCGAACAACATAAGAAATATATTAAGGGTAGACCTACTCCTAAATTTGAATGTGACGACACAATTTATTTAAAAATAAATTCTAGTGTTAACTCTCTTGAACCCAAATATGAAGGTCCATTTAGGATAACAAAAAAGTTTAGAAATAACAATTACTTAATTCACATCAAGGATGGACAAAGAGACATGTTCAAAAAATTCCATGTAAGCAAGCTTTTCAAAAAGGAAGTGCTAAGAAATAATTTGGAAGATGATATAAATAGAGAAGAACATGACATTAGCATTGAATACTAATGTGTAAAAGTGAATTAAGAAGAGTAGTTTAGACTTATTAAATGTTAATGATTAGTTGATTTTGATGATTACAACTTGCAATTTAAATTTATAAAACTCAAATGGATAAATTTTTTAAACTTGAAATTGTGATGTTTTTTGAATAGCATTTTTTTTTTAAATTTTAGTGGCCATAAAATTGTATTTAGTGCTACGTGGCTGGTCCAAAATTCACTGAATAGAGAATAATCCTGTTCAAAAATATTTCTTAAATTTTTTCATGGTTATTTTCTGATAGCCATATTCAATTTTATATCCATTTATTAGTGTTTCATCTATCCCTGGGATAGCAAATTCTTTTGTAATTATGATGTCAACTACATTTATTTAATATCCTGCTATGTAAATCTTAGAAAAAGAGAGTATATATAAAAAAAAATGTTATAATGAAGGGAAATGAAACAACTTATAGATAATGATGTAAAAGTGTTCTTTAAATTTTTGTTACCACACTGTGCAGCAACAACTAACAATAGATTTTCCATTATTCTCTGGTAGTGAAGTGTATATGTTTTTTAGAGAAGTGAATATATTTTGAAATGTATATATATTTTTTAAAGAGAGTGAGGGAAATAAATAATAATTTTTTATATAAAAGACAGAAGCAACTTACAATGAATGTACATGTGTATATTTATTCCAGAAATATTATAACTTGTTGAAACATTGGTTGACAAGTATTTTGAGGTTAGATGTTTACTTTAATGTATTATGAATTACTCCAGATTTCAACTTATATCTATTATTGGAAGAACACAATTTTTTTTTAACTTTTTTTTCTTCTAAGAAGGAGAAATGTTACACCTGAAGGGTGACATGAATTTCTATCAGTGAGAACTGCCTTTAACTTGAATCTCAATCAGTGAGAACTACCTTGTGAGAGAAGCAGAGCAGTGGAAAAGAGCCCTAAGACAAGTAGAAAGACTTTTTCTAGAACTGTTTTTCAGGTGTGGCAACTGCGGCTGGGAGAGATTGATTGTTGAACAAAAAATGTGTGGGTGAGATTCTTTTGTAGTTTTCACGAGGATCAGGGGGCTTGCCCCCCTAATTCCTGCAGAGAGAGTTTTTTGTCCTTGCCTGAATGTGGTAGGCAAGAAAATAATTTCTACTCAGGTGCAATGAACTTTCCTTGTGTTTTATATCCATATACATCGAATTGAAAAATTGAAACCAATTTTATAGAATTGTAAAATTCCTTTCTTCAAGATGTGGTGTTTGCACCACTATTTTTAGTGTTGTTTTAACGTGCTATTCCTCCAATAAATTATGTAAGTTGTCTTTAATTTTGATTCTGTCTTTCTTTCTAGAGCCATGTTATTTTTTCTAAAATATTGTCTTTCACTAGGATTCACTATTCTTTTTTAGCTTCCGCTATATATCTTTTTTTTAGATCACGCGCCGGTCTTATATGCACACGTGCCGGCAGTAATTATCTTATAGCTTAATTCATTTTTCTTGATTGAATTATTTCTTTTCAGTTACCTGCTTGATTTAGGTAAGAAAGTAAGATATGTAATTTATAATATAGTGATTTATTTATCACTTAATTATTAACTCTCTCGAGTTAATTCCAGCTTGTTTCTTGTATCTTGGATACATCATGTGTAAACACACATGCTTCCCTTATATTTTATCTATGTTTATTTATCTCAACAAGCTATATCATAAGCACTGGTGGTTCAATGTAGAATGCTCGCCTCCCAAGCGGGCGATCCGGGTTCGATTCCCGGCCAGTGCGTTGTATTTTAATGTTTTATTTGTTGAAGTTGTAGAGAATACAGAGGTGCATTAAGTGAGTAAGAACGCTACAATTTTCGTTTATTTCAGCTCGTTAATTTCACGTCAGGCAATGAAATAAAATGCATGTCAAATAAAGACTGGAAAGTAATGTTTCCAATCTACACATGCAGTTGAAATATTTAAAGCTTAGGAATACTATTGTATTAATGTCGTTTCAGAACTAGCTGGACTGGCTTGAGAATTGTTATGAGAGGCAAGCATGGTAAGCACTGGTGGTTCAATGGTAGAATGCTCGCCTCCCAAGCGGGCGATCCGGGTTCGACTCCCGGCCAGTGCATTGTATTTTAATGTTTTATTTGTTGAAGTTGTAGAGAATACAGAGGTGCATTAAGTGAGTAAGAACGCTACAATTTTCGTTTATTTCAGCTCGTTAATTTCACGTCAGGCAATGAAATAAAATGCATGTCAAATAAAGACTGGAAAGTAATGTTTCCAATCTACACATGCAGTTGAAATATTTAAAGCTTAGGAATACTATTGTATTAATGTCGTTTCAGAACTAGCTGGACTGGCTTGAGAATTGTTATGAGAGGCAAGCATGGTAAGCACTGGTGGTTCAATGGTAGAATGCTCGCCTCCCAAGCGGGCGATCCGGGTTCGATTCCCGGCCAGTGCATTGTATTTTAATGTTTTATTTGTTGAAGTTGTAGAGAATACAGAGGTGCATTAAGTGAGTAAGAACGCTACAATTTTCGTTTATTTCAGCTCGTTAATTTCACGTCAGGCAATGAAATAAAATGCATGTCAAATAAAGACTGGAAAGTAATGTCTCCAATCTACACATGCAGTTGAAATATTTAAAGCTTAGGAATACTATTGTATTTATGTCGTTTCAGAACTAGCTGGACTGGCTTGAGAATTGTTATGAGAGGCAAGCATGGTAAGCACTGGTGGTTCAATGGTAGAATGCTCGCCTCCCAAGCGGGCGATCCGGGTTCGATTCCCGGCCAGTGCATTGTATTTTAATGTTTTATTTGTTGAAGTTGTAGAGAATACAGAGGTGCATTAAGTGAGTAAGAACGCTTCAATTTTCGTTTATTTCAGCTCGTTAATTTCACGTCAAGCAATGAAATAAAATTCATGTCAAATAAAGACTGTAAAGTAATGTCTACAATCTACACACGCAGTTGAAATATTTAAAGCTTAGGAATACTATTGTATTAATGTCGTTTCAGAACTAGCTGGACTGGCTTGAGAATTGTTATGAGAGGCAAGCATGGTAAGCACTGGTGGTTCAATGGTAGAATGCTCGCCTCCCAAGCGGGCGATCCGGGTTCGTTTCCCGGCCAGTGCATTGTATTTTAATGTTTTATTTGTTGAAGTTGTAGAGAATACAGAGGTGCTTTAAGTGAGTAACAACACTTCAATTTTCGTTTGTTTCAACTCGTTAATTTCGCTTCAAGCAATGAAATAAAATTCATGTCAAATAAAGACTGGAAAGTAATGTCTCCAATCTACACACACAGTTGAAATATTTAAAGCTTAGGAATACTATTGTATTAATGTCGTTTCAGAACTAGCTGGACTGGCTTGAGAATTGTTATGAGAGGCAAGCATGGAAAGCACTGGTGGTTCAATGGTAGAATGCTCGCCTTCCAAGCGGGCGATCCGGGTTCGACTCCCGGCCAGTACATTGTATTTTAATGTTTTATTTGTTGAAGTTTTAGAGAATACGGAGGTGCATTAAGTGAGTAAGAACGCTTCAATTTTCGTTTATTTCAGCTCGTTAATTTCGCTTCAAGCAATGAAATAAAATTCATGTCAAATAAGTCTCCAATCTACACACACAGTTGAAATATTTAAAGCTTAGGAATACTATTGTATTAATGTCGTTTCAGAACTAGCTGGACTGGCTTGAGAATTGTTATGAGAGGCAAGCATGGTAAGCACTGGTGGTTCAATGGTAGAATGCTCGCCTCCCAAGCGGGCGATCCGGGTTCGATTCCCGGCCAGTGCATTGTATTTTAATGCTTTTTGTTGAAGTTGTAGAGAATACAGAGGTGCATTAAGTGAGTAAGAACGCTTCAATTTTCGTTTATTTCAGATCGTTAATTTCACGTCAAGCAATGAAATAAAATTCTTGTCAAATAAAGACAGCAAAGTAATGTCTCCAATCTACACACGCAGTTGAAATATTTAAATCTCAGGAATACTATTGTATTAATGTCGTTTCAGAACTAGCTGGACTGGCTTGATAATTGTTATGAGAGGCAAGCATCGTAAGCACTGGTGGTTCAAAGGTAGAATGCTCGCCTCCCAAGCGGGCGTTCCGGGTTCGATTCCCGGCCAGTGCATTGTATTTTAATGTTTTATTTGTTGAAGTTGTAGAGAATACAGAGGTGCATTAAGGGAGTAAGAACGCTTCAATTTTCGTTTATTTCAGATCGTTAATTTCACGTCAAGCAATGAAATAAAATTCATGCCAAATAAAGACTGGAAAGTAATGTCTCCAATCTACACACACAGTTGAAATATTTAAAGCTTAGGAATACTATTGTATTAATGTCGTTTCAGAACTAGCTGGACTGGCAAGAGAATTGTTATGAGAGGCAAGCATGGTAAGCACTGGTGGTTCAATGGTAGAATGCTCGCCTCCCCAGCGGGCGATCCGGGTTCGATTCCCGGCCAGTGCATTGTATTTGAATGTTTCATTTGTTGAAGTTGTAGAGAATACAGAGGTGCATAAAGTGAGTAAGAACGCTTCAATTTTCGTTTATTTCAGCTCGTTAATTTCACGTCAAGCAATGAAATAAAACTCATGTCAAATAAAGACTGCAAAGTAATGTTTCAAATCTACACACGCAGTTAAAATATTTAAAGCTTAGGAATACTATTGTATTAATGTCGTTTCAGAACTAGCTGGACTGGCTTGAGAATTGTTATGAGAGGCAAGCATGGTAAGCACTGGTGGTTCAATGGTAGAATGCTCGCCTCCCAAGCGGGCGATCCGGGTTCGTTTCCCGGCCAGTGCATTGTATTTTAATGTTTTATTTGTTGAAGTTGTAGAGAATACAGAGGTGCTTTAAGTGAGTAACAACACTTCAATTTTCGTTTGTTTCAACTCGTTAATTTCGCTTCAAGCAATGAAATAAAATTCATGTCAAATAAAGACTGGAAAGTAATGTCTCCAATCTACACACACAGTTGAAATATTTAAAGCTTAGGAATACTATTGTATTAATGTCGTTTCAGAACTAGCTGGACTGGCTTGAGAATTGTTATGAGAGGCAAGCATGGAAAGCACTGGTGGTTCAATGGTAGAATGCTCGCCTTCCAAGCGGGCGATCCGGGTTCGACTCCCGGCCAGTACATTGTATTTTAATGTTTTATTTGTTGAAGTTTTAGAGAATACGGAGGTGCATTAAGTGAGTAAGAACGCTTCAATTTTCGTTTATTTCAGCTCGTTAATTTCGCTTCAAGCAATGAAATAAAATTCATGTCAAATAAGTCTCCAATCTACACACACAGTTGAAATATTTAAAGCTTAGGAATACTATTGTATTAATGTCGTTTCAGAACTAGCTGGACTGGCTTGAGAATTGTTATGAGAGGCAAGCATGGTAAGCACTGGTGGTTCAATGGTAGAATGCTCGCCTCCCAAGCGGGCGATCCGGGTTCGATTCCCGGCCAGTGCATTGTATTTTAATGCTTTTTGTTGAAGTTGTAGAGAATACAGAGGTGCATTAAGTGAGTAAGAACGCTTCAATTTTCGTTTATTTCAGATCGTTAATTTCACGTCAAGCAATGAAATAAAATTCTTGTCAAATAAAGACAGCAAAGTAATGTCTCCAATCTACACACGCAGTTGAAATATTTAAATCTCAGGAATACTATTGTATTAATGTCGTTTCAGAACTAGCTGGACTGGCTTGATAATTGTTATGAGAGGCAAGCATCGTAAGCACTGGTGGTTCAAAGGTAGAATGCTCGCCTCCCAAGCGGGCGTTCCGGGTTCGATTCCCGGCCAGTGCATTGTATTTTAATGTTTTATTTGTTGAAGTTGTAGAGAATACAGAGGTGCATTAAGGGAGTAAGAACGCTTCAATTTTCGTTTATTTCAGATCGTTAATTTCACGTCAAGCAATGAAATAAAATTCATGCCAAATAAAGACTGGAAAGTAATGTCTCCAATCTACACACACAGTTGAAATATTTAAAGCTTAGGAATACTATTGTATTAATGTCGTTTCAGAACTAGCTGGACTGGCAAGAGAATTGTTATGAGAGGCAAGCATGGTAAGCACTGGTGGTTCAATGGTAGAATGCTCGCCTCCCCAGCGGGCGATCCGGGTTCGATTCCCGGCCAGTGCATTGTATTTGAATGTTTCATTTGTTGAAGTTGTAGAGAATACAGAGGTGCATTAAGTGAGTAAGAACGCTTCAATTTTCGTTTATTTCAGCTCGTTAATTTCACGTCAAGCAATGAAATAAAACTCATGTCAAATAAAGACTGCAAAGTAATGTTTCAAATCTACACACGCAGTTAAAATATTTAAAGCTTAGGAATACTATTGTATTAATGTCGTTTCAGAACTAGCTGGACTGGCTTGAGAATTGTTATGAGAGGCAAGCATGGTAAGCACTGGTGGTTCAATGGTAGAATGCTCGCCTTCCAAGCGGGCGATCCGGGTTCGATTCCCGGCCAGTGCATTGTATTTTAATGTTTCATTTGTTGAAGTTGTAGAGAATACAGAGGTGCATTAAGTGAGTAAGAACGCTTCAATTTTCGTTTATTTCAGCTCGTTAATTTCACGTCAAGCAATGAAATAAAATTCATGTCAAATAAAGACTGCAAATTAATGTCTCCAATCTACACACGCAGTTGAAATATTTAAAGCTTAGGAATACTATTGTATTAATGTCGTTTCAGAGCTAGCTGGACTGGCTTGAGAATTGTTATGAGAGGCAAGCATGGTAAGCACTGGTGGTTCAATGGTAGAATGCTCGCCTTCCAAGCGGGCGATCCGGGTTCGATTCCCGGCCAGTGCATTGTATTTTAATGTTTCATTTGTTGAAGTTGTAGAGAATACAGAGGTGCATTAAGTGAGTAAGAACGCTTCAATTTTCGTTTATTTCAGCTCGTTAATTTCACGTCAAGCAATGAAATAAAATTCATGTCAAATAAAGACTGCAAATTAATGTCTCCAATCTACACACGCAGTTGAAATATTTAAAGCTTAGGAATACTATTGTATTAATGTCGTTTCAGAGCTAGCTGGACTGGCTTGAGAATTGTTATGAGAGGCAAGCATGGTAAGCACAGGTGGTTCAATGGTAGAATGCTCGTCTCCCAAGCGGGCGATCCGGGTTCGATTCCCGGCCAGTGCATTGCATTTGAATGTTTCATTTGTTGAAGTTGTAGAGAATACAGAGGTGCATTAAGTGAGTAAGAACGCTTCAATTTTCGTTTATTTCAGCTCGTTAATTTCACGTCAAGCAATGAAATAAAACTCATGTCAAATAAAGACTGCAAAGTAATGTCTCCAATCTACACACGCAGTTGAAATATTTAAAGCTTAGGAATACTATTGTATTAATGTCGTTTCAGAACTAGCTGGACTGGCTTGAGAATTGTTATGAGAGGCAAGCATGGTAAGCACAGGTGGTTCAATGGTAGAATGCTCGTCTCCCAAGCGGGCGATCCGGGTTCGATTCCCGGCCAGTGCATTGTATTTTAATGTTTCATTTGTTGAAGTTGTAGAGAATACAGAGGTGCATTAAGTGAGTAAGAACGCTTCAATTTTCGGTTATTTCAGCTCGTTAATTTCACGTCAAGCAATGAAATAAAATTCATGTCAAATAAAGACTGCAAATTAATGTCTCCAATCTACACACGCAGTTGAAATATTTAAAGCTTAGGAATACTATTGTATTAATGTCGTTTCAGAGCTAGCTGGACTGGCTTGAGAATTGTTATGAGAGGCAAGCATGGTAAGCACAGGTGGTTCAATGGTAGAATGCTCGTCTCCCAAGCGGGCGATCCGGGTTCGATTCCCGGCCAGTGCATTGTATTTGAATGTTTCATTTGTTGAAGTTGTAGAGAATACAGAGGTGCATTAAGTGAGTAAGAACGCTTCAATTTTCGTTTATTTCAGCTCGTTAATTTCACGTCAAGCAATGAAATAAAATTCATGTCAAATAAAGACTGCAAATTAATGTCTCCAATCTACACACGCAGTTGAAATATTTAAAGCTTAGGAATACTATTGTATTAATGTCGTTTCAGAACTAGCTGGACTGGCTTGAGAATTGTTATGAGAGGCAAGCATGGTAAGCACTGGTGGTTCAATGGTAGAATGCTCGCCTTCCAAGCGGGCGATCCGGGTTCGATTCCCGGCCAGTGCATTGTATTTTAATGTTTCATTTGTTGAAGTTGTAGAGAATACAGAGGTGCATTAAGTGAGTAAGAACGCTTCAATTTTCGTTTATTTCAGCTCGTTAATTTCACGTCAAGCAATGAAATAAAATTCATGTCAAATAAAGACTGCAAAGTAATGTTTCAAATCTACACACGCAGTTAAAATATTTAAAGCTTAGGAATACTATTGTATTAATGTCGTTTCAGAACTAGCTGGACTGGCTTGAGAATTGTTATGAGAGGCAAGCATGGTAAGCACTGGTGGTTCAATCGTAGAATGCTCGCCTTCCAAGCGGGCGATCCGGGTTCGATTCCCGGCCAGTGCATTGTATTTTAATGTTTCATTTGATGAAGTTGTAGAGAATACAGAGGTGCATTAAGTGAGTAAGAACGCTTCAATTTTCGTTTATTTCAGCTCGTTAATTTCACGTCAAGCAATGAAATAAAATTCATGTCAAATAAAGACTGCAAAGTAATGTTTCAAATCTACACACGCAGTTAAAATATTTAAAGCTTAGGAATACTATTGTATTAATGTCGTTTCAGAACTAGCTGGACTGGCTTGAGAATTGTTATGAGAGGCAAGCATGGTAAGCACTGGTGGTTCAATGGTAGAATGCTCGCCTTCCAAGCGGGCGATCCGGGTTCGATTCCCGGCCAGTGCATTGTATTTTAATGTTTCATTTGTTGAAGTTGTAGAGAATACAGAGGTGCATTAAGTGAGTAAGAACGCTTCAATTTTCGTTTATTTCAGCTCGTTAATTTCACGTCAAGCAATGAAATAAAATTCATGTCAAATAAAGACTGCAAAGTAATGTTTCAAATCTACACACGCAGTTAAAATATTTAAAGCTTAGGAATACTATTGTATTAATGTCGTTTCAGAACTAGCTGGACTGGCTTGAGAATTGTTATGAGAGGCAAGCATGGTAAGCACTGGTGGTTCAATGGTAGAATGCTCGCCTTCCAAGCGGGCGATCCGGGTTCGATTCCCGGCCAGTGCATTGTATTTTAATGTTTCATTTGTTGAAGTTGTAGAGAATACAGAGGTGCATTAAGTGAGTAAGAACGCTTCAATTTTCGTTTATTTCAGCTCGTTAATTTCACGTCAAGCAATGAAATAAAATTCATGTCAAATAAAGACTGCAAAGTAATGTTTCAAATCTACACACGCAGTTAAAATATTTAAAGCTTAGGAATACTATTGTATTAATGTCGTTTCAGAACTAGCTGGACTGGCTTGAGAATTGTTATGAGAGGCAAGCATGGTAAGCACTGGTGGTTCAATGGTAGAATGCTCGCCTTCCAAGCGGGCGATCCGGGTTCGATTCCCGGCCAGTGCATTGTATTTTAATGTTTCATTTGTTGAAGTTGTAGAGAATACAGAGGTGCATTAAGTGAGTAAGAACGCTTCAATTTTCGTTTATTTCAGCTCGTTAATTTCACGTCAAGCAATGAAATAAAATTCATGTCAAATAAAGACTGCAAAGTAATGTTTCAAATCTACACACGCAGTTAAAATATTTAAAGCTTAGGAATACTATTGTATTAATGTCGTTTCAGAACTAGCTGGACTGGCTTGAGAATTGTTATGAGAGGCAAGCATGGTAAGCACTGGTGGTTCAATGGTAGAATGCTCGCCTTCCAAGCGGGCGATCCGGGTTCGATTCCCGGCCAGTGCATTGTATTTTAATGTTTCATTTGTTGAAGTTGTAGAGAATACAGAGGTGCATTAAGTGAGTAAGAATGCTTCAATTTTCGTTTATTTCAGCTCGTTAATTTCACGTCAAGCAATGAAATAAAATTCATGTCAAATAAAGACTGCAAAGTAATGTTTCAAATCTACACACGCAGTTAAAATATTTAAAGCTTAGGAATACTATTGTATTAATGTCGTTTCAGAACTAGCTGGACTGGCTTGAGAATTGTTATGAGAGGCAAGCATGGTAAGCACTGGTGGTTCAATGGTAGAATGCTCGCCTTCCAAGCGGGCGATCCGGGTTCGATTCCCGGCCAGTGCATTGTATTTTAATGTTTCATTTGTTGAAGTTGTAGAGAATACAGAGGTGCATTAAGTGAGTAAGAACGCTTCAATTTTCGTTTATTTCAGCTCGTTAATTTCACGTCAAGCAATGAAATAAAATTCATGTCAAATAAAGACTGCAAAGTAATGTTTCAAATCTACACACGCAGTTAAAATATTTAAAGCTTAGGAATACTATTGTATTAATGTCGTTTCAGAACTAACTGGACTGGCTTGAGAATTGTTATGAGAGGCAAGCATGGTAAGCACTGGTGGTTCAATGGTAGAATGCTCGCCTTCCAAGCGGGCGATCCGGGTTCGATTCCCGGCCAGTGCATTGTATTTTAATGTTTCATTTGTTGAAGTTGTAGAGAATACAGAGGTGCATTAAGTGAGTAAGAACGCTTCAATTTTCGTTTATTTCAGCTCGCTAATTTCACGTCAAGCAATGAAATAAAACTCATGTCAAATAAAGACTGCAAAGTAATGTTTCAAATCTACACACGCAGTTAAAATATTTAAAGCTTAGGAATACTATTGTATTAATGTCGTTTCAGAACTAGCTGGACTGGCTTGAGAATTGTTATGAGAGGCAAGCATGGTAAGCACTGGTGGTTCAATGGTAGAATGCTCGCCTCCCAAGCGGGCGATCCGGGTTCGATTCCCGGCCAGTGCATTGTATTTGAATGTTTCATTTGTTGAAGTTGTAGAGAATACAGAGGTGCATTAAGGGAGTAAGAACGCTTCAATTTTCGTTTATTTCAGATCGTTAATTTCACGTCAAGCAATGAAATAAAATTCATGCCAAATAAAGACTGGAAAGTAATGTCTCCAATCTACACACACAGTTGAAATATTTAAAGCTTAGGAATACTATTGTATTAATGTCGTTTCAGAACTAGCTGGACTGGCTTGATAATTGTTATGAGAGGCAAGCATCGTAAGCACTGGTGGTTCAAAGGTAGAATGCTCGCCTCCCAAGCGGGCGTTCCGGGTTCGATTCCCGGCCAGTGCATTGTATTTTAATGTTTTATTTGTTGAAGTTGTAGAGAATACAGAAGTGCATTAAGTGAGTAAGAACGCTTCAATTTTCGTTTATTTCAGCTCGTTAATTTCACGTCAAGCAATGAAATAAAGTTCATGTCAAATAAAGACTGGAAAGTAATGTCTCCAATCTACACACGCAGTTGAAATATCTAAAGCTTAGGAATACTATTGTATTAATGTCGTTTCAGAACTAGCTGGACTGGCTAGAGAATTGTTATGAGAGGCAAGCATGGTAAGCACTGGTGGTTCAATGGTAGAATGCTCGCCTCCCAAGCGGGCGATCCGGGATCGATTCCCGGCCAGTGCATTGTATTTTAATGTTTTATTTGTTGAAGTTGTAGAGAATACAGAGGTGCATTAAGTGAGTAAGAACGCTTCAATTTTCGTTTATTTCAGCTCGTTAATTTCACGTCAAGCAATGAAATAAAATTCATGTCAAATAAAGACTGTAAAGTAATGTCTACAATCTACACACGCAGTTGAAATATTTAAAGCTTAGGAATACTATTGTATTAATGTCGTTTCAGAACTAGCTGGACTGGCTTGAGAATTGTTATGAGAGGCAAGCATGGTAAGCACTGGAGGTTCAATGGTAGAATGCTCGCCTCCCAAGCGGGCGATCCGGGTTCGATTCCCGGCCAGTGCATTGTATTTTAATGTTTTATTTGTTGAAGTTGTAGAGAATACAGAGGTGCATTAAGTGAGTAACAACACTTCAATTTTCGTTTGTTTCAACTCGTTAATTTCGCTTCAAGCAATGAAATAAAATTCATGTCAAATAAAGACTGCAAAGTAATGTCTCCAATCTACACACACAGTTGAAATATTTAAAGCTTAGGAATACTATTGTATTAATGTCGTTTCATAACTAGCTGGACTGGCTTGAGAATTGTTATGAGAGGCAAGCATGGAAAGCACTGGTGGTTCAATGGTAGAATGCTCGCCTTCCAAGCGGGCGATCCGGGTTCGACTCCCGGCCAGTGCATTGTATTTTAATGTTTTATTTGTTGAAGTTGTAGAGAATACGGAGGTGCATTAAGTGAGTAATAACGCTTCAATTTTCGTTTATTTCAGCTCGTTAATTTCGCTTCAAGCAATGAAATAAAATTCATGTCAAATAAGTCTCCAATCTACACACACAGTTGAAATATTTAAAGCTTAGGAATACTATTGTATTAATGTCGTTTCAGAACTAGCTGGACTGGCTTGAGAATTGTTATGAGAGGCAAGCATGGTAAGCACTGGTGGTTCAATGGTAGAATGCTCGCCTCCCAAGCGGGCGATCCGGGTTCGATTCCCGGCCAGTGCATTGTATTTTAATGTTTTATTTGTTGAAGTTGTAGAGAATACAGAGGTGCATTAAGGGAGTAAGAACGCTTCAATTTTCGTTTATTTCAGATCGTTAATTTCACGTCAAGCAATGAAATAAAATTCTTGTCAAATAAAGACAGCAAAGTAATGTCTCCAATCTACACACGCAGTTGAAATATTTAAATCTCAGGAATACTATTGTATTAATGTCGTTTCAGAACTAGCTGGACTGGCTTGAGAATTGTTATGAGAGGCAAGCATTGTAAGCACTGGTGGTTCAAAGGTAGAATGCTTGTTTCCCAAGCGGGCGATCCGGGTTCGATTCCCGGCCAGTGCATTGTATTTGAATGTTTCATTTGTTGAAGTTGTAGAGAATACAGAGGTGCATTAAGGGAGTAAGAACGCTTCAATTTTCGTTTATTTCAGCTCGTTAATTTCACGTCAAGCAATGAAATAAAGTTCATGTCAAATAAAGACAGCAAAGTAATGTCTCCAATCTACACACGCAGTTGAAATATTTAAATCTCAGGAATACTATTGTATTAATGTCGTTTCAGAACTAGCTGGACTGGCTTGATAATTGTTATGAGAGGCAAGCATCGTAAGCACTGGTGGTTCAAATGTAGAATGCTCGCCTCCCAAGCGGGCGTTCCGGGTTCGATTCCCGGCCAGTGCATTGTATTTTAATGTTTTATTTGTTGAAGTTGTAGAGAATACAGAAGTGCATTAAGTGAGTAAGAACGCTTCAATTTTCGTTTATTTCAGCTCGTTAATTTCACGTCAAGCAATGAAATAAAGTTCATGTCAAATAAAGACTGGAAAGTAATGTCTCCAATCTACACACGCAGTTGAAATATCTAAAGCTTAGGAATACTATTGTATTAATGTCGTTTCAGAACTAGCTGGACTGGCTTGAGAATTGTTATGAGAGGCAAGCATCGTAAGCACTGGTGGTTCAAAGGTAGAATGCTCGCCTCCCAAGCGGGCGATCCGGGTTCGATTCCCGGCCAGTGCATTGTATTTGAATGTTTCATTTGTTGAAGTTGTAGAGAATACAGAGGTGCATTAAGGGAGTAAGAACGCTTCAATTTTCGTTTATTTCAGCTCGTTAATTTCACGTCAAGCAATGAAATAAAATTCTTGTCAAATAAAGACAGCAAAGTAATGTCTCCAATCTACACACGCAGTTGAAATATTTAAATCTCAGGAATACTATTGTATTAATGTCGTTTCAGAACTAGCTGGACTGGCTTGATAATTGTTATGAGAGGCAAGCATCGTAAGCACTGGTGGTTCAAAGGTAGAATGCTCGCCTCCCAAGCGGGCGTTCCGGGTTCGATTCCCGGCCAGTGCATTGTATTTTAATGCTTTATTTGTTGAAGTTGTAGAGAATACAGAAGTGCATTAAGTGAGTAAGAACGCTTCAATTTTCGTTTATTTCAGCTCGTTAATTTCACGTCAAGCAATGAAATAAAGTTCATGTCAAATAAAGACTGGAAAGTAATGTCTCCAATCTACACACGCAGTTGAAATATCTAAAGCTTAGGAATACTATTGTATTAATGTCGTTTCAGAACTAGCTGGACTGGCTTGAGAATTGTTATGAGAGGCAAGCATTGTAAGCACTGGTGGTTCAAAGGTAGAATGCTCGCCTCCCAAGCGGGCTATCCGGGTTCGATTCCCGGCCAGTGCATTGTATTTTAATGTTTTATTTGTTGAAGTTGTAGAGAATACAGAGGTGCATTAAGGGAGTAAGAACGCTTCAATTTTCGTTTATTTCAGATCGTTAATTTCACGTCAAGCAATGAAATAAAATTCTTGTCAAATAAAGACAGCAAAGTAATGTCTCCAATCTACACACGCAGTTGAAATATTTAAATCTCAGGAATACTATTGTATTAATGTCGTTTCAGAACTAGCTGGACTGGCTTGAGAATTGTTATGAGAGGCAAGCATTGTAAGCACTGGTGGTTCAAAGGTAGAATGCTCGCCTCCCAAGCGGGCGATCCGGGTTCGATTCCCGGCCAGTGCATTGTATTTGAATGTTTTATTTGTTGAAGTTGTAGAGAATATAGAGGTGCATTAAGGGAGTAAGAACGCTTCAATTTTCGTTTATTTCAGCTCGTTAATTTCACGTCAAGCAATGAAATAAAATTCTTGTCAAATAAAGACAGCAAAGTAATGTCTCCAATCTACACACGCAGTTGAAATATTTAAATCTCAGGAATACTATTGTATTAATGTCGTTTCAGAACTAGCTGGACTGGCTTGATAATTGTTATGAGAGGCAAGCATCGTAAGCACTGGTGGTTCAATGGTAGAATGCTCGCCTCCCCAGCGGGCGTTCCGGGTTCGATTCCCGGCCAGTGCATTGTATTTTAATGTTTTATTTGTTGAAGTTGTAGAGAATACAGAAGTGCATTAAGTGAGTAAGAACGCTTCAATTTTCGTTTATTTCAGCTCGTTAATTTCACGTCAAGCAATGAAATAAAGTTCATGTCAAATAAAGACTGGAAAGTAATGTCTCCAATCTACACACGCAGTTGAAATATCTAAAGCTTAGGAATACTATTGTATTAATGTCGTTTCAGAACTAGCTGGACTGGCTTGAGAATTGTTATGAGAGGAGAGCATCGTAAGCACTGGTGGTTCAATGGTAGAATGCTCGCCTCCCAAGCGGGCGATCCGGGTTCGATTCCCGGCCAGTGCATTGTATTTGAATGTTTCATTTGTTGAAGTTGTAGAGAATACAGAGGTGCATTAAGGGAGTAAGAACGCTTCAATTTTCGTTTATTTCAGATCGTTAATTTCACGTCAAGCAATGAAATAAAATTCTTGTCAAATAAAGACAGCAAAGTAATGTCTCCAATCTACACACGCAGTTGAAATATTTAAATCTCAGGAATACTATTGTATTAATGTCGTTTCAGAACTAGCTGGACTGGCTTGATAATTGTTATGAGAGGCAAGCATCGTAAGCACTGGTGGTTCAATGGTAGAATGCTCGCCTCCCCAGCGGGCGTTCCGGGTTCGATTCCCGGCCAGTGCATTGTATTTTAATGTTTTATTTGTTGAAGTTGTAGAGAATACAGAAGTGCATTAAGTGAGTAAGAACGCTTCAATTTTCGTTTATTTCAGCTCGTTAATTTCACGTCAAGCAATGAAATAAAGTTCATGTCAAATAAAGACTGGAAAGTAATGTCTCCAATCTACACACGCAGTTGAAATATCTAAAGCTTAGGAATACTATTGTATTAATGTCGTTTCAGAACTAGCTGGACTGGCTTGAGAATTGTTATGAGAGGAGAGCATTGTAAGCACTGGTGGTTCAATGGTAGAATGCTCGCCTCCCAAGCGGGCGATCCGGGTTCGATTCCCGGCCAGTGCATTGTATTTGAATGTTTCATTTGTTGAAGTTGTAGAGAATACAGAGGTGCATTAAGGGAGTAAGAACGCTTCAATTTTCGTTTATTTCAGATCGTTAATTTCACGTCAAGCAATGAAATAAAATTCTTGTCAAATAAAGACAGCAAAGTAATGTCTCCAATCTACACACGCAGTTGAAATAATTAAATCTCAGGAATACTATTGTATTAATGTCGTTTCAGAACTAGCTGGACTGGCTTGATAATTGTTATGAGAGGCAAGCATCGTAAGCACTGGTGGTTCAATGGTAGAATGCTCGCCTCCCCAGCGGGCGTTCCGGGTTCGATTCCCGGCCAGTGCATTGTATTTTAATGTTTTATTTGTTGAAGTTGTAGAGAATACAGAAGTGCATTAAGTGAGTAAGAACGCTTCAATTTTCGTTTATTTCAGCTCGTTAATTTCACGTCAAGCAATGAAATAAAGTTCATGTCAAATAAAGACTGGAAAGTAATGTCTCCAATCTACACACGCAGTTGAAATATCTAAAGCTTAGGAATACTATTGTATTAATGTCGTTTCAGAACTAGCTGGACTGGCTTGAGAATTGTTATGAGAGGAGAGCATTGTAAGCACTGGTGGTTCAATGGTAGAATGCTCGCCTCCCAAGCGGGCGATCCGGGTTCGATTCCCGGCCAGTGCATTGTATTTTAATGTTTTATTTGTTGAAGTTGTAGAGAATACAGAGGTGCATTAAGGGAGTAAGAACGCTTCAATTTTCGTTTATTTCAGATCGTTAATTTCACGTCAAGCAATGAAATAAAATTCATGCCAAATAAAGACTGGAAAGTAATGTCTCCAATCTACACACACAGTTGAAATATTTAAAGCTTAGGAATACTATTGTATTAATGTCGTTTCAGAACTAGCTGGACTGGCTAGAGAATTGTTATGAGAGGCAAGCATGGTAAGCACTGGTGGTTCAATGGTAGAATGCTCGCCTCCCCAGCGGGCGATCCGGGTTCGATTCCCGGCCAGTGCATTGTATTTGAATGTTTCATTTGTTGAAGTTGTAGAGAATACAGAGGTGCATTAAGTAAGTAAGAACGCTTCAATTTTCGTTTATTTCAGCTCGTTAATTTCACGTCAAGCAATGAAATAAAACTCATGTCAAATAAAGACTGCAAAGTAATGTTTCAAATCTACACACGCAGTTAAAATATTTAAAGCTTAGGAATACTATTGTATTAATGTCGTTTCAGAACTAGCTGGACTGGCTTGAGAATTGTTATGAGAGGCAAGCATGGTAAGCACTGGTGGTTCAATGGTAGAATGCTCGCCTCCCCAGCGGGCGATCCGGGTTCGATTCCCGGCCAGTGCATTGTATTTGAATGTTTCATTTGTTGAAGTTGTAGAGAATACAGAGGTGCATTAAGTGAGTAAGAACGCTTCAATTTTCGTTTATTTCAGCTCGTTAATTTCACGTCAAGCAATGAAATAAAATTCATGTCAAATAAAGACTGCAAATTAATGTCTCCAATCTACACACGCAGTTGAAATATTTAAAGCTTAGGAATACTATTGTATTAATGTCGTTTCAGAGCTAGCTGGACTGGCTTGAGAATTGTTATGAGAGGCAAGCATGGTAAGCACAGGTGGTTCAATGGTAGAATGCTCGTCTCCCAAGCGGGCGATCCGGGTTCGATTCCCGGCCAGTGCATTGTATTTGAATGTTTCATTTGTTGAAGTTGTAGAGAATACAGAGGTGCATTAAGTGAGTAAGAACGCTTCAATTTTCGTTTATTTCAGCTCGTTAATTTCACGTCAAGCAATGAAATAAAACTCATGTCAAATAAAGACTGCAAATTAATGTTTCAAATCTACACACGCAGTTGAAATATTTAAAGCTTAGGAATACTATTGTATTAATGTCGTTTCAGAACTAGCTGGACTGGCTTGAGAATTGTTATGAGAGGCAAGCATGGTAAGCACTGGTGGTTCAATGGTAGAATGCTCGCCTTCCAAGCGGGCGATCCGGGTTCGATTCCCGGCCAGTGCATTGTATTTTAATGTTTCATTTGTTGAAGTTGTAGAGAATACAGAGGTGCATTAAGTGAGTAAGAACGCTTCAATTTTCGTTTATTTCAGCTCGTTAATTTCACGTCAAGCAATGAAATAAAATTCATGTCAAATAAAGACTGCAAATTAATGTCTCCAATCTACACACGCAGTTGAAATATTTAAAGCTTAGGAATACTATTGTATTAATGTCGTTTCAGAGCTAGCTGGACTGGCTTGAGAATTGTTATGAGAGGCAAGCATGGTAAGCACAGGTGGTTCAATGGTAGAATGCTCGTCTCCCAAGCGGGCGATCCGGGTTCGATTCCCGGCCAGTGCATTGTATTTGAATGTTTCATTTGTTGAAGTTGTAGAGAATACAGAGGTGCATTAAGTGAGTAAGAACGCTTCAATTTTCGTTTATTTCAGCTCGTTAATTTCACGTCAAGCAATGAAATAAAACTCATGTCAAATAAAGACTGCAAAGTAATGTCTCCAATCTACACACGCAGTTGAAATATTTAAAGCTTAGGAATACTATTGTATTAATGTCGTTTCAGAACTAGCTGGACTGGCTTGAGAATTGTTATGAGAGGCAAGCATGGTAAGCACAGGTGGTTCAATGGTAGAATGCTCGTCTCCCAAGCGGGCGATCCGGGTTCGATTCCCGGCCAGTGCATTGTATTTTAATGTTTCATTTGTTGAAGTTGTAGAGAATACAGAGGTGCATTAAGTGAGTAAGAACGCTTCAATTTTCGTTTATTTCAGCTCGTTAATTTCACGTCAAGCAATGAAATAAAATTCATGTCAAATAAAGACTGCAAATTAATGTCTCCAAACTACACACGCAGTTGAAATATTTAAAGCTTAGGAATACTATTGTATTAATGTCGTTTCAGAACTAGCTGGACTGGCTTGAGAATTGTTATGAGAGGCAAGCATGGTAAGCACTGGTGGTTCAATGGTAGAATGCTCGCCTTCCAAGCGGGCGATCCGGGTTCGATTCCCGGCCAGTGCATTGTATTTTAATGTTTCATTTGTTGAAGTTGTAGAGAATACAGAGGTGCATTAAGTGAGTAAGAACGCTTCAATTTTCGTTTATTTCAGCTCGTTAATTTCACGTCAAGCAATGAAATAAAATTCATGTCAAATAAAGACTGCAAATTAATGTCTCCAATCTACACACGCAGTTGAAATATTTAAAGCTTAGGAATACTATTGTATTAATGTCGTTTCAGAACTAGCTGGACTGGCTTGAGAATTGTTATGAGAGGCAAGCATGGTAAGCACTGGTGGTTCAATGGTAGAATGCTCGCCTTCCAAGCGGGCGATCCGGGTTCGATTCCCGGCCAGTGCATTGTATTTTAATGTTTCATTTGTTGAAGTTGTAGAGAATACAGAGGTGCATTAAGTGAGTAAGAACGCTTCAATTTTCGTTTATTTCAGCTCGTTAATTTCACGTCAAGCAATGAAATAAAATTCATGTCAAATAAAGACTGCAAATTAATGTCTCCAATCTACACACGCAGTTGAAATATTTAAAGCTTAGGAATACTATTGTATTAATGTCGTTTCAGAACTAGCTGGACTGGCTTGAGAATTGTTATGAGAGGCAAGCATGGTAAGCACTGGTGGTTCAATGGTAGAATGCTCGCCTTCCAAGCGGGCGATCCGGGTTCGATTCCCGGCCAGTGCATTGTATTTTAATGTTTCATTTGTTGAAGTTGTAGAGAATACAGAGGTGCATTAAGTGAGTAAGAACGCTTCAATTTTCGTTTATTTCAGCTCGTTAATTTCACGTCAAGCAATGAAATAAAATTCATGTCAAATAAAGACTGCAAATTAATGTCTCCAATCTACACACGCAGTTGAAATATTTAAAGCTTAGGAATACTATTGTATTAATGTCGTTTCAGAACTAGCTGGACTGGCTTGAGAATTGTTATGAGAGGCAAGCATGGTAAGCACTGGTGGTTCAATGGTAGAATGCTCGCCTTCCAAGCGGGCGATCCGGGTTCGATTCCCGGCCAGTGCATTGTATTTTAATGTTTCATTTGTTGAAGTTGTAGAGAATACAGAGGTGCATTAAGTGAGTAAGAACGCTTCAATTTTCGTTTATTTCAGCTCGTTAATTTCACGTCAAGCAATGAAATAAAATTCATGTCAAATAAAGACTGCAAATTAATGTCTCCAATCTACACACGCAGTTGAAATATTTAAAGCTTAGGAATACTATTGTATTAATGTCGTTTCAGAACTAGCTGGACTGGCTTGAGAATTGTTATGAGAGGCAAGCATGGTAAGCACTGGTGGTTCAATGGTAGAATGCTCGCCTTCCAAGCGGGCGATCCGGGTTCGATTCCCGGCCAGTGCATTGTATTTTAATGTTTCATTTGTTGAAGTTGTAGAGAATACAGAGGTGCATTAAGTGAGTAAGAACGCTTCAATTTTCGTTTATTTCAGCTCGTTAATTTCACGTCAAGCAATGAAATAAAATTCATGTCAAATAAAGACTGCAAATTAATGTCTCCAATCTACACACGCAGTTGAAATATTTAAAGCTTAGGAATACTATTGTATTAATGTCGTTTCAGAACTAGCTGGACTGGCTTGAGAATTGTTATGAGAGGCAAGCATGGTAAGCACTGGTGGTTCAATGGTAGAATGCTCGCCTTCCAAGCGGGCGATCCGGGTTCGATTCCCGGCCAGTGCATTGTATTTTAATGTTTCATTTGTTGAAGTTGTAGAGAATACAGAGGTGCATTAAGTGAGTAAGAACGCTTCAATTTTCGTTTATTTCAGCTCGTTAATTTCACGTCAAGCAATGAAATAAAATTCATGTCAAATAAAGACTGCAAATTAATGTCTCCAATCTACACACGCAGTTGAAATATTTAAAGCTTAGGAATACTATTGTATTAATGTCGTTTCAGAACTAGCTGGACTGGCTTGAGAATTGTTATGAGAGGCAAGCATGGTAAGCACTGGTGGTTCAATGGTAGAATGCTCGCCTTCCAAGCGGGCGATCCGGGTTCGATTCCCGGCCAGTGCATTGTATTTTAATGTTTCATTTGTTGAAGTTGTAGAGAATACAGAGGTGCATTAAGTGAGTAAGAACGCTTCAATTTTCGTTTATTTCAGCTCGTTAATTTCACGTCAAGCAATGAAATAAAATTCATGTCAAATAAAGACTGCAAAGTAATGTTTCAAATCTACACACGCAGTTGAAATATTTAAAGCTTAGGAATACTATTGTATTAATGTCGTTTCAGAACTAGCTGGACTGGCTTGAGAATTGTTATGAGAGGCAAGCATGGTAAGCACTGGTGGTTCAATGGTAGAATGCTCGCCTTCCAAGCGGGCGATCCGGGTTCGATTCCCGGCCAGTGCATTGTATTTTAATGTTTCATTTGTTGAAGTTGTAGAGAATACAGAGGTGCATTAAGTGAGTAAGAACGCTTCAATTTTCGTTTATTTCAGCTCGTTAATTTCACGTCAAGCAATGAAATAAAATTCATGTCAAATAAAGACTGCAAATTAATGTCTCCAATCTACACACGCAGTTGAAATAATTAAAGCTTAGGAATACTATTGTATTAATGTCGTTTCAGAACTAGCTGGACTGGCTTGAGAATTGTTATGAGAGGCAAGCATGGTAAGCACTGGTGGTTCAATGGTAGAATGCTCGCCTTCCAAGCGGGCGATCCGGGTTCGATTCCCGGCCAGTGCATTGTATTTTAATGTTTCATTTGTTGAAGTTGTAGAGAATACAGAGGTGCATTAAGTGAGTAAGAACGCTTCAATTTTCGTTTATTTCAGCTCGTTAATTTCACGTCAAGCAATGAAATAAAATTCATGTCAAATAAAGACTGCAAATTAATGTCTCCAATCTACACACGCAGTTGAAATATTTAAAGCTTAGGAATACTATTGTATTAATGTCGTTTCAGAACTAGCTGGACTGGCTTGAGAATTGTTATGAGAGTCAAGCATGGTAAGCACTGGTGGTTCAATGGTAGAATGCTCGCCTTCCAAGCGGGCGATCCGGGTTCGATTCCCGGCCAGTGCATTGTATTTTAATGTTTCATTTGTTGAAGTTGTAGAGAATACAGAGGTGCATTAAGTGAGTAAGAACGCTTCAATTTTCGTTTATTTCAGCTCGTTAATTTCACGTCAAGCAATGAAATAAAATTCATGTCAAATAAAGACTGCAAATTAATGTCTCCAATCTACACACGCAGTTGAAATATTTAAAGCTTAGGAATACTATTGTATTAATGTCGTTTCAGAACTAGCTGGACTGGCTTGAGAATTGTTATGAGAGGCAAGCATGGTAAGCACTGGTGGTTCAATGGTAGAATGCTCGCCTTCCAAGCGGGCGATCCGGGTTCGATTCCCGGCCAGTGCATTGTATTTTAATGTTTCATTTGTTGAAGTTGTAGAGAATACAGAGGTGCATTAAGTGAGTAAGAACGCTTCAATTTTCGTTTATTTCAGCTCGTTAATTTCACGTCAAGCAATGAAATAAAATTCATGTCAAATAAAGACTGCAAAGTAATGTTTCAAATCTACACACGCAGTTGAAATATTTAAAGCTTAGGAATACTATTGTATTAATGTCGTTTCAGAACTAGCTGGACTGGCTTGAGAATTGTTATGAGAGGCAAGCATGGTAAGCACTGGTGGTTCAATGGTAGAATGCTCGCCTTCCAAGCGGGCGATCCGGGTTCGATTCCCGGCCAGTGCATTGTATTTTAATGTTTCATTTGTTGAAGTTGTAGAGAATACAGAGGTGCATTAAGTGAGTAAGAACGCTTCAATTTTCGTTTATTTCAGCTCGTTAATTTCACGTCAAGCAATGAAATAAAATTCATGTCAAATAAAGACTGCAAATTAATGTCTCCAATCTACACACGCAGTTGAAATATTTAAAGCTTAGGAATACTATTGTATTAATGTCGTTTCAGAACTAGCTGGACTGGCTTGAGAATTGTTATGAGAGGCAAGCATGGTAAGCACTGGTGGTTCAATGGTAGAATGCTCGCCTTCCAAGCGGGCGATCCGGGTTCGATTCCCGGCCAGTGCATTGTATTTTAATGTTTCATTTGTTGAAGTTGTAGAGAATACAGAGGTGCATTAAGTGAGTAAGAACGCTTCAATTTTCGTTTATTTCAGCTCGTTAATTTCACGTCAAGCAATGAAATAAAATTCATGTCAAATAAAGACTGCAAATTAATGTCTCCAATCTACACACGCAGTTGAAATATTTAAAGCTTAGGAATACTATTGTATTAATGTCGTTTCAGAACTAGCTGGACTGGCTTGAGAATTGTTATGAGAGGCAAGCATGGTAAGCACTGGTGGTTCAATGGTAGAATGCTCGCCTTCCAAGCGGGCGATCCGGGTTCGATTCCCGGCCAGTGCATTGTATTTTAATGTTTCATTTGTTGAAGTTGTAGAGAATACAGAGGTGCATTAAGTGAGTAAGAACGCTTCAATTTTCGTTTATTTCAGCTCGTTAATTTCACGTCAAGCAATGAAATAAAATTCATGTCAAATAAAGACTGCAAATTAATGTCTCCAATCTACACACGCAGTTGAAATATTTAAAGCTTAGGAATACTATTGTATTAATGTCGTTTCAGAACTAGCTGGACTGGCTTGAGAATTGTTATGAGAGGCAAGCATGGTAAGCACTGGTGGTTCAATGGTAGAATGCTCGCCTTCCAAGCGGGCGATCCGGGTTCGATTCCCGGCCAGTGCATTGTATTTTAATGTTTCATTTGTTGAAGTTGTAGAGAATACAGAGGTGCATTAAGTGAGTAAGAACGCTTCAATTTTCGTTTATTTCAGCTCGTTAATTTCACGTCAAGCAATGAAATAAAATTCATGTCAAATAAAGACTGCAAATTAATGTCTCCAATCTACACACGCAGTTGAAATATTTAAAGCTTAGGAATACTATTGTATTAATGTCGTTTCAGAACTAGCTGGACTGGCTTGAGAATTGTTATGAGAGGCAAGCATGGTAAGCACTGGTGGTTCAATGGTAGAATGCTCGCCTTCCAAGCGGGCGATCCGGGTTCGATTCCCGGCCAGTGCATTGTATTTTAATGTTTCATTTGTTGAAGTTGTAGAGAATACAGAGGTGCATTAAGTGAGTAAGAACGCTTCAATTTTCGTTTATTTCAGCTCGTTAATTTCACGTCAAGCAATGAAATAAAATTCATGTCAAATAAAGACTGCAAATTAATGTCTCCAATCTACACACGCAGTTGAAATATTTAAAGCTTAGGAATACTATTGTATTAATGTCGTTTCAGAACTAGCTGGACTGGCTTGAGAATTGTTATGAGAGGCAAGCATGGTAAGCACTGGTGGTTCAATGGTAGAATGCTCGCCTTCCAAGCGGGCGATCCGGGTTCGATTCCCGGCCAGTGCATTGTATTTTAATGTTTCATTTGTTGAAGTTGTAGAGAATACAGAGGTGCATTAAGTGAGTAAGAACGCTTCAATTTTCGTTTATTTCAGCTCGTTAATTTCACGTCAAGCAATGAAATAAAATTCATGTCAAATAAAGACTGCAAATTAATGTCTCCAATCTACACACGCAGTTGAAATATTTAAAGCTTAGGAATACTATTGTATTAATGTCGTTTCAGAACTAGCTGGACTGGCTTGAGAATTGTTATGAGAGGCAAGCATGGTAAGCACTGGTGGTTCAATGGTAGAATGCTCGCCTTCCAAGCGGGCGATCCGGGTTCGATTCCCGGCCAGTGCATTGTATTTTAATGTTTCATTTGTTGAAGTTGTAGAGAATACAGAGGTGCATTAAGTGAGTAAGAACGCTTCAATTTTCGTTTATTTCAGCTCGTTAATTTCACGTCAAGCAATGAAATAAAATTCATGTCAAATAAAGACTGCAAATTAATGTCTCCAATCTACACACGCAGTTGAAATATTTAAAGCTTAGGAATACTATTGTATTAATGTCGTTTCAGAACTAGCTGGACTGGCTTGAGAATTGTTATGAGAGGCAAGCATGGTAAGCACTGGTGGTTCAATGGTAGAATGCTCGCCTTCCAAGCGGGCGATCCGGGTTCGATTCCCGGCCAGTGCATTGTATTTTAATGTTTCATTTGTTGAAGTTGTAGAGAATACAGAGGTGCATTAAGTGAGTAAGAACGCTTCAATTTTCGTTTATTTCAGCTCGTTAATTTCACGTCAAGCAATGAAATAAAATTCATGTCAAATAAAGACTGCAAATTAATGTCTCCAATCTACACACGCAGTTGAAATATTTAAAGCTTAGGAATACTATTGTATTAATGTCGTTTCAGAACTAGCTGGACTGGCTTGAGAATTGTTATGAGAGGCAAGCATGGTAAGCACTGGTGGTTCAATGGTAGAATGCTCGCCTTCCAAGCGGGCGATCCGGGTTCGATTCCCGGCCAGTGCATTGTATTTTAATGTTTCATTTGTTGAAGTTGTAGAGAATACAGAGGTGCATTAAGTGAGTAAGAACGCTTCAATTTTCGTTTATTTCAGCTCGTTAATTTCACGTCAAGCAATGAAATAAAATTCATGTCAAATAAAGACTGCAAATTAATGTCTCCAATCTACACACGCAGTTGAAATATTTAAAGCTTAGGAATACTATTGTATTAATGTCGTTTCAGAACTAGCTGGACTGGCTTGAGAATTGTTATGAGAGGCAAGCATGGTAAGCACTGGTGGTTCAATGGTAGAATGCTCGCCTTCCAAGCGGGCGATCCGGGTTCGATTCCCGGCCAGTGCATTGTATTTTAATGTTTCATTTGTTGAAGTTGTAGAGAATACAGAGGTGCATTAAGTGAGTAAGAACGCTTCAATTTTCGTTTATTTCAGCTCGTTAATTTCACGTCAAGCAATGAAATAAAATTCATGTCAAATAAAGACTGCAAAGTAATGTTTCAAATCTACACACGCAGTTAAAATATTTAAAGCTTAGGAATACTATTGTATTAATGTCGTTTCAGAACTAGCTGGACTGGCTTGAGAATTGTTATGAGAGGCAAGCATGGTAAGCACTGGTGGTTCAATGGTAGAATGCTCGCCTTCCAAGCGGGCGATCCGGGTTCGATTCCCGGCCAGTGCATTGTATTTTAATGTTTCATTTGTTGAAGTTGTAGAGAATACAGAGGTGCATTAAGTGAGTAAGAACGCTTCAATTTTCGTTTATTTCAGCTCGCTAATTTCACGTCAAGCAATGAAATAAAACTCATGTCAAATAAAGACTGCAAAGTAATGTTTCAAATCTACACACGCAGTTAAAATATTTAAAGCTTAGGAATACTATTGTATTAATGTCGTTTCAGAACTAGCTGGACTGGCTTGAGAATTGTTATGAGAGGCAAGCATGGTAAGCACTGGTGGTTCAATGGTAGAATGCTCGCCTCCCAAGCGGGCGATCCGGGTTCGATTCCCGGCCAGTGCATTGTATTTGAATGTTTCATTTGTTGAAGTTGTAGAGAATACAGAGGTGCATTAAGGGAGTAAGAACGCTTCAATTTTCGTTTATTTCAGATCGTTAATTTCACGTCAAGCAATGAAATAAAATTCATGCCAAATAAAGACTGGAAAGTAATGTCTCCAATCTACACACACAGTTGAAATATTTAAAGCTTAGGAATACTATTGTATTAATGTCGTTTCAGAACTAGCTGGACTGGCTAGAGAATTGTTATGAGAGGCAAGCATGGTAAGCACTGGTGGTTCAATGGTAGAATGCTCGCCTCCCCAGCGGGCGATCCGGGTTCGATTCCCGGCCAGTGCATTGTATTTGAATGTTTCATTTGTTGAAGTTGTAGAGAATACAGAGGTGCATTAAGTGAGTAAGAACGCTTCAATTTTCGTTTATTTCAGCTCGTTAATTTCACGTCAAGCAATGAAATAAAACTCATGTCAAATAAAGACTGCAAAGTAATGTTTCAAATCTACACACGCAGTTAAAATATTTAAAGCTTAGGAATACTATTGTATTAATGTCGTTTCAGAACTAGCTGGACTGGCTTGAGAATTGTTATGAGAGGCAAGCATGGTAAGCACTGGTGGTTCAATGGTAGAATGCTCGCCTTCCAAGCGGGCGATCCGGGTTCGATTCCCGGCCAGTGCATTGTATTTTAATGTTTCATTTGTTGAAGTTGTAGAGAATACAGAGGTGCATTAAGTGAGTAAGAACGCTTCAATTTTCGTTTATTTCAGCTCGTTAATTTCACGTCAAGCAATGAAATAAAATTCATGTCAAATAAAGACTGCAAATTAATGTCTCCAATCTACACACGCAGTTGAAATATTTAAAGCTTAGGAATACTATTGTATTAATGTCGTTTCAGAGCTAGCTGGACTGGCTTGAGAATTGTTATGAGAGGCAAGCATGGTAAGCACAGGTGGTTCAATGGTAGAATGCTCGTCTCCCAAGCGGGCGATCCGGGTTCGATTCCCGGCCAGTGCATTGTATTTGAATGTTTCATTTGTTGAAGTTGTAGAGAATACAGAGGTGCATTAAGTGAGTAAGAACGCTTCAATTTTCGTTTATTTCAGCTCGTTAATTTCACGTCAAGCAATGAAATAAAACTCATGTCAAATAAAGACTGCAAAGTAATGTTTCAAATCTACACACGCAGTTAAAATATTTAAAGCTTAGGAATACTATTGTATTAATGTCGTTTCAGAACTAGCTGGTCTGGCTTGAGAATTGTTATGAGAGGCAAGCATGGTAAGCACTGGTGGTTCAATGGTAGAATGCTCGCCTTCCAAGCGGGCGATCCGGGTTCGATTCCCTGCCAGTGCATTGTATTTTAATGTTTCATTTGTTGAAGTTGTAGAGAATACAGAGGTGCATTAAGTGAGTAAGAACGCTTCAATTTTCGTTTATTTCAGCTCGTTAATTTCACGTCAAGCAATGAAATAAAACTCATGTCAAATAAAGACTGCAAATTAATGTTTCAAATCTACACACGCAGTTGAAATATTTAAAGCTTAGGAATACTATTGTATTAATGTCGTTTCAGAACTAGCTGGACTGGCTTGAGAATTGTTATGAGAGGCAAGCATGGTAAGCACTGGTGGTTCAATGGTAGAATGCTCGCCTTCCAAGCGGGCGATCCGGGTTCGATTCCCGGCCAGTGCATTGTATTTTAATGTTTCATTTGTTGAAGTTGTAGAGAATACAGAGGTGCATTAAGTGAGTAAGAACGCTTCAATTTTCGTTTATTTCAGCTCGTTAATTTCACGTCAAGCAATGAAATAAAATTCATGTCAAATAAAGACTGCAAATTAATGTCTCCAATCTACACACGCAGTTGAAATATTTAAAGCTTAGGAATACTATTGTATTAATGTCGTTTCAGAGCTAGCTGGACTGGCTTGAGAATTGTTATGAGAGGCAAGCATGGTAAGCACAGGTGGTTCAATGGTAGAATGCTCGTCTCCCAAGCGGGCGATCCGGGGTCGATTCCCGGCCAGTGCATTGTATTTGAATGTTTCATTTGTTGAAGTTGTAGAGAATACAGAGGTGCATTAAGTGAGTAAGAACGCTTCAATTTTCGTTTATTTCAGCTCGTTAATTTCACGTCAAGCAATGAAATAAAACTCATGTCAAATAAAGACTGCAAAGTAATGTCTCCAATCTACACACGCAGTTGAAATATTTAAAGCTTAGGAATACTATTGTATTAATGTCGTTTCAGAACTAGCTGGACTGGCTTGAGAATTGTTATGAGAGGCAAGCATGGTAAGCACTGGTGGTTCAATGGTAGAATGCTCGCCTTCCAAGCGGGCGATCCGGGTTCGATTCCCGGCCAGTGCATTGTATTTTAATGTTTCATTTGTTGAAGTTGTAGAGAATACAGAGGTGCATTAAGTGAGTAAGAACGCTTCAATTTTCGTTTATTTCAGCTCGTTAATTTCACGTCAAGCAATGAAATAAAATTCATGTCAAATAAAGACTGCAAAGTAATGTTTCAAATCTACACACGCAGTTAAAATATTTAAAGCTTAGGAATACTATTGTATTAATGTCGTTTCAGAACTAGCTGGACTGGCTTGAGAATTGTTATGAGAGGCAAGCATGGTAAGCACTGGTGGTTCAATGGTAGAATGCTCGCCTTCCAAGCGGGCGATCCGGGTTCGATTCCCGGCCAGTGCATTGTATTTTAATGTTTCATTTGTTGAAGTTGTAGAGAATACAGAGGTGCATTAAGTGAGTAAGAACGCTTCAATTTTCGTTTATTTCAGCTCGCTAATTTCACGTCAAGCAATGAAATAAAACTCATGTCAAATAAAGACTGCAAAGTAATGTTTCAAATCTACACACGCAGTTAAAATATTTAAAGCTTAGGAATACTATTGTATTAATGTCGTTTCAGAACTAGCTGGACTGGCTTGAGAATTGTTATGAGAGGCAAGCATGGTAAGCACTGGTGGTTCAATGGTAGAATGCTCGCCTTCCAAGCGGGCGATCCGGGTTCGATTCCCGGCCAGTGCATTGTATTTTAATGTTTCATTTGTTGAAGTTGTAGAGAATACAGAGGTGCATTAAGTGAGTAAGAACGCTTCAATTTTCGTTTATTTCAGCTCGTTAATTTCACGTCAAGCAATGAAATAAAATTCATGTCAAATAAAGACTGGAAAGTAATGTCTCCAATCTACACACACAGTTGAAATATTTAAAGCTTAGGAATACTATTGTATTAATGTCGTTTCAGAACTAGCTGGACTGGCTAGAGAATTGTTATGAGAGGCAAGCATGGTAAGCACTGGTGGTTCAATGGTAGAATGCTCGCCTCCCCAGCGGGCGATCCGGGTTCGATTCCCGGCCAGTGCATTGTATTTGAATGTTTCATTTGTTGAAGTTGTAGAGAATACAGAGGTGCATTAAGTGAGTAAGAACGCTTCAATTTTCGTTTATTTCAGCTCGTTAATTTCACGTCAAGCAATGAAATAAAATTCATGTCAAATAAAGACTGCAAAGTAATGTCTCCAATCTAAACACGCAGTTGAAATATTTAAAGCTCAGGAATACTATTGTATTAATGTCGTTTCAGAGCTAGCTGGACTGGGTTGAGAATTGTTATGAGAGGTAAGCACTGGTGGTTGAATGGTAGAATGCTCGCCTTCCAAGCGGGCGATCGGGGTTCGATTCCCGGCCAGTGCATTGTATTTGAATGTTTCATTTGTTGAAGTTGTAGAGAATACAGAGGTGCATTAAGTGAGTAAGAACGCTTCAATTTTCGTTTATTTCAGCTCGTTAATTTCACGTCAAGCAATGAAATAAAATTCATGTCAAATAAAGACTGCAAAGTAATGTCTCCAATCTAAACACGCAGTTGAAATATTTAAAGCTCAGGAATACTATTGTATTAATGTCGTTTCAGAGCTAGCTGGACTGGCTTGAGAATTGTTATGAGAGGTAAGCACTGGTGGTTGAATGGTAGAATGCTCGCCTTCCAAGCGGGCGATCCGGGTTCGTTTCCCGGCCAGTGCATTGTATTTGAATGTTTCATTTGTTGAAGTTGTAGAGAATACAGAGGTGCATTAAGTGAGTAAGAACGCTTCAGTTTTCGTTTATTTCAGCTCGTTAATTTCACGTCAAGCAATGAAATAAAATTCATGTCAAATAAAGACTGCAAATTAATGTCTCCAATCTACACACGCAGTTGAAATATTTAAAGCTTAGGAATACTATTGTATTAATGTCGTTTCAGAACTAGCTGGACTGGCTTGAGAATTGTTAAGAGAGGCAAGCATGAAGCACTGGTGGTTCAATGGTAGAATGCTCGCCTCCCAAGCGGGCGATCCGGGTTCGATTCCCGGCCAGTGCATTGTATTTTAATGTTTCATTTGTTGAAGTTGTAGAGAATACAGAGGTGCATTAAGTGAGTAAGAACGCTTCAATTTTCGTTTATTTCAGCTCGTTAATTTCACGTCAAGCAATGAAATAAAATTCATGTCAAATAAAGACTGCAAATTAATGTCTCCAATCTACACACGCAGTTGAAATATTTAAAGCTTAGGAATACTATTGTATTAATGTCGTTTCAGAGCTAGCTGGACTGGCTTGAGAATTGTTATGAGAGGCAAGCATGGTAAGCACTGGTGGTTCAATGGTAGAATGCTCGCCTCCCAAGCGGGCGATCCGGGTTCGATACCCGGCCAGTGCATTGTATTTTAATGTTTTATTTGTTGAAGTTGTAGAGAATACAGAGGTGCATTAAGTGAGTAAGAACGCTTCCATTTTCGTTTATTTCAGCTCTTTAATTTCACGTCAAGCAATGAAATAGAATTCATGTCAAATAAAGACTGGAAAGTAATGTCTCCAATCTACACATGCAGTTGAAATATTTAAAGCTTAGGAATACTAATGTCGTTTCAGAACTAGCTGGACTGGGTTGAGAATTGTTATGAGAAGCAAACATAGTAAGCACTGGTGGTTCAATGCAGGGCCGGATTTACGTATAAGCTAAATAAGCTGTAGCTTGGGGCCCCGAGATGGCAAGGGCCCCCAGATCCAACTTTTTCCTTCTTTTTTTAAAGTTTTATTCAAAGCTGGAGTCCTCTGAAAACTAAAATATATTTTTTTTTCTTTTTTACATTGGCGAACGCTTTTCAAAATCTAATAGAAGTGTTTACAAATATAAAATAATTGTTATTCTTCACTTTTCTAACCAAAAGAGCAATAAAAAGGCCTTTTTCCTGATGAAAATATCCTGTAGCTTTCGTAGCTACCAGTGATGGGAGTAGTCCATGGATCCTAAGAAGCGGTACTCTAGACTCCATGGAGTGGTCAAATAGCCGCCTCAATTTTACACTGCGGGAAATGTTTTCAGCTTCTTTAAATTACTGTGTGCTCTTTTGTCCTTTTCCACAAAAACACCCTTTTGTCTGATTTCTGGGCAAAAAATTTCTAGGGCTGTGGGAGAATCTTGTTTAGGGTCACTCTGTTTCGAGATTTCCGTTGTGTCTCATTGTCGTTAAAGAGCTTCTCGTTTAATTTTAACTTTTCTTTTTTGCAAAATATATTTTTTCCAATTTATTATAAAAGCTTTTTTTCCTTTTAATTATCCTAAATGTTTTAACTAGCTTAATTGTTTAATTTACTTAATTATTGTAATTGATTTTAATTTGTTATTTTCCAAATTAATCGTACATAAATCCGTGAACTCCTTTCTTTATTTATTTAAATGGTGGGCCACTATTCAATTCCCTCTTTGACAGGCCTATCTGCCAAAATCCTTGATTTGGCTTATTTTGGATGAAATTGAGATAACAGATGTGGTTTTACTTTAATTTTACTTACTGCTAATAGACAGAAGCAACATGTGATATTGCTTGATAGAGCATTGAAATCAAGTGATCATCAGCTAAACAAATGTTTAAATATATGTGTAAAAAATATTGTTCAAAATTTTTCCATGTATCTCCGAAATATGAATTATGTTTAATTTGTAAAATATGATATTTCGTACACAAAATTCATTTATTTAGTTAGCTTATGATTTTATTGTTTATTGATCATACTCGTTTCTATTTTTAACTCACTGATTTTTGTTGTTATTGTGTGTTTAAAGTTAATAAGGCATCTAAATTTTTTAATTTATAAGGATTTCAAATTTTTAAAGCAAAGTCGAAATAACTTCTTAAAATTGCAAATTGAAACTATTTATAAAATTTTGACAGATTTGTTTTTATTTTAGATCTGTGCATTTAATTTAATAAAATAAAAACAAATAAAAAATAAGTTTAAAAAATGTAAATAAGTGACTAGATAAAATATAAAACTGTGTTGTCAATGAAAAGGAACATATCTTTTAAACATTTTGAGTATTAATAAATTATTTAAAAATAAACAATTTTAAAAGGTAGAAAAGTTTTTTTATTTGTTTAAAAGGCAAATTTTGTCCCATCATTTGATCAAGAGACTATTTAATATCTGTTTCTAAGAATCAGTCAGTCGCGTGTGGGTGTGTGGATGATGTAATCAAAAGAGGCATACAAAAAAAGCCAATTAAATTTCAGTTAATGCCCTCGCTATTATATTTTTAAACACCTCGCAAAAATGTAGTAAAAAGTTATACAAATTAATTGTCGCAAACAAATTAATATTAAGTAAGAACGAATCAAAAATGATATCGAAATATGCTGAATCACTAATGAGACAGGCGGGATGAAAGACATCGAAACCAATTTGATTAAATAGTAAAACTAGAAAGTGTTTAAAAAATCAGGACATGTATCAGGCTTCAATTTTTTTTGCTGCCACAAAATTTATCAGAGACAATTCGTTAGATTTCAATACGGGTTATGTTTTTTCTTTAATTAAATATTAAGCATTAACTAATATTTGTCTTTCAAAGCTTTTCATTCTGTAATAACGAATGTCAAGCATTTAAAGTATCCAGTTCAAGAATGTCAAGTATCCAAATGACTTCATTTATTAAATTTAAAAAAAAAATATAAATAATAATAATAATAAAATATCCGCAATGCAGGTGTGTATATTTGGGGCTGATGATTATGAAATCTAACACAAAACTGTGAGATCGCGGGCTCTATTCCAGCTGATGACAGTTTTTAATTATTATTTCTTAATACTGAAAAATGTATTTCTTATTTATTTTAAAGTATGCATGTTAAAAACTAATAATTTAATAAGTATTTAAAAAACTAGAAAGCTACAGCACCTGTTCATTTTACACACTAACCCTCATGGTTGCTTCTGACTAATCATTGCAGATTAAGAGGAAAAACGGTTTATTTCCATCTTTTTATTCTACAAAAATTACGATTGAATTTCTATTTACATTTTGAAGATGACTAAAATTTTGCAAATCAATAAAATTGGTACCTCCTGCAGAGTTATTACCCAGTGAAGATGGACTCAAGGGTACTGAGTTCGAATCCCAGTGTACTGGTCGATACGAATTCTATACCCGGCTTACACCAGCCACTGTACCGAAGTAAAATATCCTCAGTGATAGACGGATCATAGGTTAGAGTCCCCTTGTTGTCAGACTGACAGTGGAAAGCTTTTGTGGTTTTCCTCATCATGTAACTTAAATTCTGGTCAGTTCCATCAAAACGTCCCCCTCCAAGACAAAAATTTCTTCCAATACCTGATCCTGGAGTTCCCTTGTGTTCTGAATTGAGTTTAAAATTAGAAGTCTAATAAGTTGAACATTAGTAGTCGTAAACTCGAAATTCGGTTGGCTGTTCAATGACTATTATAAAATAAACTAATAATTTGGCCGGGATAGCCTGTTTGGTAGGGCGTTGAACTCGTGTTCGTGAGAATTGGATTTCGAATCCGAAGAATACCCATGTATAAAATGGTGACTGGTGCATGTTAAATCTGCCGTGGTCACAAAGTCCTCTAAGTTCTCACCACAAATCAATACCTCTGGGTACTGATCCAATTCTCTTGTCTTCTGGATTGAGTTCAGAATTATAAGATTATTATTCAATATTATACGGAGTTAAACATTTGTAATCGTAAACTCAAAATTAAGTCGGTTGTTCAACGGCGGTTATAAAAAAAATGAAACTAATAATCAAATTGTATTTTCTTATGTTCTTTCTAACTCCTTGCTTATTTTTGACACACCTTCATAATTTCATGTTTCTAAGTCATAGAGGAGCAAAGCGAAACGCAACGTTAAAAAAAAAAATCGTAAAAAATAAATAAATAAGTAAATAAATCATTTAAAATTCCAAATAACATATATTCAGAATTTCAAGAAAAAAAAACTCTGTTAAACATATAATGGTTCTTCTAACATGCCAAATCTTTACTGTGTTCTTAAAATGTGCTTATGATGTTCTTAAAATGAGTTTCTGTTTTTTTTCTCGTTCAAAAAATATGTGCAATAATAGAAAGGCTCTACATTATAGTCCCATCACAACCAATATATTTAACAATCAAGCAATATTATCAAATTTTTAATAATATAATGTTAATATTCAGCAATAAAAAATACGACAGTTTACTTCAGGTGTATAGAAATAGAATTTAACTTAAAAGGGCCCCATCATTTTCAGTAGCTTAGGGCCCCGCCAAGCTTAAATCCGGCCCTGGTTCAATGGTCGAATGCTCGCCTCCCAAGCGGGCGTTCCGGGTTCGATTCCCGGTCAGTGCATTGTATTTTAATGTTTTATTTGTTGAAATTGCAGAGAATTTTTACATTAAATGAGTAAAAACGCTTCGATTTTCGTTTATTTCATTTCGTTAATTTCAAGTCAAACAATGAAATAAGAGTTCATGTCAAGTAATAACTCAAAAATAATGTCTCCAATCTACACGCGCAGTTTAAATATTTAAAGCTTAGGAATACTAATGTATTAATGTCGTTTCAGAATTAGTGGGACTGGGTTGAGAATTATTTTGAGAAAAAACCGTGACGCGCACTGGTGGTTCAATGGTAGAATGCTCGCCTCCCAAGCGGGCAATCCGGGTTCGATTCCAGGCCAGTGCACTGTATTTTAATATTTTATTTGTTGAAATTGCAGAGAATTCATGCATTAAATGAGTAAGAACGCTTCGATTTTCGTTTATTTTATTTCGTTAATTTCAAGTCAAACAATGAAATAAGAGTTCATGTCAAATAATGATTCAAAAGTAATGTCTCCAATCTACACACGCTGTTGAGATATTTAAAGCTTAGAAGTAGTATTGTAGTAATGTCGTTTCGCAATTAATAGGTCTAAGCACGGCACACATTTGTGGTTCAATGGTTGAATGTGTTCTCCCAAGCAGTTGATCCGGGTTCCATCCTTGACTAGTGTACAGCCGGGGATAATTTTTTTTTTTTTGAATCTGTAGGGAATTCAGAGCTTAGCTAAATGATAATATATTTTTCGTTTATTTTAGTTAGTTAATTTCACGTCAAGTGATGAAATACGCTTGGTCAGAAGAAAACAAAGTACGCTCTTTTTACGATAAAATGAAATGTCTCAAGTGATATGATTTATGAACGAAAGGAAAAGATCTTCATCCTGAAAAGTAACATCTGCAATCTGTAGTTGCAACTGAAAAAATTTATATTTAGATATATTTTTGTATTGGTATCGTTTGATAATCGGTACTTCCAGACACTATATAACATGCAATATTATAAGAAAAATTTATTCATTTACCGTTTCACGATTATTAAGTGGTATAATTTTACTTATTTTTATGTTAAATGTTATACTAAACTATGTCCCGTCATCATATTTTTTTAAAACTATAAATAAAACTGAGTGTTAAAAAATAGTATAAAATATCAGGAATTATCTTTTCATACCGTTGCTAAATTATCGTTTTGACGAAAGCTTTTAGTAAGTTTTGATGCAAATGAGAATTGAATACAAATCGTAGAAAACAAATTTGCGAATGAAGTTTCAATAGTAAGCGAGTGAAATTATTACTTTATATCTTATCTCAATAGTATTTAGAATATTAGCTGAAGAATTAAACCTTTTTTCTGCTATTAAGAACTTTTCAAGTCCTTAAATAGATTAATTTTTAATTTTGATGCAATAGTCTGTTTATCTTTGATGAGCTTAGCAACTGAGGTACCTACATCTCAAGAAGAACACTGAAATAACATGATACATCTATTAGTCCAATTAAATCTGAATCGAAAATTGATTCAGCTTGGTAATAAACTAATTATTACCAAGCTGAATCAATTTTCGATTCAGATTTAATTGGACTTCTGGAAGCGATGTCACGCGTTGGGCCTGATTGTCTACTGAATCGTTGCATAAACAAATGCCATGTTTTACTCATGCTTAAAGTTGCCTTCATGTATACAATTGGATACCTGCAAGGGACGTCATCGTAGATAAGTTGTAGCATTTGAAAAGCTTAAACTTCTTTAAGCCTTTACCACAGACGAAGTCTCTACCACCACAAAACAGACTTTTTGTCTTGTCAGATGATCTCGTCTGCTTTTAAATGAAAAGAAAAATGCAAACTATAATTTTCTAAACGAAATTATTAAAACAAGATAAGAAACCGACATTTTGTATGAAGGATTTCCATTTTTGATGAATGTTAGAACAATTGTTTATTTAAATATTATTTTTTATGTTTTCGTTATAAACTAATTTACTCCAAATTATATTAAAGTAAGAGTAGATAATATTTATGCAAATTGAAAATAACGATAAGTGTTGTTTTTATAATAATTATTAATAAGATGCCTGCAAGTGACGTAATCGTAGGTAAATCGTTGCATTTGTCAATTCAGAAACCAATCAGGTTCGACCCACGTCGGTGACGTCCGTTACAAGTATCCAATTAAATCTAATTTAGCTGTAAGTACTCAATCTTGGATACCAATAAGCAAGTGTTGGAGCCCCCCAGTATATTGTATGCAATTATGACTTGTTAATTCAAATAATAACTGAAACCTTTTTATAAATTAAATTATATATTGAAAAATACAATTTACGATAACTTATTCGCCATTTGGAATTAAAATACAACCTAAACTTTTAAAACATTTAAATATGCAGCATTTAACAACTTCTAAACTATTTTTAAAAAACAAGTTTCACAGTTTCTTGAACGAGAATTATTATTAAGTTAACCTTTTTAATTTACCAAACTAGATAGCATCATAAGCAACAACCCATAAAGTTTTTTTTCTTAATGCAATCGGTGTTTTCGACGTAGTATATGATCAATAAAAATAAGCAAAAAATAATTAACTAAGAACTTTTACGGTTTTCAACTATCATAAAAAGAACCATTCAAAACACAAGTAGTATTACTTGCTGAATTAATTCTAAAAAATCGAGTTTTATGACGACATTTTGCTATTCCCTAAGCTCGTCTCCAAAATGAAGCAACCGTAGTTTTGCTAATCGCTAAAAAATCGTTAACAAGTAGTACTTAAAAAAAAAGTTACTGAAAGTATATTCTAAACACCGATTCACGATATTCCCAAATCACACACAACTTACATTCTAGAAAAATCTAAGCCAGACGATAATTCCTCTTGAGAAAGATATTTCAAAAAAGATATGTGCTATAATTTCCCAAAACTAACATAACAAGAAAAATGAAAATTAATAGCTTAAATGAGGCAACTGGGACTTTAAAAATAATCATATATTTAAAAAGAATAAAATTTAAAACCAAGTTTCTGGCATCTAATGTTTGGACTTAAAACTCTTTCGTTGCCACTTCACGGAAGTAAATATTTACACTCCGTTGCTACATTTACGCTCAATTATGCTTGAAACTGCGAAAGCATGTTATAGACTGTTCAAATTTGCTTCAGACTTGGTTTTTTTAAAAAAAAAACGCTAAAATAAATGTGTGGAAAAAGTAAATGAATTTTTTAAAAAGGGGAAAAAAACAAAGTAAACTTTGTGCTTGAATTTGAAAAATTATCTCATTAAGTAAACAATATTCAAACATTTAAAAACCTTACATACTTTTTTTTAAAATCAGTTTCCTTTTAATATTTAATTTAATGCCTGGTACTTTATATTATATTAATATTATCCTGGGCATTAAAAAGGATTTCATTGTAAACATCAAAAGAATTATATCGGTAAATATTATTCCACTTCTGCAGATTGAAAACCAATTTCTAGAATTATAAAATATAAATGGTATATTAATGTTTATTCTCAACTTTTAAACATTTTTGTTTAAACTGGAATAGACTAGAATCGACCATTTATATTTTTCTAATGCAAAATAAATGATTACTTTAAAATATTTTTTACACTAAAATCAGTCAATATAAATAAAATCCATTTAAACATATTGTCATTGATTTGTAATACCATTTTTAAACTTTTGGTAATTAGTAAGATCTAATTAATGTAATAAAACGTTTTATTCAAATCAATTTCTTCAAATTAATTATTTTCTAAAATCAGTTACTTTAACTCAACCAAATGAAATCAACTTCAACAGTGTCTCCTTTTTTAAAATCCAGATTCTTGAATCGTAAAATGTGGAATTCATTTTATTAGTGCCTCCTTTATGAAACCCCTTAACCCATCAATCGAAAAATATGATATTCTTTTTAATAGTGTCTCCTTTTTTAAAACCCAAACCCTTCAATCAGAAAATGGGGAATTCACTTTATTAATGTTTTTGTTTCGAAACCCTGAACTTATCAATCAGAAAATATGAATAATTAGTTTTAAAGTTAATTACCGTACACGCAAATCTTATAGGCGATTTTTTGTATTTTCAAATCACTTTCACATTGTTTTGAATTAATAATTTGTATCAGTTTATTCTAATCAATAACAAATTATTTTGATAGAATCCGTTTATTCCCACACTAAGAAGGAAATTCAGAAAGTTTCCTGACAAATAATGGGCATCTAATACCCTTAACATTTCTTGAAGAAAAATGGGAATATTTTTTTAAAAATTCAGAATAACTTTACTGAAATCTTTTAGAAGAAATCAAAAGCCTTCTTAATGAAAATCAGTAACGTCTCTGAAATAAATCAACAACTTTGAGTTGTGGTTGGGTTATGTTTTCTCAAGACACAATAAACCCTGGAATGTGACTTATTTATTTGACTGACGGTGCTATTTTGAGTGAGAGATAGATAGTGCTAGAAATTATGAACAGATATCCTGTGAGTTGAACGGTGATGAGTTGGACTGTGATGCTGCCATCTACGTCTGCTTGAGATACGCTTTCCAGTTGTCCACGTTCACAATTTCAGGAGTGAATGAAAATGTCCTATTCTTAAAATTTGATTTCTCAGGCACTATTCGACCGATTTTGTTCAAATTCCATATTTTGATCTTCAAAATTCTGTTCTTTAAAATAATGTAAAATTTTTATATCTTCAATTCAAAAAATTTTCGACTATTATTAAATAAAATAATAAAAAAAATAAAAGCTTACTAAAAGTTATATTTTGGGTAGAATTATTTTTTTATAAGTGAATTTTTTAATTGTGTGCAAAAGGTGTTGAATTCGCGTAAGAAGTTCGAAATACGAAAAAAGTAAAAACAATATAAAAAGACAAGGTATAGACAATATAATATATTGGAGAAGACAATATAATTTCTAGGGACCATTCTAAAGATAAGAGTAATTTACTCATTTTCAAACACAAATAATTAATAAAAGATATTTTCAATTTTATAATATTTAATGGTCAGATCTTTGCCGGGAAATAAGATCGTAAAAGTGTGTCGAGAATCTTAAAATATCTTTGAATAAACGAATTTTACAATTATGTGCAAAATTTTTTTCGATTTTCTTAAAAAGTTCTTGAGATATGGCGAAATACGAAAAAAGTAAAATTAACACTAAGGGGTCCAAACTTAGGACCACTCTCCTGGCCAAACTATGGAATTCAGAGAAAATACGCTTTTGTCCCTCATTCGGAATCTTATGTTCGTCTTATCGTCTGAATCTTATGTTATGTATGTTATCGTCTGATGTTATTAATTACTTGGGTGGCTGGGTGGCGCAGTTGGTTTGTCGTCAGTCTTCTGAGCACAAGTCCGTGGGCTCGATCCCCTTCCCAGACACCGAATTTTCGGGATGCAGAAAATCCTCAGCAGCCATGTCGTATGGCGGTCGTCAGCAGCCATGTAAAAGATCCCTGGAGTGCCTTATTGGCTCTTGGCATTTCCCGCAAAATTAAATTCCTAGTGAACTTTAGCATCCAAATAGAGTCTGAGTGCTGCCATCTAGTGTGGCAGAAACTAGACGTCCAAATTAACATGGTCAACGGTATCTCACCCATTGTGGTGGTCCTGAAAGAGTGGATACCACTTCAGGAGAACGCACTAGGTCTGCTCATCGGGAAGACTGATTATGCAGCTCATTGGAAATTTTAAAGAATTTAATTACTATATTTGTGGTTACTCCTCTGAACCATTAAGATTGAGTCCTAGAATGTGAGAACCCGATCATTAGATCAAAAGTTATTCAGGGTGGTCCGCTTTTTTATTTTGTGCACGGTTCATTATAATTTAGTGACTTAGAAACTGCTCTCTGGAAAACTTTTAAAGCAATGCTTTTGAATACCATCTCGATTATTTTTCCTTGTAACTTGTTTGTACTCTGTAAAAAATTCCAGATCAAATTACGGTATAATGTACCTGCACTTTGGGAGCATCATTCGTAAAATCCATTTTACTGCAAAATCCGTTTTTACCGAAATTTTTATTTAATTAGATTGATTCGGTGATTTTACGGTAATAACTACTGTAAAAATTGCGAAAAACAGATTTTTTGTTCTGTAACATGTTCCGATGATAATGTGTTGTGTTTACCGGTAAAATATCCCAGCACCCTGACTACCGGTATTTTTTTACCGGAATTTGATCCGGAATTTTTTACAGTGAACTTTTGCATTTTCCTTGAAATTAGAAGTTAAAAAAGAATACAGTTATTTACCTTTAAAGCACATTTTTAAATGGATAACTAAATTGATTTATTGACTTAATTATCTTTTGATCTTTTTCAGCTTGATTTAAATCAATTATTTGAAATAATTTAATATAATCCATTAATTCCAATCCATTCGTACGTTTGGCATAGATATATAGTGGTGATTTTTAGCTGTTGGTTCTAATCAATGGCATCAACATCCCTTCCTTCAAAATCATCTTTTTTAAGAGAAAATGGCTTTATTAATGTTGCGTCTCATTTCTACAGCCCTAACCATTTCTTTCAGAAATTATGAATATTCCTTTTGTTGTTTTTTAAAACACAAATACATCTTTTAAAACCTTATTATTCTATCAAGTAACCAGAACAAGTTTTAATAAATAAAAACTCCTTCATTATGGATATTACAAAAGAATAAATATTTTCTTTTATTTTGTGAGTATTAGAAGTTGGGTTTACTTAAACAAACATGTTTCACAACATGCTCACAACATGTTTCAAAAAACACAAATACATGTTTCAAAACATTATAAATAATGTTAATCCAACAAGTTACCAAAACAAGTTTCAAATAAATAAATAAAAACTCCTTTATAATGGATATTATAAAAGAATAAATATTTTCTTTCATTTTGAGAGTATTAGAAGTCAGGTTTACTTATCAAATCTTGCACCAGATTTTAGTAAAAACCACCTTTCCGAATTTTCACTCTGTTAATTCTCGAACTAGACATTCTATTTACTTAAAACCGCATAAAATTTATCTAATAAAACCATCTTATAATTTCAGCTTTATCGAATTTATGCTCTTTTTTTACACATTCTGTCACCTAAACTCTTGACATTTGCGTTTTTCTAAAACAAAATCCTTTCAGAAATCAAAACTTTATAGTCTTTGTCAAAAGTTTCATTCATAATTGACTTTAAATAAAGTCTTAAGCCAAACATTAAACAAAACTTTTCTCCCTTACCTTTTCGTTTCGCTGCCATTTTAGCCTGGAGGCTAGGAAAGTTTTTACACTTTCAATTTTTTACGCTAGCATATCATATGCCTGGAAGGGTTATAAAAAATTTGAAAGAACAAATAAATCTGCGAGTAAAACTTTCCTTTGGGAAAGGAAAAATCCTTTTCTTAGTTTTACAGCTGCCATTCAAATATTTCGAAGTACGAAAACCATATTTTTTATCGCATCATATTTTCTTTTCCCTAAATATTCTCATGAAAAAGAAGATTTCTTTTTATTTCCTTTTTCACAACAGAACAAAATAAATAAAAGAAAAACTCGAATGTGATTATACTTTAAATCAGATTATACATTTTTAAGAGTTTGTAGAATAAAAGTAGTTTCATTTAAATGTTTTTATGCACTAATGTTTCATTTTCCTTCAGCAACCCAACTTAATACACCAATCACATGCGCTTTCTCAACTTAAAAGAACTTAATAACTCCCTATTCCATTAAATGTAGAAATCGTCTGACAGTAGTTTCCAAATCTCTTATTATTTTTCTATCATTGAGATTTATTTGAAACAGGTTTCATATGAAAAATTAGCACAATGTTTTCCGAAAATACCTTCATATATCTCTGAATATTTAAAGAACATATTAAAAACACATGTTTATAAATTCTTTTTTAACATCTTAAAATAATTTAACTTCTAATAAATATCTAAATATCGACAATCATATTTAGCCTGAATTCCGCTAATTTCATAAAACTTTGTTCGAAAAACTATATTTTCTTTTTATGAAAACATCGTCTATGAAGGTTTTGGTAAAGACAATATAATTTCTAGTAACCCTCTTAAAGATATTACAGATTCACTTACTCATTTTCAAACACAAATAATTAATAAATGATATCTTCAATTTCATAATTTTTGATAGATCTTTGCCAGAAAGACAAGATCGATAAAGTATGCTGAGGAGGAAGTCGTCACTCAGCTCCCAGAAAGATCAATTTCTTACGATTAATCAAAAATCAAACCAATTGCTATAAAATTTGCCAAATTTGAAAATATTTTTAGAATAATAAATATTAATGACGTTACGAATTATGATAAACCTATAACTGTCTAGAATATTTTAAGTAAATATAACAAGTTAAAGAATGAGTATCTATTTAAGGAATTTGATCTAGTACTACAAGCATTTCTTATAAAAAGATTTAATATTTATTTTGATAGAAATATTAATTAATTAAAGATAATTTTAAAAATTACAAGGAGTTTAAAAGCCAAGAAAGAGGTGATTCAAATATTACGCAAATATTTAATGAGGGTTATAGATTTATTTATTTTTGTTAATAATAAGGGAGAAGGGGTATGACCCACTCTTACGTAAAACAGTAAAATAAATTTACAATTCAATTTTTTTTTAAATAAAAAAATTTATAAAAACTATTTTTAAAGAACATTACGTTTAAAAAAAAGTTTTAAAAAGTTTTTCAAACATTTTTAGGCATTAAGATTATTGCCTACATAAAAAAGCACAAAAAAAATCCGAAAGATTTTTCTATTCAGAATTGAATTACTGTGCAATTTTTGTTTTATTCAAAATTGCATCTTTTACTTGAATTAAATCCCTGAAATTTACAGTCAACATTGAATCAAAAAACAAGGGGGTATTACGACTTTCTTACGTATACTTGGGTGGATTTTTTTTTTAAATTTATTTATTTGTTTATTTTTACGGACAAAAGGGGGGGGGGATGTATCCATAAATGCCAAAAACATGCTTACGTATTACTTTAACAATCCAAAATACGCAGTTCCAATAATGGCAAAACATGGCGTTAATTATAAATCTTTAATGTTTTCTTTTAAAACTTTATTAATTAATAAAATAATTACGTTGTTTATCTTGCTATTTCTATAAATATTAAAGCTGATTTAAGTTCAGATTCCGTAAATTACATCTTAACACGTTCTTCCAGCAATTACATAATTACTCACATTAATTAATAAAAATTTATTTAACAAAAAAATATTAATTATTAAATAGTAAAAGATATTATAGTAATGTTGAAATAATTTTAAAAGTTTAAATACAAATATTTATTTCGAACACGGTTTAAAAACTTCGTTATGTCTAAGCAAAATGTGTGTTTAAAAGTTTACAACTTTTAAATTGGAAAAATAAACAGAACTTTTCCATCAAAATCTTCCCTCAACTTATGTCTCACCAATCTCAATAAATTCAGTAACATAACATGTGCCGGAAAAATATGGTGAAAAACCTCCCATTCTTCCTTTAAATTCCACTCCAGCCATATTTAACATCATATTACGTAGAATGTTTCACATAAATAAATACCCCTCCAGGCTTGGATTAAGCAGCGATTGGGGGTTGGGGGTGGAAGTAGTTACTCATCGGAGAATATTTCTACGTGCCCAGAATAGGGTGTTCGGTTAAATCAAACAGAGAAATTTTAAAGAAGTTCGTCCAAGCGTCGCTGTTTGCTGTCGAGATTAAAACCGAGTTTAAGGTGGCCACTTTATACATACTTAATAAAGGCTTTTAAACGCCAAGTCTCTGTAACTACACAAATTCGGTGAAACTGCAGCCTAACTACAATCAGCACTTTCTATCAGGGATCCGGTAGCCCGTTACCTTTTAATTAGGTCTGGGGAATCTGGCAATCTTAGAAGCCGTTTCCCGGCGTGCTTTGCGACCCGATTCCTGAAGGACAACAGCAGATTTTCAGAGTTGAATAGATTCTGCCGGGTGAACTGAAGGCTTTTCTGAGACCAAATGGACAGTGAATCATGTAGTCAGGTTCTTTAATTATATGAATAATTAAAAATTCTAACCAACCGGGCTGTTTGGATAACAGAAATAGAGGGATATATTGAATTTAGGATAGGGTTTCCATCATACAGCATTTGAGTTATTTCAGGATTGATTGATGATTGAATTGGAAGATGGTAATTGATTGATGATTAAATTAAAAGATGTTAATTTATTAATGACTAAATTATAAGATGTTAATTGATTGATGATTGAATTGGAATATGTTAATTGGTTGATGATTAAATTGAAAAATGTTAATATATTGATGATTAAATTGTAAGATGTTAATTGATTTATGATTGAATTGGAACATGTTAATTGTTGATGATTAAATTGAAAGATGTTAATTTATTGATGATTAAATTGGAATACGTTAATTGATTGATGATTGAATTGAAAGATGTTATTTAATTGATAATTAAATTGAAAGATGTTAGTTGATTGATGATTAAATTGCAAGATGTAAATTTATTGATGATTAAATTGCAAGATGTTACTTGATTGGTGATTAAATTGAAAGTTGTTAATTTATTGATGATTAAATTGCAAGATGCTAATTGATTGATGATTGAATTGGAATATAATAATTGATTGAATTGATTGATGATAGAATTGGAAGATATTAGTCAATTGATGGATGTTGTTAATTAATTGACGATTGAATTAATTGATGACTGAATTAGATGGCGATAAAACGGAATGTCTTTGATTAAAAACAACAGCACAATTCCCATTGATACATTTTCCAAATAAATTAAGAAAAATTGTTAATAAGTATACTACTATAAATCAGTATACAAAATCAGTATACAGAACAAATAGTACAGAAAAGTTTTAAGAAGAAAAAGCAATGATTGTTTTTTATCTGTTATTTGATAACACAGACTTAGCTATATGGGGATTTATTTATTTTTTTATTATCATTTTATAAAACTCAACAAAAATTTAAACAAAGTTTTTATGTATATTTTTAATGACCTTATATTTGCAAATTTTGGCAGTGTAAATTTGAAAGAAAATCTATTGGAACGCTTACCGAATATCTATGTTTTTAAGACTTGTTGATTTGGTTCTCATAATGTCGTAAAAAAAGTAGAAGCACGATTATTTGAAATATGCTGTATATAATTTTTATTTCTTCATCAGGACAAGAAACCCTATTTTTCTAAAACAATATTTCATCTTCAGGACAAACGGCCATTCAAATAACAAAAAGAAACTCAATTGCATTGAAATATTTTTTTTTTTTTTTTTGAAAATTAAGCCCGGAAGATAGCGGTTGAAAGGACCTTTTCTAGTGCAATTTTTAACAATGTTATTACAAAACATAAAATTAAAGATACTTTATATAAAACAAAATACCGGTTGGTGCAAATGCGCACCAACAGGAAGTCTCTAATAGGGAACTCTCCTAGCGGCGTAAGATGACATTTCATGCGTTGGGTTGCAATTCATTTCTCAATGCTTATGATGTGTCCTACTTTCGATAGAAACCAAAATCAAAAAGTCATTCACCCCTAACACAACCTAGTTGACGATAGTAGAAATAACCAGGAATAAATTATGTAAAAATTAAATAACTGAAAATTGAAGAGATAAATAAAAAAAGGCAAAGCAATGCAACAAAAATATTTTTATAAGAAATATTCTTTTAAATTCTCTTCCTTTTGAAACAGCTTTTGTATTGTTCGATTATTCAATTTTGTGGGTGTTTACTGGATTTACTTTTGATACATACTACATAAAATTAAAATAAAAATTAATTTTTACTCAGAAAATTTTTGAAGGAAAGAACCAGCGTGGACAGTGCAGTAATTTTTTTAATTGTTAGTTTTATCTAAAAGGTCTAAAGACTAATGTTTTTGAACACTGTTTGCAGACGTTCCTGGGATTGGACGAGGGTTTTTCCAGTGAAGATCCAGACTGAAAACATAAACTAGCGTGACAGAAAACATCAAAACCAGTTTGATTGCAATGTCAGACTTGAAGATTTTCTGAATAACCCTATATTCTTTTTTTGCAACAGATTCGTAAATATATATTAACCTTTTATAAGGCCGTGGGAAGTATCCTTCCCACCAACTTCATTATTTTTTTTACTGTTGGTGGGAAGCTATTCTCCCACCTATGATTTGTGCCGCCATCTATTGATAATTTCAAAAAATACAAAAAAAACAGTGAGAGGCTTTGTTTACATAAATGTGGGTAATAGTAAAGGTTTGCAGGGATCAAGAAGAGAGATGCGAGCACTAGAGAGCAATTTCTTCCTGCGCGTTATGTGTTCGTTCATTTGATCATTTCTCCCCAAGATTATTTGTAGTTATTAACAGGAGTTTATAAATTTGTTTATTTATAAGCTGGGAAGTTAGAGTTTCTGGTTAATTCTTACAGTAGGTAAAAATTTGAAAACTCACTAAAAAAATATAATTAATTTTAGGTAATAAGATAAATGAATTTCTGTTTATAAATCAATTTCAATCACAAAAAAAATTTAAGATAACATTACTAGAAAAAGATGGCCCCCTAAAGGGCTATTAGGGAACAACTTGCATGCACTTTTTTTTTAATTTACTCCATGTACAAATACGAGAACAGGAAAGAGAATTGCAATGAAAGAGATCAATATCCAGAAAAAAAATGTCTCTAATAACAATAGTTCATATATGAGTAATCAGAACTGGAAAAAAAATTTGTATCAAAATATTTTATTACATTCACACACGTCATGCAAGCTTTCTACTTGCGTTTACGTGTACGTGGTACGCGTACCACCGGCTGAAAACTGTCAAGCCAGGCAATAACATGTAGTCAATAGGTTGGCTATGTGGAAAAGAATTCAAGCAGACATACGACCTTCCTGGTGCAGAGTGTCTTTGTAATTACAAAATCGAAACTTTCAATTTAAGCTAAAATTTAAACTATGTGGAAATAAACTAAAGAGAAATTAACTACATGATTTGTAATTCACAATTGAATTTAAGTCAATCCGTTAATTTTTCTAACTATGCATGCAATCTATCTAATTACGATTTAACGATCTTATATGTTTTGTGTTAAATTTAATTTTTAAAAAGTGTTCTATAAATATTTGACTCCGTCAGTATTTTAAAAATCATGTTTTCATGGGAAACCGGTTTCAAATAAATCCTATTGATCAAAAAAATTTTTTAAATAAATCAAAAATTGTTCGTAATAGACTTCAAAAACAAGATGAAGTAGACTTATCAAGCTTAAAGGAGAGAAGAAAAAAAACAATTTCGTGATTAACTAAAAAAGATGACTACATAGTATTTTTCATTTTACTCAAAAAAAACATTGTATAAGAAACGATATTAGCGCCATCTGTTTTCCCGATCTTGCATATTTTGAACTGAATTCGATATTTTTGAAACTATTCTAGATATATTTCTCAACGTTTATTGGTATTTTTAAGAAAATGCGCCGCACATTCTTTTATGAAAATGGTTTGAAACCTGTGGATCCAAAAATTATTTTAAAATATCGAAAATCGTCTGCCAGAGTTTCCATAAACAAAATACAGCTAACTAGTGAAACATATGCGAAAAATCGTTTTCGTAATATAGCCCTATTAAGAGACATAGCATTTTTCACTTGACTAAAAAATATTTTTTTAAAAAAGCGATGTTAACTCAACATATTCTCTCAATCTTGCATCTTTTAAACTAAATTAGATGTTTTTAATAAATGTGCTAGGGAGAGAGACTGTTCAAATATATCTTAATGACGAACAAATCACAAACCCCGTCCCCCCTTTTTTTCTTAAGAAATAAGGGTATAGACAATGTTTAAGCAAGTTATAAAATATCCCTTACTTAAAAAATTTTCTTAAAAAGCAAAATAAAAATATTTAACAAAAAACTTTCCAGAGGAATAAAAATTAATGAATAAATAATTAACTTTAGTAAATTATTAAATAAAAATTATTAAAATTAAATTTCTTCGAAGAGTTTTAGAGGTCAACAGTTTTGAACACAAAAACTTTCTAAAGAATATTCTTCTCAAAATTTCATAAAAGGAATTAAAATGTAAGCTTCGTTCAATATAATGTTGTATCTTTTTGTTTGAAATTAATTCTAAAACGACAAAACAGAAATAAAGATCAAAATTAAAGCAAAAACCAAGGGAAAGGTACAATTTGCTTACGTAACAATGAGAGTGGGTTCGTGTTTTGCTTATTTTTGATAACAATAGGGGGGGAGACCGAAATTCCCAAAAATATGCTTACCTAATATTTGAACGGTCTCTAGAAAAAATTCTCAACACTTAAGGTTATTTTCGAAAAATATGACAACCGTTTTTTTTTTTTTTTTGAGTGTCTGTGAAAAAAAATTACATGGAATCTATACATTTTTCCCTTGATATAATTAATTGTATCAGAAAACATTAAAAAAACTAGACAAACTTCTCCACAATATGCGAACAAAGGATTTCCTGTTACTATCCTTAGTAACCATAAAAAAGAATGGAACCGAACATAATTAACAGAAAAGGGCGCTATTCTGATAATTTTCAAAAATTATTAAATATTTCCAGTGTTGTGACCATGTCTTTTGCCGGTAATATATCTTAAATCAGATAATAAATTTTCATTTTTATAACTATACCTTTTCTGTATTATAAAAAAATTGATTTCAAAATTAATTAATTAGTTATTAATTAATTTTAATTAAAATAATCAATAATTAATTTTAATTAAAAAATAAACATTAATAAATTTTTAGTTAATTATTGATTAATTTTAATTTAAAATAATCAACAATTAATTTTAATTGAAAAATAATCATTAATTAATTTTTAGTAAATTATTAATTAATGTTAATGAAAATTAACTAATGACTTATTTTATTTATTTAACTAATTAAAATTAATAATTAATTGGGATTAATTTTTTAAAAATTATGTTTTACAGTGAAAACACAAATTTGACATTCTTGTAAACTAAGTTATCAGTGAAATTAAAATCTCTGGTCATTTGTGTTGAAAGCATCAAATGCAGTTATTTATTTATATCGTATATAATATTTCCTTAAATAAAGCGCGTGTAATTCTATTTCATTGATAGAATAATTTAATAAAATTTCCCAATTTGGCTCGACTCCAGTTGAAATCAAAATTGTAAATAAAAACGTAATCGTGTAATGTCAACGAACCTTCAGAAATTGCCTGATGCTTATCGAAATTTTCAACATTCATTTTTTTTAAGTTTTGCAAGTTTGACAACGCTTTAACATTTACGCCAAACAAAGAGGCGCCAAGACCGCCACTTTGCCAACTAATAAGTAGAGCCCGGAAGTTCAGGCAAAATGCCATAAATGCCCTTTTCTGCCTTTTTTTAAACGTTTTCTTCTGAAAATGCCTTTTTCTTTCCTTTTGTTCATAAATGCCTATTTCTGTCTAATTTTAAATTTTTCTGCAAAGCTTTTTGTGCTTTTGACCGAGCATAAACGCAAAATGAGGAAATTTTGAAGTACAGAAATGGTTGACTGTCATCCGACGTATTGTAATGCATTTATAGAGATTAGGACTTTTGGACAACTCCCTCCCTCTGAGGCAGTGGTCACCCCTCCTACAGTACAATGGCTATTCATCTGAGCTGTTCATCATGAATGGCTATTCATCATATTCATCTTTCAATTATCTTCGCAATCGGAAATTTGCATTGGATTTATGCAGATCATTTGTAGATGCCGGCATTCTGCTGTGGAAACTGGAAAATTAAAAGCATACGAGCTTTTTTGCAAAAATATATGAATCAAAGTGTGCCCTCTGAATCAACTTTAAGGAAAACTTATTTAGATGACTGTTACACCGAAGTTCTTAAAACTATTCAAAATGAAATCGGAACGAAAAACATATGGCTATCTATAGATGAAACGACAGATGTAACTGGACGATATGTTGCGAATGTTATTGTTGGTGTTATGGACCCATTTGAAAAACATGAAATCTTTTTGCTGACATCTGAACAGTTGCAAAAGACTAACAGTACTACAATTGCACAATTGTTCACTAATGCACTTGCTTTACTTTGGCCAAATGGTACTGAGCATGAAAGAGTGCTATTATTTCTTACAGATGCAGCCACCTACATGAAAAAAGCTGGAAATGCCTTAAAAGTTTTATTTCTTAATATGATCCATCTAACGTGCCTTGCTCATGCATTGCACAGGATAGCAGAGGAAGTAAGAGATCTCTATCCTGAGGTAGACTCGCTTGTTTTTAGTGTGAAAAAAATATTTGTGAAAGCCCCTTCAAGAGTTCAAGTGTTCAAAGAAATTGCACCAGACATTCAATTGCCTCCTAAACCGATCCTTACGAGATGGGGAACATGGATTTCAGCAGTCTCATAGTACTGCACAAATTTTGAGGAAGTTGCTCGAGTCCTTACCAGCTTTCCGAATGAAGAGGCAATATCCATAAGAAAAAGTAAAAGTCTGCTTAGCAGTTCTAAAATAAAAAATGAACTGACTTTTATTTATTTTGGGAAGCTCCCTGGAGCTATTGAACGCATGGAAAAAAGAAATATGTCTTTGTCCGAGTCACTAAAGATTTTCGACAATACTATTGAATAACTAATGTCTGTGCCTGGATCAGCTGGTGACAAAATAAGGAAGAAATGTGAAAACGTCCTCTCTGTAAATACAGACTTTGAATGCATCAAGGACATTGAAAAAGTACTTTCTGGTGATACTGCAGTTGAACTTACCATATCTCCTACCATGGCAAGTTGTTTTTGGTATGCGCCCATAACCTCTGTCGAAGTAGAAAGATCATTCTCTTTGTTTAAAACTATATTGATTGACGGGAGACAAAATTTCTCTTTTGAAAATTTGAAAAAGCATCTAGTTGTGATGTGCAACAACAATCAATCATTAGAATAAATCTGCATGCAATATTATTGTAAGTATGAGTTTTCAATTTATATTTCACACTTACGCAGTTGAGGTTTTTTTTTTTTTTTGCAATTATGTCCACTTTTGTACTATTGCTACGACAGTCGAGTAAAATGAATATGTAGGTATACCGGATACTTCTGGCAACTTTTTTTATACCTTGGATACCTATACGGGCTTTTAGGCATTACCAACTACCATTTTGCTCCAATTTTAAGTGCCTTTTTTAAGTGCCTATTTCAAGCTTTTTAAATGCCTTTTTGCCTGCCTATTTTTGCATTTCTTATTGCCTGAAATTCCGGGCTTTACTAATAAGATATCGCATCATTCTTCATAAGGGAGAGTAAACAGTTTATTTTGCAGAAGAAATGATTTGATAACAGAAGATTTATATGGCACACAAAATTCCAGGATTTTCCCCAATGGTAGCCCCAGAATTGTTTAGACATGTGCGATTTGAAGAAAAATAAAACTTTGATATTCACAAAACAGGCATATTTCCTTAGAAATAAATGTGTAGAAAACGTATATAATAAAAACATATATTTATTTTTCGCATTATTCTTCACGTTTAGTATGTGCGAAATAGCTAATAAAAATAATTATATAGAACCCCCTAAACGCAATCACGAACTTCCATTTGTAGACATCTAAAAATGACAGATAAGACAATTTATTCCCATTTTATTCAATTTAGGAGATAAGTGGCAACTTTGAACTTGGGAGAATTAATAATATTGTTTAAATATAGGTAAATAATTGTTCATCAGGCTATCGTCCCACCCCCCAGTGAGTGTTGAAGACTTCTAGGGGGCGTTGGAACTTCCTGGAGGACGTGTAAAAACTTACAGAAAGAAAATACCTTTTAAATATCAAGTACATTTCAAAATATAATAATTTTATTTTATTTTGTTTTGAATATCCAATAAGTATTGAACTCGGCATAAACTAATAATCGGCTATTAAAATAAAATTCACTAACTTATTAAGAAATGGATAACCAATTTTAGTGTAAAACTAGCGTTTCACTTGCTGTTCTATACAAAAAGTTTTATACATCAGGAAATTTAAATTTACTATATTTTTTCTCAAAATTCAAATTTTTTTTTCTTTAATTTCTTTACAAATTATTTCGATATATTTTTTTTTAATTCATCATAAGCATATTTTTCGTTAATCATGAAGATAATGTTTCAGTAGATTGGGAAGCTTAAACTAATTTGTTGAAATTTATTTTATGCTCTGCTTCGAATTTCGTGGCAAATATTTCTTTCATTCATAAGGGCTACTTTCATAGAAAAAAATTGCTAAAAAAGCGGTTCAAATATAAAATCATTAATCAGTATGAATTTTCAGTAAATTAATGATATGATAAGAATTTGTTGGAATTTGTGATCATTGTAGCAGAAATCCTCCAACACGGCAACAGATTATAAGAGCATCTGCAAATTGTCGCTGCAGAATCTACAGATTTTAAAAACAAGCCTAAAATATGATGGAAAAGAGCAATAGAAAAATTCACTTCATCATTCCCTAACATAGTCAAATAGTATTGTTTCAAGTTTATAACAAAATTCGTTCGCAAATATGCAGGTATATAAGCAAACAAAAAGTGATGTCATTAAAGGATTACAGATAAGGTTCTTTGATCAACTGGAATCTATACGAACAAAAACTAAAAAAACAATTTCATCGATAACGATTTAAATCGTTAACCATCAAATTAATGACTCTCAAATCGTTAATCTTTAAACAAAAGGTTATTATGGATTCTAAGCATCATCTGGTTCAAAATATGTCCTTAATTTAGTCATTAACGATTCAAATCATTAACTATGAAATTAAGGATTATTAGAAATTGTAAGTATTTTTAATCATTTTTAATCAAAATGAGCCTTAAATTTATAGTAAAATTACTCGAATCAATAATCATTAAATTAGAATTCTTAGAAATTCTAAGCGTCATCTTGGTCATTTACTAACAGCTGCTTGCATCTAGCCTCACTAATTGTCTATTTAAACCGGCACTTTAATACCTATAGAATAAATTGCCAAGCAGGCCTCAAATAGGGCAGTCTATTGACTTTAACAGTTAAATATTTAACAATCCTGTTAAGCCAGTAAAATCATATACGAGATTATGTATACATATAGAATCTATCGACTTAAAGATACCAAATCAATTGTACACAGGTGACTGTACAAATACTTGCCCTAAATCAATAGGGAACGTGGATAACAATGTTATTTCCATATCACTAATATTGTACTAAATAGGAAATTCGATCGAATGATTTGCATTTCATTGACTAGAAATCCGTTTCCATATGGCATCATCAGATGTGTTCCACAAATATTGCTGCAACTGGAGGTTATTTATTCTGATGACAGAGTATCGTTTTCAAAATTCATATTGTAATGTTCTGAATTCAAACTGCTGTTAAAATCCAACTAATGATATTGTCACCTAATGCTACAAATATAAGGGTTAAGTTTAACTTTTTTCTCATCGCTTACCATCTGTACGTTATCGCGTACCACTTGAGCTAAAAAAAATTAAATCTGATAAATAAGTTCGAAGTTCTTTTAAATATTGTGAACTACAAGAATTTCATAGACATAAAATTGATGGCCGTCATTTATTCTGATGGTAGAGTATCATTTTTCTTAAATTCATACCGTAGTGTTCTGAATTCAAACTGTTGTTAAAATCCAGTTAATGATATTATCACCTATTGTTAAAAATACACGAAAAAAAAGTATTATATAATAAGTAATCGCTTTTTTTTCTCCCCGTGTACAATCTGAACCTTATCACGTATCACTTCAGTTTTTTTTTTTTTTTTTTTTTTTTTTTTTTTTTTTTTTTAAATATTGGGAATTAAAAAGAAGTTTTCAGTGATAAATGATAACTATTCTGATGAGGGATTATCGTTTTTAAATTTGTATTGCAAATTTCTGAATTCAAATTTACTGTTAAAATTCAAGCTTATTACATTAACGACTCATTTTTAAAAAATACACGGGAAAAAAAGAGTATAATATAGGGTTAATCACTTTCTTCCTCTACGCAAACCATCTAAACATTATTACGTACCACTTGAACCAAAAAAATTTGAATGTGATAAATAAATTATTTGTAGTTTGGTTGTTCTTTTATTGTTTGTTTTTTCCAAATATTAGGAACTACAGGAAGTTTATAGTCACAAATGAATCATTAATCACAGTACAAACCTGTAAACAATTGGTTAAATCGTTGTGTTTCCTCACATTATTGTATTGATACATTTTGCTTTGGCTATATTGATACAATATTCGAAAGCACTTATTTTTACAGATATAATCGTGGGAGCTGATGAGGAGATTGTATCTTTTTTTCCGGATTTTTCTGATTTTTGTTTAATAATTTTCTTTTTTCCTTTTTTCATTAATCTGATATTTTTTCCATGTTTTCTCCATTTTTTGAACTTTATATATATATATATATATATATATATATATATATATATATATATATATATATATATATATATATATATATATATATATATATATATATATATATATATATATATATATATATATATATATATATATATATATATATATATATGTGTGTAATACAAAAATTAAATACTTTTGTATTAATAAAAGCATTAAAACCTCATCCCTTTTCATAAAATATCTTTAATAAAGGATAAGGGTAGAAATTCTATTTTGGGACTTCAAGGCTAAAAACATGCCAATGAATAATAATTAGATTTATACTTCAAAAGAGAAGTTATTTTAAGATCTTTCACTTCCATATAAGGAAAGATTAAACGATTTGCTTTGAGTAATAAATAAATTTGATGAGGCGTAAGAATACAGAAAAGGCATATGACTGGAACCTTTTTACACTGTTTAATCATCCTATAAAACGCAGAGCACAAGTTTCTGCGTGGCTTTTTGTTGTTTATCATGCTAAAATAAAATCCGTCAGCTTAGACGGGATATGTGTTCCCCCTCTCCCGCTTTGGAGAGGGGTTAAACTGCTATTTCACCATCGCTTAGTAAAATAAAATATTATACCGAAACTGGACTCGTTCATCATGATGCACTCACTACTAATTTACTAAAAAATATCGGTGTGGATACACCGCATATTATAAGACTGCAGGACTGTTGCTTTGTGCAGGAAACCCCTTAAAAGAAAATTTTTGTGCTATACTAATATTGCGAACTATGCCTAAACTGACTGCTACTTCGTCGCCTTGGAACTCCCTTTTTCACCCCTTTGTTTTGAAGAGAAAAAACTTCATTGAACTCCTGAGATTAAAAAGCTTTCGATTGTGGGGAAAAAATGAAAAGACTTCCCACCCGGAAGAAATCGCCTAACGTCGTTCTACCACCCGGGAGAAAAATTGCTTCATCGGTGATTTTACGGTACCAGTTCCGGTACATGCGCCGCTACGAGAATGCTGAAAGTGCTTAAGGATTTAGTGTCACAGCCATGAAAACGTTTGTGTCTACAATGCCTGTTAGTGCCCAAGAAACAATGGAAGTGTGCAATTTATCTGGATTAGTGTTTCAGAAAAGTCCTAATCATGATGTTGTGAAAAAAGAAAAAAAAAATGTGTAGTGAGTCGGCACCGAGTGATAAAAAAAAATTGTGAAATCAAAACATAGAAGAAGAAAACCAATTATGTGCGCGTTTTGTATTCGAAAAATTAGAGGAGCTTTTGCTCCTATGGAAAATTCCTTTATAGGAAAAAGATTTTTTTTTTTTTCCTCCTTCGAAGTGTGATAAAAGTGCTTATTTTTTTTTTATTACAAAGATAAATCCCGTGCATATCTGCATTTTTTTTTTCTCCTTCATAATAATATGAAGTGCATTCTTGTGTTTATATTGTTTTTTTTTATTTTTATGATATATAGTTTTATTTTTATGATACATTTATACTGCTTTTAAAATGTTTTTAAAAGAAATAGATGTGGTTCAAACGTCAATTAAAGTAACAAAGGCAAACAAAATTAAGTTATTATTTAAACTTTTATTTCCAAATGATTTGTCTAGATTAAACCGTAACAAAATTCTTAATTTTTCAGAATTTTCTTTTGAAACTAACACTAATGAATTTGCAAACAAACTGAAAGAAATTTGTGATACTTTTAATTTTTCGGATTTAATCAAAATTTCAGACATTCTAAATATTTCCAGTGAAGGAAATAAGGAGGAAATTGCCAAGCATATTTTAAATTGTTTATGTGATTTTAATCACTTAAAAAATTCGATCGTAAATGAAAATCTCTCCGAAGATGAGGAGGAAGCTACTCAATTTAAAAGTAAACAAACTCAAACTGATCTTGAACCACATTTACCAACTAAAACTTATGTAAATAAATTTACTCAAGTTGATTTAAATTCTATATGTACAAAAAGTAGTGTTGATGAAGATATGGTATCCTATAGTCAAAGTTCTAGTAATAATATAAATAGGGAAAATGAAACAAAATTAATAGTTAGTTTTTCAGATATTGAAGCAGTTACCCCTATGTTTAATGGAAACCGCTTTGATAACATAAATTCTTGGTTTGAAAATTTTGAAACTCATGCTAATTTATTTAAATTGTCTGATATGCAAAAATTTTTATTTGCAAAAAGATGTATGAAACAAAATGCATTAACTTTAATTAGAAGTGAAACTCAGTTAAATTCGTATGAATACCAGACCAAACAAATAATAAAACAGTTCTTTATGGAGCCAGTAATCTTTTTGAATTTAAACAAAAACTTAAACTTTATGAAAAAATTAAAAGTGACTTAGATAAAAATAAATTTCAAGCTAATAAGGGACCATATGTTAGGAAGTTAGAAAACCCGAAATATGACATTAAGTGCTTTAAGTGTAATGCACCAGGACATAAAGCCCCGGCTTGTCCTAAAAATAAAAATGTAACCCCGAATGTGACAAAACCCAAAATACATCATACTACACAGGAGAACCCATTGAATCAATGTAAATATTGCTCAAAGAAAGGACTTTTGAATCAATTTCACATGGGCTCCACGTGTGTAAACAACCCTAGTAATGTGGTTGATGTGAACGTTCAAAATATGACAAGTAATCAATAGCAATTACTAATATCCGGATATATAGTAGAAAATGAGTACCTAAATGGATATATAACTGTGAATGAGTACCGTAATGGATATAAAGTTGAAAACGAATACCTAAATGGAGGTAAAGTGAAAAATAAATACTTAAAGGGACGTCCAAACAAAAAATATCGGTGTGGATACACCGCATATTATATATATATATATATATAGATATATATAGAGAGAGATAGATAGATAGATAGATAGATAGATATAATGACAGGGTTACATCCCTGTTATCATTGGTTTTATTTAGCTCAAATAATTCAATCGTGAGCCAAAATAAGTCTTCAATAGTTTTATTTAAAGGTAGGCTGTTAGTGGTAGTAGCTCACATCCATTTCTCTACACTGGAGGGTGCGGACAGCACTCTTGGACAATTCCAACAGATTTTATCAGGATCACATCATGTTGAAAGAGACACGCAAAAACCATTGCTCCTGCATTATATACTAACAGAAAATGAGGTAAAAAGGCTCAAATCGTACATACTTTGTAACTCTACGCATCATCGATAATCATTTAATTCTTCCTAATATGGAAGTGAAAGAGTGAAAGATTTTAAAAATAACTCCTCCTTTGAAATATAAATCTAATTATAATTCATTCAGCCTTGAAGTCCCAAAATAGAATATCTCTACACCCATTCTTTACCAAAGACACTTTATGAAAAGATTTTTAATGCTTTTATTAATACAAAAGTATTTATAATTTTTGTATTAAATATTTATATAATAGTCGTGTATATTAAGGAGTGTCATTACTAAATCTGCATCTGAGAGTTCATCATCAGGACAATGAAAAATATTTTCTTTTTCCATTAATTTAATTAAAATGCTCGCTAGATTCTTATTTAAGGCACTATTTAACCAACAATATCTGGCTGAATCGATGAAAGAGCGAATAATCGATCAGCTTGCATTAAAGCTTTTTTTTTTAATGAATTTAGATATTTTTAAAAGAAAAATCCTAATCAAGACATTTTTTAAATGTATCACCAAAAAAATTTACTGTACCACATGATTCACGTACCACCAAAGAGAACTGCTGCTTTACAACTGGTAACATATATTTGTCAACGTGTCACGTTTTGAAACTAAACAACTCAACTCACCAAAAGTCTATGTCAGAATGGTAATAAAAGCTTTAAAGAAAACTAGACGCTCATTATTGGTAATAATGAGTTTTCTAGACAATTGACATTTTTTCTAAACAATTGACATTTCGTTCCATTTATTCACATTTTTAATATAATTTTTTTGAAAATGTTTAGAAAAAATTAATGACAAAACATAATTTTACTTTTCGCAATCGATTTTAACAAAAGAAAAGAATAAGAAAACATGTGCCCTAAAAAAAAATCAATAAATTCCCAGTCCAAATAACATTATTCTTGATAATATCTCTCTAACACTTTCTTCTCTTATTCTTTCCCTCGCCTTTTGCTCATCGCTAATTGAATCAACGATCGAACAAATTAAATAATGCAGAAAAAGTATTCAGTAAGAAGAATAAATGTAAATTTATCGAACTGAAAATTAGTATTTTCTTCTTTAGACGTACGTCCAACGAATATATTGACAAGTTTAACAATATGATGAAGTTATCTTTTGCCAAACGATAAAATAAAATGAAAAAACTTTTTGACGCAAGAATTCCTTTTTAGTTGACGGGTAAAAAGTAAATAAAATATAAAAAAAAGGTAAGAATAACTTGACAGCAGGTCCACTAAAAGCAATAAGAAATTACGTTCAGTCGACGTCGAGTCACTGGGTAATTTGGGGGGACGGCAGTTCGAGCGTTAAAAATGCGAGTTTAAAAGAGTCGAGAATTTCCTCTATACTCTGTTATTATAACGGTGTTTGACTTTCGCCCTTGCATTTAACGTTAAAAGGGTCTTCTCTTTTATTAGAAGAGTTTCAGTCGTTTCCATTTGTTTCTGAACTGAGCTTCCTTTGTTCCCTTTGTGTTCGCTATAATATCGCTTGGCTTTTTGAATTAAAGGAGTTGAGTTGTTTTGCTTCTTCTTTTAATAAATAAATGAGATAGGACTTTAAAAAAAATCATTCGATATTTACTCTTTCAGATACTTTTTTTTTCACTTTTACGCGTCTATGTAATAGAGTTAAGTAATGTTAATTAAATACATTGGTGAACTTTACAAATGATAAAAGTTGTTCCATTATTTAAATTTCTTTTTTTTCTTTTTTTGAATACGTTAAGTGAAAAGAATTTTAAAGTGATTTTATCTTAATGAAAGAAGCTTTTGAATTTGCATTCATTTATCAGTCTGAACTAGTTTACGTAATAGTATGTGGGTATTTAAAATAAATTGTAAAAAATATTTTGAGGAATACAATTTTTAAATTGGAGATATACATTTTGACATTTACTTAACGTATACAGTAAATGCATGATTGAGGTTAGCTTAAAAAAAAGTCGCTATGCATTAAATAAAATTTGTTCCATGTTTGAAGAGGTGGTTATAAGAAAACATTAAGTCCTGCAGTTTCGACTGGCATTATCATTAAAGTTACCGTTTTATTTTTATTTTTTTAGGTAAAAGTAAACGTAAATTCAAAATGTCTGCTATTTACACTCACGTTGTAGTAGAGCATCAAAACTGTCTCATGATGTCAAAAGCAATTGTAGGTGGTAGACTTTCTTTCTGAGTAATTTCTTAGCTAAATTGTTTAATTAAAAATTGAGAATCCTTAAGAGCCTATACTTTTAAAAAGTTAAGTAAATATATTCTTAATTTAACACTTCTTATGCATGCTATGATGGTATGAGTATGGTATGAGTGATGGTATGAGTAGAGCATCAAAACTGGCTCATGATGTCAAAAGCAATTGTAGGTGGTAGGCTTTCTTTCTGGGTAATTTCTTAGTTAAATTGTTTAATTAAAAATTGAGAAAGAACCTATACTTTTAAAAAGTTAAGTAAATATATTCTTAATTTAACACTTCTTATGCATGCTACTGACCAACCAAGAAAAAAAATTAGGTTTTAAGTTTTTAGGTTTAGATTTACTTTGGTTTAACCGGTCCGGTTAAAGTTGGGGATTACCAATCCTAGTCAATTATAGTCCGGAGAATTACTAATAGTTCGAATAATAGTGAAGTAATACAGCTTAGGCAAGATTGATACATTCGCCATGGGGTCTCCACACTCATTCGCGGTGGTTAGCACTGCTAAAATTAAATCTGGATTGATCACTGAATACGATTTGGTTGCAGTCCTATCATGTCGAGAGCGTCAGCACTCCAAAAGAAGGCAACGGCAGGTGGGTGTCAATTCCGCCTATGCTGCACAGCAGTATACAGCTTCTACAATTGGTGTGATGGTCGTGCGACGCACGATCATTACTGATATTGATTCGTGCGGTAGTTGACTGATCGTAAAGACACTCTTCCCAGCAGAACACTGAAATCAAACATCACTGGCTGCGGTCAGTAAGCGTGTGGGTGACCACTTTGATCAATCTGAATAGGGACCGAGGATCTGCGGTATAGGTCCTCGTTAAACTATTCTGCCGTAAAGTGCTCGACTTGGCTAGCAGGTCATCGGTGTAAAAAGGGGAAAGCAGGGGATCAAAATATTTATGGCATATTCTCGGATCATCCTCAGGGATGTTTCCCTAACCGTCGACAATAGCCCATTGTGCAACTCGAGTGCCACGTAAATAAAATACCTACCTACCTGATATTGATCTACGCCAGGGGTTGCCAAACTTTTTTGATCATCGACCCCTGTATAATTTTTCGAAATCTCCATCGACCCCTACAAACGTATTTTTCTGTTAATTAAAATAAAACTCTATTAGATACTGTGTTTGTATATTTATTTTATGATTTTAAACATTTATTAAAGTAATAGTACATTGTGTAACAATAGTTTTATGAAAAATATATTAATATTGAAATTTACAAAAATTGGTCAATTTTGTAATTTTCGTAAAAAAATACAAAGTGTGCTATAGTTTTGTCGCGGGCTGTACTAATCCATATTATTAAAGCTTACCTTCTTTTTTGTGCATTGATAATTAAAATTGATAACTAAACCAAACGAATGGTTTTATCGAAACAATAACTAATCATCCAAAACTATAAAAGTTTTAATAATGACACTGCAAATATTCAACACAGTTTGCAAAGATAGTTGAAACTGCGTATGATATTTGCATTTGTAACGTCAATGCTCGCCACACGTGACATTTGGACAAGCGCACATATGCATATGACTTATAAACTGCGCTCAGTTCGTGCCACTGCGCGGTGGAACGTAAATACTTGTTTCACCCCAATAAATATACGTTTATTAATTTATGTTTTATAAAGAAACTGATATTGAGTCAATCATAAAAAATTTCACAAATTTTACATACTTAATTAGGTTTATGTGATTTGCGTATTGAGAACTGTTTTTTTTTAAACCCACAATCGACCCTTCCGATTCGGATCGACCCCCATTCACCCCCCTGTCTCAGATCGACCCCCGCTTTCGTTAAATAGACCCCTGGGAGTCTATATAGACCACTTTGGCGACCTCTGATCTACGCTGTCATGACAGCCCAGCGGTACGTCTGTGCGATTCTTGAGCCACATGCGTTGCCACTATGGCAGGGCTCCCAGGGGTCAATTTTCAACAAGCTATGCTCGACCTCACACAGGGTTGTCTCAGTAATTCCTACGGCCCATTGCCACTCTTCCCTGGTCTGCTCGATATCCAGATTTGTCACCGAACGAGACCTATCTGGAGTCTACTTGAGACGGCAAGCTGGGTCAGCCTCCGAGGTTAGTCGATTTAGCGGTATTTTTACAGCAGCTTTTGAAGGAGATGCCGCAGGACATCAAAAGGATTTTATGCGTCTGAATGCTCAACTGTATCGCATTTGAGTTAAAGATGGCCCGAAAAGGTATTAAAACCACCATTATTTTGCATTTTTTTCAGCAATAAGTGATCATTTTGCTTTGATTTTTTTTTAATCACTAACTTATGTCATTGCAATGGCGCATGCGAAATTTCGTTTCAATTCATACAATTTTCATTTTACAAATCAAGCAAGTTAAATATCGATTTGTTTTGAAGCTATAAAATAAAATACAAAAAAGCGTCACTAATACAATTTAAAAATGATGATCTTATTTTTTTTTTCGTCAACTCGTTAATTTTTTTCGTCGGTCTCTGTTATACCGAAAAATAAAGTGAACGGCCGATGGTGGTTTGCATTTTAAGTTTCAGATTCATGTTTTCCAACGAAGTGGATGTTTTTTCGTGTTTCAACGACCACTTTTTTTAAATTGATTTTGCATTTAAAAAAAATTATGTGATTTAAGTGAGTTGCGTCCCTAACCGCTTCCAGTAACGGACGTGAGTGAGTGATGTTGTTGTTGTAGATGTAGTTCACTTTACGTCGCACTGGAGCTTTACAATGGGCTATTGGCGACTGCCTGGAAAACATCCCTGAGGCTGATCCGAAGATATGCCATCGCAATTTTAATCCTCGGCAAAGGGAATGGCACCCTCGCTTCGGTAGCCCGACGACCTGCACGCGAAGTCATGCACTTTGCGGTAGAACAGTTTAACGAGGACCGATACCGCACACCCTCGATCCCTCGGTCGGCAGACTGATCCAAGTGGTCACCCATCCGCACATTGAACTCAGCCAGTGTTGCTTGACTTCGGTGATCTGCTGGAACTGCAAGTGACTGGATATGTTGTATTCAGCAAAATAATATTTAATATGCTGAGTCTAAATATCTTCTCGTTGGTGTAGAATTGAAGTTAAAAGAAAAACTACTAACTTATGAGTTGACATCCATCATCTAATCAGGTTCAGAATTACGTGATGCTCTCTCAGTACCACGGGTAGAAATGCTCTGCTCAAAAAAATTAGGGGAGCAAGCAAAAAAGATAAGAAAACGTTGCGTGATAGCGTGATAAAAGGGCATAAAGTGAAAAATACCGGTTTAACAAAACGTAACAGAAAAGAAGCAAAAAAAATTGGATGGGAACTTTAAATATTTGGAATGGAATAAAGAACATAAAATGTTGTTTCAAGGCAACAATTTGATAACATGTAAATAACAAGAAACTGATTGTATAGAAATGATACATGATGTTTATTATGGTGTGTGGTACCCCCCCCTAAACTGCAAAGATTGCCGCACACCTATTTTGCATAGATCACATGAGGTTATCGATGAGACTTAGAGGAACACCGTTCCACTCTTGACGAAGTGCGACCTCCAAGTCTTGGGCAGTAACAAGAGGCCTTGATCTTGCATCAACGCGTCGTCCGAGTGCGTCCTAAGTAGACTCAATCGGATTAAGATCAGGAGAGCGTGCTGGCCACTTTATACGCTGCATTGGTTCAACTTCAAGAAAGTTCACCCCAATACGAGCTGTATGAGGTTTGCCATTAATCTGTACCAAAAACAAAAGTCACGATAGCTGCAGCGACGACATGGGGTCTCGGGATCTTGTCTGCATACCTTTGAGTTGTCAAATTGCCTTTCCGAATGAAATGCAAATCAGAACGTCCACCGATGCAACTTCCAGCTCATACAATCAAACCCACTCGTCTGTAATGTGATCCTTCCTGAACGAATATAGAGTTATTTCGAGTGCTCCTTTTTCACCATACCAAAAGACATCTGGTGTTACACTTTAAACTGAATCGGGACTCATCCGTAAACAGCACTGGACTGCATCAATATCGATGTTTAACAGTTCACTTTCCTTAGGCAGCACGGTGCCTGGCTGTCAAGGGAATACACACTATTGACCCGCTACACTTCTTCGCGTTTGCTCACATTCCAGTCTCCCGATAATACGCCTCGCCATGAATTCTGGTAGATGACGTTGCAGTGACATTTTTTAAGTAAATTTTCCACAAAACAAAAGCTGAAGTACTAAATAATTAGGTCAAGGGAGTACACACTATTGACCCGCTACACTTCTTCGCGTTTGCTCGCATTCCAGTCTCCCGATAATACGCCTCGCCATGAATTCTGGTAGATGACGTTGCCGTGACATTTTTTAAGTAAATTTTCCACAAAACAAAAGCTGAAGTACTAAATAATTAGGTCAAGGGAATACACACTATTGACCCGCTACACTTCTTCGCGTTTGCTCGCATTCCAGTCTCCCGATAATACGCCTCGCCATAAATTCTGGTAGATGACGTTGCAGTGACATTTTTTAAGTAAATTTTCCACAAAACAAAAGCTGAAGTACTAAATAATTAGGTCAAGGGAATACACACTATTGACCCGCTACACTTCTTCGCGTTTGCTCGCATTCCAGTCTCCCGATAATACGCCTCGCCATGAATTCTGGTAGATGACGTTGCAGTGACATTTTTTAAGTAAATTTTCCACAAAACAAAAGCAGAAGTACTAAATTATTAGGTCAAGGGAATACACACTATTGACCCGCTACACTTCTTCGCGTTTGCTCGCATTCCAGTCTCCCGATAATACGCCTCGCCATGAATTCTGATAGATGACGTTGCAGTGACATTTTTTAAGTAAATTTTCCACAAAACAAAAGCAGAAGTACTAAATTATTAGGTCAAGGGAATACACACTATTGACCCGCTACACTTCTTCGCGTTTGCTCGCATTCCAGTCTCCCGATAATACGCCTCGCCATGAATTCTGATAGATGACGTTGCAGTGACATTTTTTAAGTAAATTTTCCACAAAACAAAAGCCGAAGTACTAAATAATTAGCATATTTGAGGCCACCCCCAGGAAGCATTTAGGTTGACATTTATTACGTAAAAATCCTAACATTAAGAACAAAAAATATTCAGGGTGATATATATACATATATATTGCTTATTGTACATTATATGAGTTTAAATTTTACATATTAGGAAAGGAAAGTTCTCAAATATGAGTAAAAAACTAAATGTGTAAATTTTCATTGCAATTCATTGGCAATTTACCGTAGAATGAAAGGTTTTAAATACTGAATTAATTTACCAGACAAAAATCGAACTTTGTAGCCAGCTCATCAAATTTCATTATCACATTTCATGTTCGCCACATTATTAATTTTTGCCTGATAATTGGAATTTTATGACACCCATTTTAGTTGTTGACTTTTTATCTATTGATACTCAAAATAAAGCGACGGTATTTTTTTTCCTCCAAAAATTAATTAAACATAATGTCTAAGAGATATTCCCAAATTTCTGTGTCATTTAAGAAGATTCGAAATTCTAGTCTCAAAACTATTTATCGTCTGCGGTAAAGATTCAAAATTCTCACTGAAAACTATTTATCGTTCGTGAGCGAAGAAAAAAGAACTCGTCCGCTATGCGATCAACCGCGAAAATGTGTCTCAAAAATTCCATGGCTTTTCCTAGTTCCCTACAGAGCCTTTATAAAAATGATGTGAGCTTATCTTTTAAAAGGCCTAAAGTAGCGTAATTTTAATTACGAAGTTCCTCGCCCTATTTATTCAGAACATTCCATTTTTTTCCCCTCCGCCTTTTGGATTTTAAACGATTTGATAAACAACTTTAAACTGGCGATGAAAAGTTTCCGGGAATAAAAATTTGTCTCTAGGTTTTTATTCAAGGGATAAAAATAACGCCCTCCGCCATTTCGCGCATATTGCCTTCTTCGTAATTACTGTTTAACGACGAAAGATGGCGTTGTAAGCTTGTTCAAAAGATTGCTTATTTTTCATAATAGCGTTTTTGTTATTGCTCTTTTACAACCATATCTATCTTTTACAAAGTTCAGGGGAAATTTTAAAACGCCTGAAAGCATAAATAGCGATAAAATTTATCTTTAAAAGGAGTCGGATCCATTTATTATACGCTTGTGGAAGTTTCTTTGAAATTTCATGCACGTTCTAAGGATTGAGAAAAAAATGGCGTCCCTAAATATTAAAATAATGTTTACAAGGCTTTTCAACCTGTTAAAAGGAAAAGACTCATTACATCATGGTGAGCAAAAATATAGAAATAAAAAAATAATAATTTCCCTGCTAAAAGGATTTTGTTTGAGGTGACAACGACAAGTTAACCTTTCATATTTTATTGAGAATGTATTCCAATTCGGAAGTCATTTCTATTATCGCCTTAAGCACTAAACTTTTAGCGCTATATTTAAAAAAAATAGAAGTCAAAATAATTACAAAATTCCTGTTTCTCATTGAAATAAATTTCTGTGGAAATCGTTTGCTTTTGAAATAGTTTGCAAAGAGGAAACAGATTGTGCTGATAGTTTTCAAATATTCTGCACTTATGTTCTATTTAGAAGAGAAAAAAAAGAAACATATCTTTTTTTTTTGTATACTTTTAATAGATTTTAATATTCTGAAAAGACTGTTTTCCAACAAACTAACCTAATGTTTTTTATTTGTATGCACAAAACAGCTCCGAGCCAAGAAAAAAAAAAGAAAAGAGAAAAAAAAGAGGAGCACATGCATTAATCTATTGCTGTGAATGGTTGAAAAATATTAGGTAATAAAAATGAAGAATTCTATGGCAACAAAAATTTGTGAAACTAGTTTTAAATTGAGTTTGAATATTTTCAATAAAACTCAAGCTAACATACTAAAAGCGATAAGAACATTATTTTGTTACAAAAAAAACATGCTAAAAATTTATCAACGAGAATTTTTTTACTACCATAAAAACATGAACAAAGTTTCGAAGCAAATAAGACTATACTTTTTAGTGCCATTAGCTACAGTAAATGTTGGTGAATAGTTAAGATAGTCGCTCTTTTATTTACTCTCCGTTAACATTTTTTATTAAAAGCAAAATAACACAACTTAAAAATATTGTTGCACTGTGCGCAAACTAATAAACGTCACACACTGACTTAATAATCGGACTTTTACTTACAAAGTGCTATCTTTTTGATCTAAGACAGAGGGTTCCCAAAAGATGTTCCGTGTAATCCTAGGGTTCCGTGAGTTAGGACTTCTTATGAATCAGTAATATTTTTTTAAACTTCTAATAAGCCAACCAATTATCTATTATTTATATAATATTTCAGCTCATTTTATAAAATGATTAAATAAAAAAATATTAAAAAAACTCTCTAAAAAAATATTTATAATTGTTTCTCAGCCTATTCATGCATAAGTATTTATCATCGAATTTTAAAACTCAAAATAAAATAACCAAATTCAAGGATAAACAATAATTTTTCTCAGATAACCATTCTAACAGTATAAAACAGTTCTTCTTTAAACACCATAATTTAACTTATTTTATTCAATTCGACTTATGTGTAAGTCGAAAACTACTAGACAAAGAGCGTCTGTAGACCTATGAATTTAACTAAAACCTAATTTTAAGACTGTTTGATAAAACAATTAAAAAATTTCATTCTTCATATTAAATATTTCCAAATAATTATTATTTATTTTACTCTTTTTTTAGCATATTAACAGCTGCTAATTTTTTTTTTCAATGTCGGGGTTCCTCCAAAAGAAGCTCGACCTTTTAGGGTTCCGCAACCTTAAAAAATCGGGAACCACTGATTTAAGGAACCGAATCAGATATGCAAAGAATAATTAATATTAAGGCCAGATGATAATTTAAGTTTTTAATTCAGTAACAAAAACATTTATTCCCTGGACAAACACAACTCGTTTTCGATAAATTTGATGTTATGACTCCCACTGAAGACCGGATTAATAAAAATCTCGAAAATTTTTAAAAATTTTGAATATCGAACACCCCTTTTTGACGAATTGTATGAAAACTCGATATCAAGGTATCCGACTAGTTTCGTCATCATTTCAGTGGATCACCTTTCATCATTTCAGTGGATCTATAAAATAAGTACCAAGCGTGCTAGGGGACTAAACACTGGAAGTTCCGCTTTCGGCTGACCACCTAACCGGAACATCTGCTCCTGCACCCTAGAACCCAAGGTCAAGAAAACTGAGATGGGCTCAGTAGGCCCTGGCCCTCTATGAGCTGTCGCGCTACTGAGCTCAGTTTAGCTAGCAACAACAAAAAAATTATCTTCATTATTGTATTTTTATCTGACCAGTTCTCGGTAAAAAATCAAGGCATTGTTTCCATATACGCTAAACACTGTAAACAAATTTCGATCTCCTAAAACTAAAAAAATCATTTGAGGATTTTATTTACCAGGTTGTCGACTATATAGTACGCTAAACACTGTAAACAAATTTCGATCTCCTAAAACTAAAAAATCATCTGAGGATTTTATTTACCAGGCTGTCGACTATGTAGTACGCTAAACACTGTAAACAAATTTCGATCTCCTAAAACTAAAAAATCATTTGAGGATTTTATTTACCAGGCTGTCGACTATGTAGTACGCTAAACACTGTAAACAAATTTCGATCTCCTAAAACTAAAAAATCATTTGAGGATTTTATTTACCAGGCTGTCGACTATATAGTACGCTAAACACTGTAAACAAATTTCGATCTCCTAAAACTAAAAAATCATTTGAGGATTTTATTTACCAGGCTGTCGACTGTATAGTACGCTAAACACTGTAAACAAATTTTGATCTCCTAAAATAAAAAATCATTTGAGGATTTTATTTACCAGGCTGTCGACTATATAGTACGCTAAACACTGTAAACAAATTTTGATCTCCTAAAACTAAAAAATCATTTGAGGATTTTATTTACCAGGCAGTCGACTATATACTACGCTAAACACTGTAAACAAATTTCGATCTCCTAAAACTAAAAAATCATTGGAGGATTTTATTTACCAGGCTGTCGAACTATTTTCTTAAAAGTAAATGAATATACTACTGCATTAGGGATCATTTGTTAAAAATGTATTTAATAGCAATGTAGTAAAAAAGCAAATTTTCCAAAATTTCCGCGCTTTTTTTTACGAAGAAACATGCTTGAAAAGTAAAATTTTTCTTTTTTCTCTTAGTCCGTAGTTCAAAACATGCGTGCCATGATCATAAACAACCATGAAAAGGACAATTATTTTAAAACAACATAGATTACATGGTTAAGGTACCGTAAAATGTGAAAAAATCTGATTTTGAGCTGAACGCATTTACAGACTTAAAATCACTTGTCTATCCACTGTTATCACCTTGCACAAAAACTGCTATAACTTTGTAAATAATTAGAGTGCAAGCAAAAGCAAAGTATGTTTAGAAAGCTAAGAGTACAAGGTGTCTAAATTTATGACTAACTCATTTTCAAAAATTTTGCCCTAAATCTCGTTTTTTCACCAGATGGATTTTATCTTATAAGTTATTTCAAGTTTAAACAATGCAATTTGTATTAAAACACATTTCCTTAAAATGACCTCTGTTGAAAGAACAATATTTAGTTAGACATACATTGTTAAACATGAGCGAAGAAAACTTTTAACTGTTGCAGTGTAACAATATATATTGCTATATTCTGTAATAATACATTGTTTTACAGTGAAATCCTCATTTCTAAAGTTTATGTGCTATCTGTAGGTGATTATTTTACAGGTGCTTAAACTTAATTAGAAAAATGGCAAAAGTGCTGAGATTTTTGCGAAAAAGGCTGTAAGTATCAGATATTAGTAATATTATCTTATAGTAGCATTAATTTAACTATTTTTTTTTCATTGAAATCAATTTTTCAACTCGAATAGAAAATCAACGCTAGCTTAAACTTCAATTTTAAACTCAACTGTAAATAGTTATCCAATAAAATAGCTTAGTGCATTTTGATAAGAACACTTATTTCAATCGTAACATTTACTGAAATTTATAATTTTTTATTAACTTTTACGAATAATGTCCACAAAGGTGAGTTTAACTGAGCAAAATTCATACCGTCGTTGAACATCCGACCCAACTTTTCTGGTTTACGACTAACAGTGTAGCCTTGAACCCAACCCAGAAGTCAAGGAAACTCCTGGATCAAATATTGGGAAAAATTTGCCTTCGTGGAGGAATTTTGATGGAACTAACCCACATTTGTGTTCCGTGCAGAGGGAAAACCACGAAAACCTCCCATGCTTAGACATATATATATATGTTACGGTGAAACACTGAAATCTGGAGAATGTCGACATTCACCGGTGAATGTCAATATTCACGTAGTCGCTTGGTTTATGTCCGAAATATTTGCTAAATACCTTTATCTCTGACTCTCACCGGTGAATGTCAACAATCACATAGTCGCTTTGGTGAATGTCCGAAATATTTGTTATATCCAATTTTACATTAATTTATTCGTTAATATTATTATATTTATTTGATATATTTATTCTATATTTTAATACTTACTGACAACAGATTAGAAGAAACATCAGTGTTTGGAGTATCGGGCAAATATATACCGGGCAATGGCACTTAACTTTAAAAAAACATCTGTGTAGGGTTAAAATATCGAATAAATGTAATTATATCCACGAATAAATTCATATCAAATCGAATGTAATAATTATTTCGGACATTCACCAAAGCATATCTGCGATTGTCGACATACACCGTTGAGGGTCCGAACGTACAAGATTGTAATGAAATATTCGATCTTTCACCGACGTATTTGGTGTTTGTCGACATTCACCGGTGAAAGTCAACAACCACCGATTTCGGTCTTTCGTCGTGACATATATATATATATATATATATATATATATATATATATATATATATATATATATATATATATATATATATATATATATATATATATATATATATATATATATATATATATATATATATATAATGATGATGATGATGATTTATTATTTATTTTTAGCGCAAAGGTGTTTAAGAGGGGTGAGAGTTCGGATGAAAATTATTTCGAAATAAGAGGTTGGAATGAGGTTCTGAAAGAACAAAGGATGGCTAAAATGCCAATTGGAGAGTCTAAGAAGACTCATGAAAATGTCCTTGAATGGGACAAGGATCAACAGTCTGAGAAGACTGGTGTTGATGCAACTCTTGACGAGTTTGATATGGCCATCAATGACAAGTTTGAGTTGCGCGATTGGAGTGAAGTACTCGCAGAACAAATGGTGACTGCAATAAGAGCTTCCAAGAAAGCTCATCAGAGTAAAACTCTAGAGGAAGAGATGGTTGCCAAAAAGAGTGAACACAAAACTGCTCTTATATATGGAGCATTTGATGAGTTGGATAGAATTGAAACCATTGAGCAAATGATGCTCTGGTTGATACACTGGTGAAAATCGAAAAAAGACTTTCAGAGAACATGTGATGAGCTGGATACAGTTGATTCGGAAGAAAAAATTATGAACTTGTTGATACGCTGGTAAAAACTTGAAAATTGCTCTTAAAGTTTATGAATTTTCAATGGACAGTTAATGAGCTGGTTAAAATACCTAAAAGACTTTCAAAAGACGGTTGATGAGCTGGATACAAATGATACGCTCCAACAAATGATGCAATAGTTGATACGCAGATAAAAAGTTCGAAAAAGAAACTCATAACGATAAAACTGTTTACTCGATAAATTCAAATACACTCTGTAACAAAAAAATCGACGCTCCAAGAACGCACTAAGACGCGCAAAATTTACGCTCGATCAGGCTGGAATGATGCCGACTGGGGACGGTCTTTAGTGACGAATCCCGCTTCCAACTGTGTCCTGGCAATCATCGAAGACGTGTTTGGAGACGCACAGGGCAGAGGGGGATCCTGCCTTCACTATTGCACGCCACACCGGCCCTCAACAAGGCATTATGGTCTGGGGTGCCATTTCCTTTGACAGCCGGACCCCTTTGGTCGTCATTAGAGCTACACTTACTGCACAGTGGTACGTCGACGACATCCTAAGACCTGTTTTGCTACCGTTCCTTTTGCAGCACCCTGGGCTGGATTTTCAACAGGACAATGCCAGACCACGTATGGCACGTGCTGCTATGAACTGTTTGCAAGCTTGTCAAACTCTTCCTTGGCCTGCCAGATCACGAGATCTCTCTCCCATCGAGCATGTCTGGGATATGATGGGAAGGCGATTGCATCTGGCACGGAATGTTGATGACCTCGTTCGACAATTGGATCGAATTTGGCAGGAGATACCGCAAGAGACCATCCGGGAGCTTTATCGGTCTATGCCACGCTGTATGGCAGCTTGTATCCAGGCTAGAGGTGGGTCAACACCTTATTAAACTTGTTACTGTAGCTCTGCTATAAATTATTCAATTGTTCTGAAATTTTAATCATTTACTATTCTTTACATTGTCTTCCTATCCACCAATTTTCGTTTCAATCGGACAACTCCTTCTTGGTGCGTCGATTTTTTTGTTACAGAGTGTATAAGACTTTTTTCAATTTTAGTTTCTCAGAAACCATCAACATTATTTTATCAGCAAAAACTATGTAGCTAAAAAGATTTTTAAAAAAATATATCAAAAAAAATTTTTAAAAAAGGTTTTGATCCTAACTAGAATAAATTACAATAAATAATCATTTGATATAGAATTTTGCGTTAAATCTTTTGAGGGAAAAGAATTTTAGAAAAGGACATAAAGACATTTTATTAGCTACAAGAGATATAGAAAAATACTCAAAACGTAAAAATAACGTATTGGGATCCAAAATTTTAATGGATCTCTTTGCGTAAACCACTGGAACTATTAAATTTTTTTTCCAATGCCCACCAGGACATTAACTTTTGTCTTTCGGGTATCAGAAGGGCAGATTTGTTGCCAACTCTCACGGTTACCATATTAGGTGAGCCAAGGTTGCTCCCACAAAGAAGGACAGATAGTACAGAAAAGAGAAGGAAAGAACATCCATACCTAATCCGGGACTCGAACCCAGGACCTTTCTTGCTTGAGGTCAGCACTCTGATCACCGTAAGGCTGGTCGGCCCATTAAATTAATAATCCCAAGTAAAACGGTAAGATATTATTTGATCGGAAACTTCATTCACTGGAAATAACATTCATTGGAAATAACAGTAGCCAATGAATGCTGATTGCCTTGTTAACGACATTAGTTTGTCATCCTCTCTCCATAGCACAAGGAAATACATTTTACACTGATTTGCCCTCCTCAGCCACTGTGGCTTTTCTTGTTCTGTTTTTCATTTTTTTTTTCTCGACTACTACGGCTTTTCTAGTTTTGTTTCTCTCCTTTATTTTTCCATTGGCAATTTCACGTTTTATACTTCAACTTACTTTTGTTTCTTCTCATTCATGTCTGGCAAGTCTTGAAAATGGGCGCCTGTTTTTGAGCACTGGGAACATGTCGATTGTTTTTGAATAATACTGAAGTTTTTGAAACAACTAATGCTGGAACCTTGTCACCCAGATTATACCCAGGGCTAAACAGAATAGAAGGGCTAGTTCACTCCGCTCTTAGAGCTGAAGCTACGATTTCCCTCCTCATGACGTCACTGTGTCCACAGATCTCGGAGATCGCAAGCAAAGATACGATAACTTTGCATCTTTCTCTTTGTAAAAATAAGTTAGACTTTTTCTGGTTATTAGCCTTTAAACTTTACGTAATTAACACATTATTTCCGCTCATAAACATAGCTCAAAAAAAACTTTCTTGGTTATTATATTAAAAAAAATACCATTTTAAACTTATAAAAATGTTTTGCTAGTTGGTGAAAACGACACGATAAATACTTTATTTTAAAAAGTTCAGTTTTAACTTTAACTATTAAGAAAAATGAAGGCATATATCGACACTTTTTTATCTACATATTCTTTTATAACGATAAGTTAAGCTAAATTTAGAATCCCTGATTTTAAAATATGTCGTTAATAGCAATTTGTTCATACTTAATCATTAGGAAACATCAACCTTAAACGCTAATTACTGAAACAAAATAATAATTTAGGTTCATAATGACAGTAGAAATTTTACAATTGTTTATAGACATTTAAATTTACGATGATATAATTTATAGATATTTAAATTGAAGAGAATATAATTTTTAAAAAAAAATCATAAATATTTAGAATAACTACATTAAAAAATATGTTATGAAATTAGGAGAATTTCAACTATATACCATATATTTTATTTATACTTTTTATTTACATTTTAATTTTCTTTGACTTTATCCATTTTTTAATTCTTTACACCTGCCTTTCTTTATGAAGTAACGAGGCGGTTTCTATTTAGATAATGAATTTTTATAAAAGTTCTTTACGACAGAATAAATGTATTGCTGTTTTATATTAACTGTGTCATTTCGGAATCCATTCTTTACATAGTTGTTCATTTACTTTAGGGAACACGCGAAAAATTATACTTTTTCCTTTCGTTTTTGTATCAGAATTTTTGCAAGTTGCAATCGTGCAAACTGGCATTTCGATAATAGTTTTAAATTCTTGTAAATTCACTGCAAAAACTGAGGAAAGTCATTATACAAAATATAAAATTTCTTAGAGTATCTCGCAAAAAGAAATGATCCAATATTAGTTAGAGCTAGTAAGGCCAAACGCTCCGTTCTTGAAGTAAAAGTACGAGCTTTGCGCCAAAGTGACGTCACTAGAGTGACGTCGGAGGATCGGCGCGGCGAGAGATACTTCAAATGAGTGAACCAGCCCTTCTATTCTCTTTAGCCCTGGATTATACCTGTTCTCCTGGTTAGGGTATTAAAAACCCAAATTTGTGGTAAAAAAAAAGGTATATTTAATGACAGAATACATTTTTGGTGCCTGACTTCATAATTTAAATCATTGTTCTAAATTATCGTAAATGTCTCAGACTTGGGAGTCGCAGTTGAAGAAAATATTGCAAGATTAGGAAGAAAAAAATTTGAAAAAAAAAAAAGAAACGAGTAGAAGTTTTTGATGTGAAAGAAAATATTTATAAAAATATTTGTAATTAAATGAACAACAATATTATTCGAAAAAATTATTATGAAAATTATATGAATTATAACTTATCACAAGCTTAATTTTCAACATGTGAACTTTTTTGACCCTTTGTTTTATTGGAGTATTAAAAAAGAACTCAGAAAAATTTTGAAGAGTTTGAAATATCGATATTAATAAAGGAATTATTAATAAATAATCTTTTCTATCATAAATTCTAAAACTAAGTTTGTTTAGATAAGTTGAAAAGTTAATAAAAAATATGTTCAAGTGAATTTTATGTATCATTTGCAATAGTATCCTAGTTCATGATTATTCACTAAAGAATCTTCTTCTAATGCTTATATATGTGGATGTGTGCAGGTAAGGCTTATATCTAGTTCTTTCTCATTATTACAGTATTTGGCACAATTACAAGTTTATATAAATAAATTTCTTTAAATTTATTTCTTCAACTATTATATTATAAGTGTGTAATTTTAATTGAGATAATTGATCTTAACCGTAATTGTTCATAAGAAATAAAAGTGTATAATTTATAGTTAACATTAACCTTCTAATAATATTAAAACATCCCAAGGATTTCGTAAAACATTTTTTGAATATAAATCGATGTAGGAATCGAACTTTCAGAAAAGTTCGGAGTCTAATTATTTACCTACCGATCACAGCTCTAATTAGCTCATATTTGATGTTATTTTTAAACAGAGAATTGCAGAACAAATTTGGATCGGGAAAATACATTTTCGTAACAGGAGGAAGTGAAGCTTGAATTTCACCTTCATTTAAACATCAGAAGACTCTATCTGTTTTAGTCCATTCGCCAATTAGTCCATTCGCCTAGTTGTCAAATATCTACTAGATATAACAGAAGTGGATTTAATTAGTCACCAAAAGATAATCTGAGTCCTTTATGCCATTCGCCTAACTCATTTCAAACACATAAATCTTTAATCAAGGGGAGAGAGGCGAATGAACAATTGGCGAATCTACCCTCAAATAGACCCCGGAAGTCATTTTATATAAGAAATGCAATTTAATCGAATTTTTTATCTTTCTCATATTTTTTCATTCTAATTGAGAATTACGACCAAACAGCATAAATATGTTCTTTATGTATAGTTTTACAATTATATTTTTACATTAACAGTCGCTAGCATGCGAGCAGGGAAAAAAATTTTAATTATTATTTTTTAAGACATGAAATTGTACAAAATGCTGTTCAATGTATTGAACGCTGAGCTTCACTGGCTTAAATAAATATCCAGCAAAGACCATAGATTTATAATATAGGTATTATTTTTTGAGTAATAAAATTATTCTCTCAGGAGATTAATTAAACGTTCTGTTAAACAAGTTTCGTTCAAAATTTTTATAATAGAAATAGGCTTATTCGCAAACTGATCCACTCCTTAAGTAGGCTTAGCAACCTACTTTTATGACGCTAGTAGCTTTCAGTTGTTGGAGATGATGATTTGTCACGATTTTCAAATTGTGGAGAGAGAGTTTGATTCAGCAGTTCCGGTCCAAGAATGAAAAGTCCAGAAGATGAAAGTAACGTTATTGCTTTAACACCATTAACGTGATAAGCTGTTCAATCGACAGATGATACAAGCAAAAAGAGAATATTGATGTATTATTTTTTTAGCAATAAATTGTACTCTCAGGAGATTAAATAAATATTCAGCTAAAACAAGTTTCATTCATAATTTTTAAAATAGAAATAGGCTTATTCACAAGCTGAGTCACTCCTTACGTAGGCTTAGCAACCAACTTTTATAACGCTACTAGCATTCAGTTGATGAAGATGATGATTTGGCTCGATTTTCGGACTGTCGAAAGATAGTTTGATTCAGCAGTTCCGGTTCAGAAATGAAAACTTCAGAAGATGAACCGATGAACATAACATTATTGCTTTAACACCATTAACGTGATAAGCTGTTCAATCGACAGATGATATGAGCAAAAGAAGAATCTTAAGGTGTTATTTTTTAGAAATAAAATTGTTCAATCAGGAGATTAAATAAATATTCAGCTAAAACAAGTTTCATTCATAATTTTTAAAATAGAAATAGGCTTATTCACTAGCTGAGTCACTCCTTAAGTAGGCTTAGCAACCAACTTTTATAACGCTACTAACATTCAGTTGATGAAGATGATGATTTGGCTCGATTTTCGGACTGTCGAAAGATAGTTTGATTCAGCAGTTCCGGTTCAGAAATGAAAAGTTTAGAAGATGAACCGATGAACGTAACATTATTGCTTTAACACCATTAACGTGATAAGCTGTTCAATCGACAGATGATACGAGCAAAAGAAGAATCTTAAGGTGTTATTTTTTAGAAATAAAATTGTTCAATCAGGAGATTGAACAAATGTTCAGCTGAAACAAGTTTCATTCAAAAATTTTATAATACAAATAGGCTTATTCACAAACTGATTCACTCTTTAAGTAAGCTCAGCAACCTGCTTATATGACGTTGCTTTCACTTGTTGGACATGATGATTTGTCTCGATTTTCGAATTGTGGAGAGACAGTTTGATTCAGCAGTTCCGGTTAAAAAATGAAAACTTCAGAAGATGAACGTAACATTATTGCTTTAGCACCATTAACATGATAAGCTGTTCAATCGACAGATGATACAAGCAAAAAAAAATCTTAAGGTATTTGATTTTTGTTTCCTTTTTTTTTTTTTTTTTTTTTTAGTAATAAAATTGTTTCCATAGGGAATTAAATAAATATTCAGCTGAAACAAGTTTCATTCAGAATTTATATAATAGAAGTAGGCTTATTCACAAACTGATTCACTCTTTAAGTAGGCTTAGCAACCTACTTTTATGACGCTACTAGCTTTCAGTTGTTGAAGATGATGATTTGCCTCGATTTGCGAATGTGAAGAGATAGTTTGATTCAGCAGTTCTGGTTCAAAAATTTAAGGTTCAAAAGATGAACGTATGCACCAACAATAGATGATGATTGCTCCAACACCATTAAAGGGATAAGCTGTTTAGTCGACCGAAGATACTATCAGAAAAAGAAATCTTAAAGTATTATTTTTTACGTAATAAAATTTTCCCAAATTTCGTTCACTGTATTGGACGCTGAGTCTTAGGGGATTAAATAAATATTCAGCTAAAACAAGTTTCAGTCAGAATTTCTATAATAAAAATAGGCTTGTTCGCAAACTGATTCATCTCTTTTAGTAGGGTTAGCAACCTACTATTATGATGCCAGTTGCTTTCAGTTCTTGGAGATGATGATTCGTCTCGATTTGTGGATAAAGGAGAAAAGGCTTGATTCCTCAGTTCCGGTTCTTAAATGAAAGATTCAGTAAATGAATGTTTTTGCGTCAACACCATTAACATGATAAGATGTTCAATCAACAGATGTAAAAAGAAATAAAAGATATCACTCTTAAAAACAAGAGATTTATAATATTACTGTAAGCGCATTTGAAACGCAAAAAGTGCTTTACTTACGAAAAAAAAAGTAATAAATATTTTCCAGAAGAAAAAAAAATTTATCGTTAATCTATTTTCAGCGATTTCAAAAATCATTGCACACTAATACACTGCAATTTATTAGAGCAAAAAATCAAAAGAATCTGATTTTTCATTTTTACTTACAAATCTATAAAAGAAGAAAAAAATAACATCTAAAAACGTATCTTAAGGCTTTAAATCTTAAAAAAAAAAAAAATCCTGGAAAACTTTTTCTGGAGTGATGACAATAATCTCTTCATCTCAAACATTCTTAGAAGGGAAAAAAAATAGACCAAAAAAAAAAGTTCCGTTCTGATATTCATAACCGGGCTTCCTGTCTTTTCTTTTATGATGGTGAAGATTTTTTCTTCCACCATGTCCGAAAACTGTTCTTGCTTATCTACAGAACATGCCTCCAGGGCGCGCTACTTCACAAGGCAATCTTACCTTTCTTTTACGAACGCGATAGTTCCAAAAAGTTGTGTGTTCCCGCGACCTGCATATTAGGTGCTTCGGGCGCTGCTGATCTCAGGGTTTTTACCTTTGAAAAATAGTATAAAGAAAAGATTCGTCTACAAACACCTTTTTTTTTTTATCATTTAAAGAGTAAAAGTTTAGAAGAAGAAAGCTACTTTTTTTTAAGCATTGTTTGTTATTATTCTTTAGAGTAAGTTTATGCTTGAAAATGAAAGAACAGTTCTAAAGGTTTTGATAAACTTGTGTAAGCAGAAATATCTACAGTAGATATGAAAACTATTTTTCTAAAAAAAATTGTTAAGCATTTTCAGATAAACAGAGAATGCACATTCAAAATACATGAAAAATTATGTTTTTTTCTTTTTTTTTTTTTTCAAAGTAGCCCATGATATAGTAGAGAATTGACTTGTGATAATAATATGAGCTATGAATGACATTTAATATTATTTAATTTACAATATTTTGTCCTTTTTTTTACGAATGCGATAGCTCCAAGACACGATAGTTTTTATGATAGTTTTGTTTGTTATTATTCTTTAGATTAAGCTTATGCTTGAAAATGAAAGAACAGATCTAAAGGCTCTGATAAGCTGGTGTAATCTAGACATGAAAGCAGTTTTTAGAAGAAAAAATTTTAAGCATTTTCAGATAAACAGAGAATGCAGTTTAATTATATATGAAGAATTATGGTTTACCAAATTCGCTCATGATATAATAAAGAATTGACTTGTGATAATAATATGAGCTATGAATGACATTTAATATTATTTAATTTACAATATTTTGTCCTTTTTTTTACGAACGCGATAGCTCCAAGACACGATAGTTTTTATGATAGTTTTGTTTGTTATTATTGTTTAGATTAAGCTTATGCTTGAAAATGAAAGAACAGATCTAAAGGCTCTGATAAGCTGGTGTAATCTAGACATGAAAGCAGTTTTTAGAAGAAGAAAAAATTTTAAGCATTTTCAGATAAACAGAGAATGCAGTTTGATTATATATGAAGAATTATGGTTTACCAAATTCGCTCATGATATAATAAAGAATTGACTTGTGATAATAATATGAGCTATGAATGACATTTAATATTATTTAATTTACAATATTTTGTCCTTTTTTTTACGAACGCGATAGCTCCAAGAGACGATAGTCTTTACGAGCACGATAGTTTTGTTTGTTATTATTCTTTAGAGAAAGTTTATGTTTGAAAATGAGAGAACAGTTCTAAAGATTTTGGTAAACTTGTACAAGCAGAAATATCTACGGTTGATATGAAAACTATTTCCTAAATGAAATTGTTCCATATTTCCAGATAAACAGAGAATGCAGATTCAAAATATATGAAGAATTATGGTTTTTTTTTCAAAGCCCATAACATTCTAGAGAATTGACTTGTGATAATAATATGAGCTGTGAATGACATTTAATATTATTTAATTTACAATATTTTGCCCTTTTTTTACGAACGCGATAGCTCCAGGACCCTTTTACGATAGTTTTGTTTGCTATCATTTCTTTAGATTAAGTTTATGCTTGAAAATTAAAAATCAGTTCTAAAGATTTTGATAAACTTGTGCAAACAGAAATATCTACGAGTTTCAGATATTTATGATATGAAAACTATTTCCTAAATGAAATTATTCCATATTTCCAGATAAACAAAGAATTTAGATTCAAAAGATATTAAGAATTATAGTTTTCCTAAGTGGCTTGTGATATACTAGAGAATTGACTGGTGATAACAAATCGAGCTGTAAATGACATTTAATATTATTTAATTTATATTATCTTGCCTTTTTTTTTTTAAGAATACGATAGTTCCTAGAGTTGTATTTTTCCACGACTTTATATTAGGTAATAAAAAAAGAATATCAAAATAAGCCGACTCTTTGGTAAGCTTAAGGGGGAATTAAAATACTAACCACTTTATTTGTCGGATGAAAATTAAATAAGTTCGTCTTGAAAATCCAATTATTTTACGGAATCCAGCAACCCAAAATTAATTAATTAAATACACACAATTACTGACCAGATGCAAAAAAAAACTGAAATTCGTTAGTGTTACTTTTAAAAAATATCCTGTCTTTATATTTTATTGTTAAAAAATAAGTAAAATTTAGAAATACAAAATGTTAAAAGTTATTCAAAATTTGAAACTATGAAAGTGTCCAAGGGAAATAAAGTACTCCCGCAATTGATTTTACTAAAATATTTGTTGAATGCAAATAAATTGATTTATAAAACAATTTCTTCTTGCCAATTCGAAAATCTTCGCTTGAGCTGAATTAGAAAATAAAAAAGAACAACCACTTCGACAGAACACTTAATACGTTCTACTATTGATAATTAAAAAGAAATGAAATCTTAAGATTAATTAATGTCACAAATATAACAATTGCGGTCTTATAATGCATTATTAAAATCACTCAAGTGTCTTAAAAAATGTATCTTGGCGGTCAATTTTCCTAGCCCTTATTCAGATGCTTTTCCTCATCGCAGAGAAGAAAATCCATACTAGGAAAACCTCGTGTGGTAAGGAAAAGCCAAAAACCAAACGAACATAACGTAAAGCGTAATGGCTTAAGCTAAAAAAACACCAATCAATGATTTATTATTTATTCAAGTAATAAATTATAATTCATTGGAAACTTATCTGCATCAGTTGTAGCTGTAAGCAAGTATCCACTTTATTTCCAAAATTTCTATTAAAAAGGACATTTTCTTCTGAATAAATTGGCTGCAATCATGAGGCTCGCAAAGGCCTAATTTTTGACAGGGAAGTAGTCATAATAGTTTTCTAAATTTAATGCATAAGAAGAAAATTCTTATGGCTGCTAAATATTTGCAAAAAGATTAATGAGTTTTAGCTTTTTCTCGCTTTTAACTTTGATGAATTTAAATCTATGAGGACTCAGAAAGAATTTCTTTATTTGTCTGAAATATTCAGGGGGATTTTTAAAGATTTCTAATTATTAAGGAGCACACATACTCACCGCACCTCCTGCCAAAAACGTCCATGATTGTTATCGATTCACTCCTCAAGTTAAATAATTTGTAAGTTTAAACGAGCATCCAATTCATCTCTGATTTATTAGTATTCTTGGAATTAATTAATTATGATATATGGACTACTTGACGTTGAACTGTAAATTATAAACAAATATGTACTCTACTTCAGAAAAAACTAAATAATTTTAAATCATCATTTTATAACTCAAGATAAATATTTTTTAAAAGTAAACAGAATTTCATTTTGTAACAGCTTTCATTAAAGTAGCTTTATTAGAAAAAAATCATAGAAAACGCACATGTTTCTTTTATAAACATGCATTTGTTTACGGTGAAATTTACAATATGAAAATATTAAAGAAGTTGTGATGTTAGAAAATTTATGGTTTTCGTAAAAATGTACATTTAAAAATAAAATGCTACAGAGGTAAAAAAAAAAAAATTTCTTTTTTAAAAGAAACTGTCGATGATTGTCAAAAGAAAAAATCCTACGTAGTTATTCAATTGTTTAAAAAAATATTTTATGAAATTAGATTCTTCTGAATCAAATTTCATAGAATACAATCAAAAATTGAATTCAGAATTCACGCTTCACAAACGATTTATATGAAATGAATCTGAAGAGCTGAATAAGTTTACTTAGCAATGGAAAAATTCTATTGGATTTATATTGATCTCTTTCTTGAAGTAGGTTAATTCAAGCTTGTAAGCGCATAATAGAGTCTTTAGAGCCCTTTTGGGGTATCTACTCAGCCTATTCCCGATATATTGGAAAGAAAATGCAGCAAGCCGCAATCAGAAAGACTTTTCAAAATCGTCTGCCGCTTAGCGGAAAAAGAAAAAAAAAATTTTAAGTCGGCCATCTTGAATCGCAAAATACAATGAATGGTTTTAGTTAACGATTGATTCTATTCAGCCAATCGAGTCTTTTTTAAGCCCTCCGGTACGTTTTTGTGTCCCATTTTTTCCAGCCTTAAACTGACTACTTCATGTCGGAAGAAAATTTCTTTATTCTATTTTTTCTTTTTGTTTTATTTGTCGACTCTGAATTCTACTACGATCTTTTTGTTGTAATTGGTTCTCGAAGTTTTCTGTTATTTTCTTTGTAACTTTTTTTTTCTCTTTTTTCCCCCTTTAATTCTAACTGAAACGTATTAGCATTGCATCTTGCTTTTTTATATCAATCTCAGATTCCATGTTCAGCCTCGGTTCCGAAAGGAATATATTATTTGAAATTGAATTCTGATGGCAACGGTATAAAATTGAGCGCGCGAGCTCGCTTTTTCATTTCCCTTTTTTTCCATCAAAAGAACAAGTTTTTCCTGATTTGTCCTTCTGATTTATGGTTTGCTGGATTTTTTAGAAAACGCTGTTTTGGGGTGTTGTGGCTTTCATTTTCTAAAATTCTCTCGAGTCTGGAGGCGGATTTCGAAAGAATCTTACACACACTTTTTAATCAAACTAAAATTGGAAAATTCAATTCCATTTCACACCTGACACAAATAACGACATATCACTTTTACTTTGAAATTTGATCAAAACATAGAGCAATAAATTTATAAAAGCACATAAATGATTTAGAATTAAATGAAATTATAATGAATATTTTAAAAATATATGCGCACAGGGTGTTCCATAATCACCACTCTTAATTTATAGTTTTACAAAATTGAAGAAGTGAAAAAAAATGTGTATATTAAAAGACGTAAATTTTAATTTCTGAAAAGAAAAAGAAAAAAATTATCATTATAAAAAATATATTTATTTTATAAATATAATTTCATCAGGGTTTCTTATAAGTGTGTAGATAATACAATGAGATACCGGCAAGTGACGTAGTGTAGATATCTCGATCCTGATTGGTTCTTGAAATGTGGTATTTGTTTACGTTAGCAACTATTCTTTTCGTTCTATTTCGAGTAAGCCAGCTCTGTCAAGTATAAAATCACATAAGTGACACGTACTATATTCTTTCACAAAGATTCCTTCAAAAAAATTTCAATTCTTCCATTTTATATTTCTAACTTAACACAAAGACCGGTACGAAGCTATGTAGAACATAAACAAACTAAGTATGCAAAGTTGCCAGGTACACAAAACAAAAATCTCTCTCTCTCTCTCTCTCTCGGATTTGAATGTACAGTTTCATGTCACAAAAACCAGAATCAGCTATACTGCGCCAAATGAAACGACATAACGTTCTCAAAATAATCTAATCAAAGTATGTCTGTCACAAAAAAAAAATTAATAATAATAATAAAATGAAGCAGGAGGAAGAAAAGAATGCCGTGTTGTCTCTGAATTGTAATAGCTGAAATCTTCTTGTTGAAAATAAGTATATATCTAATATATATAATTACGTGATCTCTTACGTGGCTCCCAAATTTTGGCTGTATTTCTTTTCCGCCGGTGGCAAAGTTTGCTTTTTGTTTACGTTACTATTTCTCTTACACGGCGAATCGACCAATGATTGCCGCTAAAGATGTCACATGCCAAATCTAGTTGAGATGGCTCAACATATAGCGCTTTTAAAAACGGAAACGGAAATAACCAGAGAGCATCAGCTGCGGCAATCTCATATTATTAAGCTAGGCAGAAGTAAGTAGTCTTTGTCGATAGATCTCTATTTTAGTATTTTGTCGAAAGCGCTTTTTATCACGAATTTATTTGACGATTTTTGATTTATATCACGAATTACACTATAGCACATTTCTAATAGGTTTAACGAATTACATGTCATTTATTTGAATTCAAATTTATTTTAATGACTTAGTATTTACTAAAAAGATTAAATTTTTTTTTAAAAAAAAGTTTTTATATGGATTTGAATAATTGTTTTGAATTCTTAGAATTTTGTGCATTTGCAATGTACCTAAGTTAGTAACGAGTGAAGCGAGCTTGGTTTGCGAAGCAAACCATTTAAGATTGCGTCGCAATTTTCGGGGGTTAGCGAGCAGGGGGTGCAGCCCACTAGTTTTAAAAAATTGTCTTATGAACTCGGTCCTGAAATTTGGAATTTTATGTTTTATTACTTTAACCAAAATGAGGGATGTTACACTTGTTGTTACTCCTCCCTCTCACTTGTCTCCAACTGTTACAAATTCAGAAACACCATTCAACCCCGGCATCATTTATGAACGGCTTCTAATGTATCTAGCTAATTTCCAGTACTAAGGTAGAATTAATGGATGGCCCCTAATATAACTAGCTAATTTCCACGGACGGACCCTAGAAGGAAAGGACCTTTATGTATCTAACTAATTTTAATAACTGAGGTAGAATTTATGGACGGTCCCTAATGCATCCAGCTTATTTTCACAACTGAGGTAGAATTTATGAACGGTCCCTAATGTGTCTAGCTAATTTATACAACTGAGGTAGAATTTATGGATGGTCCCTAATGCATCTAGCTAATTTCCCAATTGAGGTAGAATTTATGGACGATCCCTAATGTATCTAGCTAATTTGTACAACTGATGTAGAATTTATGGATGGTCCCTAATGCATCTAGCTAATTTTCCAATTGAGGTAGAATTTATGGACGATCCCTAATGTATCCAGGTAATTTCCACAACTAAGGTAGAATTTATGGACAAACCCTAATATATCTAGCTTATTTTCATAACTGAAGTAGAATTTATGAACGGTCCCTAACAAATCTAGCTAATTTCCACAACTGAGGTAGAATTTATGGATGGTCCCTAATGAAACTTCCTAAAGATCATCCATAAATTGCAACTGAGGTACAGTTTATGGATGATCCCTAATATATCTTGCTAATTTAGACAACTAAGGTAAAGTTTATGGATTGCCTTGAATGTATCTATAGTCTGTTGCAAGTTAAGAAAAAACCATTATCTCTCTGTTTGATACCATAATACAAAGCATAATTATTATTTTTTTAAATAATTGACAGCAAAAATTAAACTTACCAAACAGTATTCCAGATCATTTAAATCAGTTAATTTTGAATATTTAGCAGTATTAATTATTGCTATCATCACTATCCCCAGACCACACATTTTCGATAAGTCCATCCATTTGAAAAAAAATTGTTCTTGTATTTTTATGACATAATCGATGGCATTTTTCCAATTCTCGGTCGCAATGCCATCTAAATCTTCTTGAGCTAATAGTTTTACGTTTGAAAATAATGAGGGTTTTCTTTTTCTTCACATTGTATCCTTTAACCTGCTTCTTATCATTTTTATAGGGTTGAGTTCGCTGTGGTATGGTAGCAGGCGTAGGTTGCTTATTTACAATGGTTATTTATTTATTTGCGATTTCAACAACTTTATATTTCTTATAATTATCTTTTTAACTTATTCTTTAAGTTCGATTTAAAGCATGTCGTCAGTCCAATCAATATTTTTGTTACTAAGTTATTCTTAAATAGTTTGCTTGTTCCAGGACTGAGAAGAAATTTTCTCCAGTTTAACACTAGCCCAAGGAAGTCATTTTGACTGCTTTTTAATTTCAATTCGAAAAACAATGATGTATGTAATGACACAATATCTTAGAATTTTGTGACTTTTCCTACAACATATAATCTTTTTTATTGTTAATATATACTAATAACTTGTTATATAACTGTAAATAATATAAAAAAATTTTAAAAATTGATTTTAAACAAATGTCTTTACACATTAGTTATTTTTTCACAATCCAGTCATTTTGACTGTTTTTTGGCACTGTTTTTTGTTTATAGGTATATACTAAATTTCAGTCTCTCTATTGTTAACTGAATGGTATGAATTGTAGTCAACAACTATGATCTGGCTTAAGTTTTGACTCCAGTTTTCTATCCGACAAAAACTTCTCCATCACCTGGGTCAAATCCTTGGCTTGAGCTAATGTGGCTTATAATTAGGCCCTTTATTTTTTTCATACGATACTGCGAGAAAGCCCGAAAAAAGATGGAACTTCGTGTGCACTTTTGATTGTTGAATCTTGCCACTCGTGCTATGCCCTGTGATAATCCACGTTTCGTCTAAATAGATATTTTTCTCAACTCCCTAATACGGCACAAATAATTTCGTCCCATAGAATAATGTCAGTCCGTTCTATTAAAGCCGTTTGAATTTTTCTCTTCTTGAACTGAAATCCCAAATCTTTCATAATGCGTGATAACGTCGATTTATGAATGTTTTTTTTCTTCTTACAAAAATGTTCTTTTCGTTATCCATTTCAGCTATAGTTTTTCCAGTGTAGGAATTACATTTCTACAAAAGAAATAAGAATGTAAAAAAATCATACTTGGCAAGGCGATTACATTCCGACAGCATGTTCTTTACCCTCTGTATGTAGACATCCTTTCTCATTTTCTACATTCATAGCAAAAAACAAAGAACTGGAAACCCCTGTTGAATTACTCTAGGAACAGTTTCATTAACGCTCATTTGTTTATTTTCTTCTCATAAACAAGAATAAGCATTTAAGACATTTTTCCGAGCTGAACTCTGGAGTGATTTCCCGGAACGAGAAGCAGAGAACAAATTCTTAGGTGGAGTAGACATTTTGAGAACAGTAATCAAATAATGCGATTTATAACAAATTCAAATCAAAAATTTTAAGCGATAACGAAGAAATAACAGTGATTAACAGTAATAATCAATCAAGAAGTAAAACGAATCAATAAAAAAGATATTTAAAAATCGTAACAAATATATGTTTTTCTTTTCGTTTTTAAAGAAATTAATAAAAGAATAATTAATATTGCTCCTCGCAGACGATTTTCTTCTACAGCAAAACAAAAGAAATTTTATTTATTTTTTTAGTGGTCCAATCAAATTCAATGCTCTCGCAAGGAAGACTAGGAAACTAAAACCTTTTTTTTTTTTAAATAATCTTATGATATATACCGTAAACGATAACACGAAATATATTTCTGTCAGACGTGTTTAATTTTTAAAAGCTTTTATGTTGTTTTAAAAGCACATTTGCATAATTTGATAACGAACTAAAACGGAACTACATGCAGTCGCGGATGGTTACTTAAATTTTATACTACAATAATCTTTTCTTAACTTGCTTGCAATGGAGCTTAGTTAATTTTTACAACTGATGGAGAATTTATGGACGGCATCTACTGTATCCAATTTCCACAACTGAAATTGAATAATCCGTTAACCTTCCCTAAAAAAAAAAGAAAAAAAAGGGGGGTTAATTTAAAATAATGACAAATTAGTTTTAAGAACTATATTTTATTGCAGCATATGCCAGGTGATAAAAACTGGTTGAATATTCGATTTTTAGACAATCGAAAAGTATACTACATACAACACTGTTTTAATTACTGTCGCATTAAAAAAAAATTTTCCGTCAGTGTGTCTGTCTATGCGTACGAAAAAAATAGAGCCAATACGAAAATTTAGCAACTATCAGGGAAGAAAACGTCTAATGCTAAATTGTTTTTGTAAAGAACTAGGAGACTCCGCCCCTGCTCGCTCCCGCTCACCAATCCCCGATTGCTTCTCATTTATTATTTTTCCCAAAGTCGTTATTTTCCAAAGGGGAAAAAAAAGTAGGTTACTTTATAAATAAATATGAAATTAGTAAAATTTTATGAAAGCTCATTTTGTTTTATAATGTCAATCGTAACAAAATGAATAATAAATAGTAACTAAACTAATTATCCAGTGTTTTTATAAAAAAAAAAAAACTCTATCCCATTTTCTATACATTATTTGCATACCTTTGTAATTTCAAGTTTCTAAGTTTTAGAGTTTTTGCGCAGCTAAACATAATGTAACGTAAAATTTAACAACCAAAATAGTGAAGGTGGCGTCGTGAAAGATTTTTTTAAAAACGCTACAAGCTTTACTTCTCATTGTATGTACCTTGAATAACGCAGGCAAAAATTCTCACTTTTATTTGTTAGATTTTTAATATTGTTACGAATTTATAAATATGAGTGTTTGGCCGATAGCTTGCGGGTGTATAAAAAATCAAACGTGGACTGTAAACTATTTATTTTGCGGGTGCGCTGGTAGCGCTGCGGAGCGTGTATGCGCTTTTGTTGTTTCACATCAACTGGCTCTTGGCTGATAACAATGACGCCAAGAAGCCAACGGGCGTAGCAACATACCGGCTTCAACATACCGGGCCACCTTGAAACATAGTTTCAAAATTTGCACATAAATTGACAAAAAACAGAATTAAACTATACATCTAATAAAAAGATAATTATAAAAACTAATGCAACATACATAAAATTTAAATATATATAATTATAAACAGATGTATAGATTCCTTGGTATAAACCGGATAACTAACACAAAACAAAAGAAAAGTCTAAAATAAAATAAAGAAAGTTAATCAGTCAATAGGTAAAACTGACAGTTTGTGAATGGGTCTTTTATAAGTTCCAGTCTCAGTTTTGACACTGACCACTCTTACCTTAGCATCAGCACTAGGAAAAACTTCTTGTATACGCCCTAATTTCCACTTCAAAGGTGGAATATTGTCCTCTTTAATGAGAACTAAATCGTTAATTTTCAAATTAGGCTGTTCTCGCAACCATTTGGGGCGCTGCTGTAAGCTGGAAATATACTCGTTAACCCATCTTTTCCAAAAATTCTGGAAAAGTTTTTGAGTCAACTGCCAACGTTTTAATGGGGATATGTTTTCGCTTAGAAGGTTCTCTTCTGGTATAGAGGAAAGAGCGGTTCCCACAAGGAAATGTCCTGGGGTAAGTGCTGAAAGCTCAGCGGGATCGTCCGATACTGGACACAAAGGACGAGAGTTCAAGCAGGATTCAATTTGTGCAGTAAGAGTTAAAAACTCTTCAAGGGTCAATTTATGATCACCTATTGTTCTTTTCAAATGCGATTTTGCGGATTTCACAGCAGCTTCCCAAATTCCTCCAAAGTGAGGTGCTGAAGGTGGGTTAAAGTGCCATTTAATTTGCTCATCGGCAAAATACTGATGGATGGATTCTTCTTTTTGAAGAGATTTAACTACTCGATTAATTTCCTTATTTGCAGCAACAAAATTTGAACCACAGTCTGAAAATAATTCATTTGGTTTTCCTCTTCGCGCAACAAATCTTTTTAGAGCTGCAATAAATGATTCAGCGGTTAAATTTCCAACAACTTCGATGTGCACCGCCTTTGTCGCGAAACACACAAATATACAAATGTACATTTTAACTGATCTAACTCCACGTCCAGATCGCGGTTTCACAAAAAATGGACCTGCATAATCCAGACCAGTCTTGGAAAATACTCTAGAAGGCGTTACTCTTGAAGGTGGTAATTGAGCCATTATCTGTGTCGCGGTTTTTTCTTTTAATCGAAAGCATTTTATGCATTTCCAGATTTGCTTTTTTTATAACTGATCTAGCATTTACTATCCAAAATTCTTTGCGAATAACTGATAATAGTAAAAGTGCTCCAGCATGCAAGAAGGATTCATGATAATGAATTATAATTAGATTAGTTAAGTGATGTTTTTTCGGTAGGAGAATAGGATGTTTTCTTTCATTCGATAATTGTGTATTTTCTAACCTACCGCCAACACGGATAAGGCCCTCTTCATCCAAAAACGGATTCAAGGAGAGGATCTTACTACTCGAAGAAATTGGTTTGCTATTTTTTAGCTGGTGATATTCGTTTGGAAATTCTTGTTTTTGTACTATTTTGACCAAAACGTTTCTAGCTAGTTTTATCTCATTACTAGTCAAATAACCATTTATGCGATTGTTCGGAGATTTACAGTTCATTATGAAGCGGAGACACCAAGCTATAATTCTTTTTAACTTAACGTATGCTGAAACATTGTAAATGATCGGAAAGTCAATAGGAGTTGTTTCAATCAAGCACGATGTCTTTTTGCGTTCTTCTTTGAGAGCGTCTGTTGAGAGAGGGATTTCCTCCAAATGCGATATTTCACCACTTTTCATCCAAGACGGACCCGACCACCACAAGTCTGATGAGGAAAGTTCTTGAGGATCCAAGCCACGGGAAATGAGATCTGCGGGATTGTTATGAGTAGAAATATGTCTCCACTGGTAGTTCTCAGTCAAGGTTTGGATCTTGGAGACTCGGTTTCCAACAAAGGTTTTAAGCTGGTGGGCTGGCGTTTTAATCCATGCAAGTGCGATGGTCGAGTCTGTATGCAAAATGACTTCGTCAATGTCCATTTTAAGAGAATTATAAACCTTTCTTATAAGTTGAGAAAGAAGTAAGCAAGCTGATAGTTCTAAACGTGGTATAGAAATGACTTTTATGGGTGCAACACGAGATTTGCTCGCAATAAGACGGCAAGTGCTAGATTCAGCTAGGCCTGGGCAGTACATGTAAACCACAGCTCCATACGCTAATTCCGAGGCATCAGCGTAACCCATTAAAACAGTTTTTGTAAAAAAGTCAGTTAAAATGTATCTATTAATGCGAATAGTTTCTATATGCTGCATAGATGATGCAAAATTAAGCCACTGACCTGCGATTTGTGGTGGAAGGGGATCGTCCCACGACAGTTTATGTACCCACAATTTTTGGAGAAATATCTTTGCTTTCGTGATGACAGGTTGCAAAAGGCCTAATGGGTCATACAGTCTTGCTATAAAACTCAGCACTTCACGCTTAGTGAATTTGGTGGTCATTTCTGGGATGGATACTTTAAACGTAAATTGATCTTCAATTGAATTCCACCTTACACCCAAAGTTTTGACACTCGCATCAACTTCTGATGCAAAATCATGCTCTGCTGGGTCACCTACAGGTAAACTGTTCCTTAACTCCCTTGAATTAGAGTTCCACTTATGAAGAGACATTCCACAAGTTGATAGAATATCGTTCAGCTGTTGTTGCACTTTCTGAGCACCTTCTAAACTTTGAGCACCTGAAACGATATCGTCCATATAAATATCTTCCAAAAGAACTAATGATGCCAGTGGAAATTGTAATTCATCCTTAGCCAACTGCTTGAGAGTTCTGATTGCGAGAAATGGAGCGCAAGCAGTTCCGTAAGTGACTGTCTTGAGTCTGAATGTTACCGGTTTTGCGTACTCTGAATCTTTCCACACAATTCTTAGAAGATCAAGCTGCGATGGATCTATTTTGATTTGTCGAAACATCTTTTGGATGTCTGCCGTGAAAGCATATTTATGTTTACGAAATCGAGTCATGATTTCGAAAATGTCCTCGACCACGTCCCCCTTCAAAATGACATCATTCAAGCTCACACCCGTTGAGGTACTTGATGAAGCGTTGAACACAACACGTAACTTAGTGGTTGCCTTCTCTGGACGATAAACACCGTGATGTGGGAGGTAATAGGTAATTTGATTACCGGAATTGCTTTCATTATCATCATATTTTTCCATATGATTCATGTCTAAGTACTCCTGCATAAATGATTTGTATAAATCTTGCAATTCTTGATTTCTGGATAATCTTTTCCATAGTTGATTCAGACGTCGCACAGCTAAGTCCTTGGACTCTCCTAAACGCTCAACGTCCTTAACTGGCATCTCTACGATGAATCGTCCATGCTCATCTCTGCGATAAGTATTCTGAAAATGTGATTCACAATACTTTTCTTCTTCACTCTGAATTTTTATTTTATAGTCTATATCCTCTATTTTCCAGAATTTTTCTAAGCAGTCTTCGACTTCTGTTTGAGTGGTTATGAAACCGCAGTGAATTTCTGGAGTGCGGGTATTTATTGCTCCAGTTGCAATGTATCCAAAAACAGTATTGCGAAACACCAAATCACTGTTTGCAACGCGGATATCTCCAGCCTTGATAATTTCGAAAAATACCTCCGCGCCTAAAAGCATATCTATTCTTCCAGTTACCGCGAAATTAGGATCTGCTAATTGTTGCGGAATTTCTAACTTATCTACTTTGAAGGATGTAACAGGAAGAAAATCGGTAATTTTGGATACCACTAAAAAATCAAGAGTTTTCAAAAAAGAACTATTACCATTACAAATTGTAGCTTGTATTTTTGATCTTATTGTAGTTTCGTTTCCGCCCAAACTCGAAACCCGATAATTTATTTTTTCTTGAGGTACATCTAATTTATTAGCGAAATTAGCTGTACAAATATTCGACATGCTGCCTGAATCTAATATCGCCCTACATTGAATATAAGATCCATTTAAAGGATTTAAAACCCAAATTAAAACAGTCGGAAGAAGCCCTGTTTTATTTTTCGAATTAATGCAAGATAAAGAAGCAGAAACAATTTCATTATTTTGTTGATGAATATTAAATACCGCTGCTTCGGGATTGAGGTCATGACCGTGAGAAGAAGCCAAAACCGCAGAGTTGTTTATAGTTTCGCGTTCTTTATGGAGTAGTGTATTATGCTTTGAGTGGCATATGTAGCATAAATGTTTCGATTTGCAATTCAATAACTTGTGTTGACTGCTTAGACAATTTAAACACAATTTATGTTTTGATACCAGCTCACTTCTCTGATGACTATTCAATTTCAAAAAAGAATCGCACTTAAAGATAGGATGATTCATTTTACACAAAATGCATGATTGAGTTACACTTTTATTAATTAGAAATGTTTTCGTTTTTGGATTTCTCTCTTGACTTAACTTAAATCTTAAAGGAGTGGTTTTGCTAACATTTTCTAATATTTGAGCTCGTTTTTCCAAAAATGAAAATAAATCATCTAATTTAGGAACATCGTTTGAGCTAATATTTAATTCATACTGCCTTCGAGTTTCCCTATCCAATTTTTGAAGTACTATATTTAAAACAAAAATATCAGAAAGATCATTGCGATTATACTCCAAAATTTTTAATGCTCTTATATTTTTCTTTACACAATCAATTAAATTACGTAAGTCTTTAGCCGACTCATGCGTTAATTTTTCAATATCTAATATTGATTTAACGTGAGATTCTACTATTAACCTTTTGTTTTCGTATCTTTCTTCTAAAGCTGTATATAATGAAGTGAATGTATCATCTAATGTAATAAGATTTTTAGCTTCTCCGATTAAAGCTGAATTTAAATAGTGTAGTTTTTGTGCATTTGTCAACTGATTATTGGATGTAATAACATTATTGAATTGCAATTTGAAAGTACTCCATTCTTCACATTTACCCGAAAATTTCGGAAGCGGAATTTCTGGTAATTTTATGCTAACACTATTGTTTACAAAACTTGCGGGAGTTAATTTCACTTGATTAACTGATTCTAAATACGTTAAGCAATTTTTAATTTTGCACTTAGCACTAATGATTTTTTCGCTGTATTCTTCGCTAGCGCTAATTTCAGTTTCGAATTCTGCTGGAACCGAAATTAAATTTTCAATTTCAGAATTTAATGATGTCAAAATACTCTCCTTTTGACTTAATTGCTCAAATATTTCATTTAGTTCTGTTATTTCTTTAGTGTCACTTTGTATTATAGTATCTGCTTTTGTTATTAGTTTTGTAGCGCTAGTTCTGATTGTAGCGCGTTTCTTTCTACATTTCTCGATGTTATCCATTATTTATTAAATGAAATTATGCGGTAAATAAATGATGAAAATTTGCCTACCTTTCACTAATTCTATGGCTGGAGATATGCTGCGTTATTTCTGATGCGATGCGTGGTCAGTCCAATAATGAATGCGGGTTTTTTATTGTAAATTTGCGATATACTGGATCTTTATCCTCCGGCTCGACGGACCAGTGTTTGGCCGATAGCTTGCGGGTGTATAAAAAATCAAACGTGGACTGTAAACTATTTATTTTGCGGGTGCGCTGGTAGCGCTGCGGAGCGTGTATGCGCTTTTGTTGTTTCACATCAACTGGCTCTTGGCTGATAACAATGACGCCAAGAAGCCAACGGGCGTAGCAACATACCGGCTTCAACAATGAGTTTATTCTTTTGTTCAGGGGCTAAATATCTGATACGGACCCTAAACAAATTAGAAAAATTGCTGGAGTATTGCGTAATTCTAACATAATTTAGAAGAAAAAAAATAACGTCTAACGTATTTCTTACGGAAGACTCGGTTCGGCGACATTTTTGCTTACTTTTCGATAATTTTGGCGACTAATGGGCAGTTCTGGATAATTAGCGCTCCAAAGCGAAAGGACTAATATTTACGGAGTTATACGAGAATTGTCTAGAATCATGTCGAAAGTTCCGACACCAAGCCAATATAAATAGGAGTGTGCCACACAGAGCAATATAGTTTGTCTACGGTAAGAACTCCCACCGCCACAAAGTCTCAGGGCGTCTGATGCTATGGAAACTAGAATAGCACATTTCAGGGAGGGCTAACACAATAGACAAAAGGAAAAGATTCCCTTCCTCTCGCCTACCGTAGCTAAAACATGTCCTAAACAATGACCCAACACCCCTTCCTGAAATAGTTTTGCCTCGTTACCATAGTCACCGCCATGGGTCCAGACGAATGGGTAGGGGAGTTCTTACTTTAGACAAACTATAGTCTGATTGTGACTGTAGCAGTGTTTTGGCTAGAGTCAAATCTTTGTCCCATCCGAGATACTAAATCTTTTGTTTTGCTGTATTAAGCTATTATTCTAACTGGATTTTCTAGAAGTTTTTCCAAATAAATTTTTAGTCTTTAGGAGTGTTTTATTCATCTCCAATGGAAAAAAACTAAGTACTTACATTTATTAATTTAAGGGGGATATTATGGTTACTTATTCTTGAAGGTTCTGATTTTGTTTTTTAAGAAACTTTTCTAGTGAACTTATAAACTTATATTAGTTCACCTTTTAATTGAAAGATTTGTGACAATATGGTGATAAGCCACATTTCAAATTGTTGAGGAAAGTTTTTTTTAAGAACTTTTTTTGATGAAAAACACCACAAATTTAATGAAGGCTTAAAATAAGATGTTCATCTAATAAAGAAACTAGTAAAATGCCTACTTGAAAAAATATTAAGAAACAATTTAAAAATATGACTTACATGGAAAAAAATGTTGCTTATCAGAATTGAAGAATTTTGCTCATTTTTATTTTGGGAAATCGAATTTCATAGTAAAAGGTTTAGAGTAAAATACAATTACTATATTATAAAATAAAAACGTTTAAGATCCAATAATTCATACATTGAAATAAAAAAATTTAGTTTTCTCCTCATACTTTTTAATGAAAATGTGTGTTACCTATCATTTTAAGTTAAATTTGAATTAATAACATAATTCAACAGTTAAATTAAGAACATATGCAGTTAAAAAATATTAATTTCTCTTTTTACTGGAAATGTTTACCTGTTACTTATCAAAACCAATACTTCTTGATTAAAAATCGATATTTTAATTTGCAGTAATATTACTAGTCAATTTTTAAAAACTATTTCCAATTATGTTTCTAGAGATGGGGTAGAATGTAACAAAATAGCCAGAAATGAAAAACATAGTTTACATTTTTATTTCAAAAGAGTAAAGATACAATTAAAGAATATCAAATGGTTCGTGTTAAAATCGCAATTGATGTAAATTATCGATTTAAAAAAACGTTTTAGCTTCTTCTTTTTTATATTTAGTCCTTGATCTTTATTTTAAAGTTGATATTTTGACAAAAAAATAATAATAATAATAACTATATTTTAAAAGCTTAAATTAATTAAAAAAACAAATGTAAAAAATGTGTACTATAACAAGAAGAGCAAATAAGTTTTTTTTTTAAAAATATTCATTATTTTCTGAGAAAAGGTACAATTAAGTTGTCCATTTTAACATTATTTAGGATAAGACATCCAAATCCTTTAAATTGAACAAATATAATTAAGATATTCATACTTTCATATGCTTGTTGCTGTGGAATGGCCAATGAGCATTCCCTACCTTCCAGTTTAAAAAGAGTTAGTATAAAGTAGCAAAGAATATTTTTTTTTAAAAATCCAATCTATAATAATGAAATTTCAAATTTAGAAACCCTACTTCGAAGTGTCTAGAGTTTTTACATCTTTGGACAATTTCAAATTTAACAACAAAAATCTATAATCAAAATATGCTGAAAAGAAATGTAGTGTAAGATTTAGTTACAAGATTTGAGTCATTATAGAGAGAAAAACAATATTAAAATTAAATTTACTGCAATAATTTAAATTTAATAATAATTTAAACTATAATAGTTTAATTTCATTAGCACAATCATTTAATTTCAGTGTGCAAAACTGGTCAACTGTAAACCGTATGCTTATATTTTAATAAGAACAGATCGTAGCTGTTTTAATTAAACTCAGAAATAAATTGCTTATAAATTGGCATAAAACTAAATTTTTGCAGCTAGTAAAAGCCAAAAAAAGTTTTCTGTAGCCCTCTTCTGAAAAGGTTGAGCATTTCTACTGAATAGTGTTTTGTTTAAGAATTCCTCAACACTTGTAAAAATATCCAATTTTAACCACTTAATACTCTCAAATAAAAGAGAAAAAAGAAAATATAAATTAATAAATTTATTTACAAAATTGTAAGAAATCAATTTTTTTATGATTTAAGATCTCCTTATTAAATAATTACAAGTTTATATAGAGAACAGAAAGTTTCACAAATGAAAACAAAACAAATAACAAGGAAAAAAAACAGTTTAATATAGCAAACAAGTGAATATCTTTGTACATATAACAAGCTTGAAGTATTTACACTGACTCTAAATAAAGTATAAAATAGAAATCTGACAGTTTAGCATTTATTATTAATCTGTTGAAGAAGACTAAACAATAAGATTTGCCTTTATAATATATTAAGAGCTTCATTTTGAAAGAAACATTTTTGTATAAATGGTAAAAATGGAAAATTTAATACTAAACCTAAGCTAAATGCAAATTAAAATTTATTAATCATCTTCTTCCATCATTTGTTGAATAAGACGCTTTCTTTCTTCAGCTTGTCTCAGTTTCATTAAAACTATACTTTCATAATCTCTTGAAGTCAAAGGGCTAACACTGTTCTCTCCAAACTCAGGTGGTGGACCTCTGGTAGTAGATGGACTTTGGAACCGAGCATTATTTGGCAGTTGGGGCTGACCACTAAGCCATGATACAGTAAGAGGAATATCCGTATTTCCTTTCTCTAATTCAAAGGCTCTTTGCTAAAATTAAAAATGATAATCAAGTATAAACTTTTAAATTTGGTGGTTAAGAACAAATAGAATATTAGAGTTGAAAGCAAATAATACACTGCACATCAATGAAAGCACACCAATGCGTAAAAGTACATTTTCAAATAGTGTAACTAAACGGAATCAAGGACAATCGTTAACAGCTTTATGGATTTTTAATCTACACTATTTCTTTCACAATATTAAATATTGAAATAATTTTAAAGAGCAGAAACAAAAAAAATTAGTATATTTGGAGTCATACAATCCAAACAAGTTTATAATCTTAGACTATTTTGCATGAAGTAAATTTTAATTCTATTTCTAGAAAGAAAGAAAAAAATCTTTGCTGTTTCATAATATATTTAGTTGCTCTGCATAACAATTTTTTCCTAACTTGAAGACCTTGAATTTAAAAACCTGTACCAATGAGTAGAAAGCAATTTTTCCAAAAAATTTTTTAAAAAATTCCCTAACATAATATTAATACAAATCAATAAATATTAATGAAAAAAAACAATTTCAAATTTGTTTAAGAGAAGTTTAAAACAAAAAAACTCACACTCACAATTCAAAATGTATCCTTTAAGATAAGGTAAAAATTCCTCAGACTACTAGCGAAGTAAAACTAGACCTGATTTTGAATAATAATTTATATTTATTTATAAAATATAATCGCGTAATCATTAAAAAATAACACAGTGCAGTCTATTAGTATAAAAACTTACAACCACCATATATTTTTCTTCTTTTGTGGGATTTCATGGTAGCTGTTTTAAAACAAATTAAGAAAAACTTCCAAAACCTACTTAACAAGTAACACCAGGTCTTCTAAAATATGTGCATTATATACTTTCCGTTCTCTGAACTTTCTGGTTTCAAATTGCTTTTCAGATCTTAAAAAGAAAATTATAACCTTAGAAATCTAAATATGAATGCTAAGGCAGTGAAAGAAATTTTAAATGTTCAATTGTTTTTCGATTCAAATGCATTTGGTCATTAATCTTTAATGTACTAATAGAAATAGATTTTCAAAAATTAAATTCCAGTTTAACACGACTTATATTATTTTCCTGGTGTAATTGGGCTAAACATTCAAAATATTTATTAAAAAAACATTCATTCATTATTGTTCCTGGTACTATTATATAAAATATTTAAAAAAAAACATATCAATAAAAAAATATGTTTTTTAATCATAGAAATAAAATTACCCTTATTATTATTTCCCCTTATTTAATTTCCCATCTTACAAAACCATAATATTTTATAAAATAGTAATTTGCTGTGGTAGATGAACATAAATTTCTATAAAATTAATTTCAAGCTTAATACATTTTTTGGCCCCTAATATTATTATACTAACTATTTTAAGCTAAAATATTAACTAACCAGCACATTTTTAATTAATAAAAAAGTTTGAATAGAAGAATTAACGATAAATTTTTTTCCCTACAAAAAATAAATAAATCATTGAGGTACATGATTTACCACTCATTATATACATTGCAAGTGCAGTAATACAAATTAATCAGTAATTAGTAATGCACACTTAAAATTTAACGTATCTAAATTTCAATTAACTGAGAAAATTTTGCAAAACTAGCAATAATTACATACAAATATGCTCTGCAAAATTAAATATGAACTTATTTCCAAATACCATAATGATAAACACAACGACAAACTAATAATAATAGTAAGTCTCTTTGATAAAAGCTCAATGTATTTAGCCTTATCTATAAAGATTTCAATTTAGTTTTTTTTTTTTTTTTTTTTTTTTTTTTTAAAAATTTAGAATGATTAAATTCTTTCAATATGTTAATAGCATGCATGGATAAAAATGATATTAACATTGTAAAGCAACAGTGCAATAATTATAGCAACTATTATTTATTCATTTAATAGCTGTATTTCAAGGAATTAAATAATTGAACTTATGATTCAATAATTCTGAAAGAGAAAAAAATTTTAAAATAAGAAATAAAATTTAAATTGTTAAGATAGCATTTTATAAGTTTCATGAATTTTCACTAGATAACAGCACATTACAATAAAATACCATGTAAATTGTGTTCTTCACCAAAAATTCTTTCCTGAATAACTGAAAAATGTAGTTTATTATTTTATATTGCCATTTTCAATCAACTAAATTAACAATATCCCATTCAATCAATTGTAGATTTTGGAGAAAAAAAGTTTCTTAATTTACATAAATCACACATTTAGTAGGAGAAAAAAGAAAAGAAAAGAAAAAAAGCTGATAGGAAATAACAAACTTGATTATATATCTTAATCTTCAATATAAGTAATTAACTTTTCTCACTATTCTAAATAATCTCTTTTTTCAAAAATCAATTAACAAATCTGATCAAAATAAAAAATTGAATAGGATTTTAAAAAACAAGTTTGTGATGAAGTTGTAATAATAACAAAGTAAATAATTAGGTTTAAATTTTAATGCAAAAGTGTCAGGAACTAAACCTGGGGACGGAACCAATGTGCAAAGCACTTATGAAATAATTGAAAACATACCTGAATTTGAGCAGGAAAAAGAGTGTATATAGAAAGCATACACGTGTAGAATATTAAAGTTTTTATAAAAAAAAAATATCAACGCATGTTTTTTTTTTTTTTAAATTTCTGAATATGAATCTTGATGTGTAATTTTTAAATCAAATGAATACGAATCACAATGTGCGATTTCAAATCTTGTGAATGCAAGCAAAGTTTAAAGATGAAAGATAACAATTTTTCATTTTTAAAACCTGAATTTTTGATTTTTAGAACCATATTACAATGTAAATAAATAATGCATAAATATTTTATGCATTTCTACATGAAGTAAATAATCTATTTTAAAAGCTAATTAATTAATTTGGTAAAAAGTAAAAATGAACAATTCTAAACTTCTTTAAAACTTAAAGTTTATTTTGCTATTGAAGTTTTAAAACATAAACACACAAATCTTTTTCAAACAAATATATAAATAATATTTCTAAATGAAACTGAAAAGTCTTAGATATCACACTGAGTTCAAAACTGAAGTAATACTTACAGCTGCTTCAAGACTTGAAAATTCTAAAATAGCAGTGCAACGCTTTTTTGACGGGTAAACATTCACTTGACCATACTACATAAAAATAGATACAAAACAAATTAAAATGAAGAAAGTGACAAGATTTTAAACAGAAAAAGTTCTGTCAAAAAATTTAAATGAAATTATCCGCACTTACTTTTTCAAATATTTTCTCAAGATCTTCTTTATTATAGCCTCCATTAGATATTTCAGACTTAGCACTTTTCCATTTCACCTAAATTATTTTTGGAAAGTAATGTATATATTTAGATATAATAATACATTTAGTGTTGAGAAAAAACACACATAAAATATGTAAATTTTGTAATTACTGCAAAATAAAAAAATTCATAGGATTTATATGTAAACAAAAAAGTGGACCTTGAAACTAATAAGTAGTAAAAATGTGTACATCATATAAATGTCATCATTTTTTTACCATTTTAGCAAAATCTTCAGTACAGGCAGGCATATACTATATATAGATATACATATCCGATAGCAAAAACCCTAGAACGGGGCAGAGGTTGATGTTTATTATCACAACATCTGTAGAATATTTTATACTTAAGACTTTTTAAAAAATGAACAGGGGGGGGGATTGCCAGCAGAAAAAATTAAAAACATGTAAAAATTAAAGATCAAACAAAAAAGAAAAGATTTTATCTATATTTTATAAAAAAACAGCTTTTTTTATAATTAGGTACCAAAAAAAAGCCACTTGTTCATTATTCTGGTTATAGTTCTATTTTTATGAAAAGTACCTGCGATGATATTGCAATGATTTTCCTTTAAAACAAAAAAAAAACTAAATTGGTATAAATCAGAAAAGCATAAATTACATTCTGTTAACTTATTTTTTTAAAATAAAAATAATAAATTATTTAAACATATATTATCAACTACAAGTTCATCCTTTTTTGCTGATTTCTTCATTGGGTTTAGCATTGTCATTTCTTTTTTTCTTTTCTTTTTTTTCCTTTCAGGCAAGAATAAAGTAGTATGTATAATTAAATTGAATTTAAAAATAAAAATTAAATTTTGTACATACTTTCATTATATTTTATATTTGCAAATTGTGGTCAATATATGTTAAATTAAGCTAACTTTTTACAATAATAATCTCTGGACTGTGTTAAAGTTAGAGACAAATTAAAATTTTTGAAAAATTTTAAAAAATTTAAAAAAAACAATATAGGACAAGATGCCATGACCATGTCTGTCCAGACATTTTGTGAAAGGTCCGTTTTTGTAAAATTGTGAAAAAATTACTTGTAATTTGTGAATATAAAATAAACATTAAGTCACATTCTTTCAACCAGGGTCCGCTTTTGTGAATTTGTGCAAATAGGGTTCGTTATTGCAAAAAAACTTTTTAAAGGAGTTTTTAAATTGTAAAGACATACAAGATTATGCTCAACACTGTAAAATTACAATTAAAAAAATTTAATTTTCAAAAATAAACAGCAATTACAGCTACTAAATTAGTGATGCAACATACAAATATTTGGTATTTAGCCTATACTGCAGAATATTCATTTCGGACAAATAAAGGAAGAAGCGTCTGTCAAAGACAAGATTTAGTTCGTTTACATTTGTCATTCTTTCCACCCCCCTTCCTGGGAAGGGTTTATTCAATTAACAGAACAGTAATGGAGATAAATTTGTGAAGGGTCCGTTTTTATGAAAAGATATTTTGTGAAGGGCCGTTAACGGACCCAAATTTCTTCTAAACAGACCCCTGATGACAAAAATAAAAAATATGCTCATTAAGAACATGCTGACACTAATTTTAATATGTTTGCAACTACATTTATTCAAAATTTTAATCCTTTCATTTGCATAACAAACTATGTATGTAAGTTTAATTACATTAAAAAAAAACTTCTAAAACACTAAAGTTACAGGACAAGACACCATTAAATATTGGTATTCCTACATGAACTTTAAAGAGTATGCTTATGGCAAGCACATCAAGGATAATTTTAAAATATATCTCATAACTTTATATGCTTCAACGAAATTCCTTAATCCTTCTTGAACTAAAGAGTCATTTATTAAATATTCATGCATATATACTGTCCAAATACTTCGAGATGAAAAAGAGGATGTTATTAAGTGTTGGCATGTTTGCCAGATGAGTACACACAAACTTAAACAATGGGAAATAAATTTGTTTAAACCTACAAAATAAATATAGCATTCCTTTTAATATATTTTTTAAGTTTGTATCAGGAAAATTTGTTTCTAAATGGCACAGGCAACTTTGAACAAAAAATTTCTGATATTGAAAATCTAACATAAGTTTTTTAATGAAAAATTTATGATGCATGTATAAAATACAATGCAGCATAAGAGTTCCAAAATAGGCAATTTAGAAAATATATAAATTAAATAGTTGCAGTTGATACCTCGAAAGATAAGATGTAAAATATTAAAATTCTGAAAATATGTTTATATAAGAAATTATGTAAAATGAAATATTGCAATGTTATTGAAGATAATAAATAAATTGAACCTTTAATCTTGGTTGTTGGTCTTCATTCGTTGGCTGTTCTTTGTCAACACCTAGACAGACAAAATTCATAGCCTTTAAAATTTATAATCATATTTAACAATTTAAAACAATAAACGCTTAAATAAACCTTTTTATTTTTGAAATTGTTTTCAGTTAATGTATTTCATATACAAGGGTGAAATTTTAAGTCAGTTTATAAGAATAAAATAAAAATTTGGATTTCGTTTTCCTGCCCTAAGACATTAACGATCTATGAATGCTTAGTAATTTGGCAATTTTTTTAATGAGCTTAACTTATTGTTATTTTAATACTGAATGTAGTTTTGCATTAGATTTTTAAAAAATGTATAGAGCAAAAATGGTTTATGTTATGAAAGATCAAGGCAATTTGATACCTATATATATATACATATATATACCTATTTTTGATACCTATTATTTTGTTTTCCTGCCCAAAGACATTATCAATCTATGAATGCTTAATAATTTGGCAATTTTTTTGATGAGCTTGACTTATTGTTATTCTAATAGTGAATGTAGTTTTGCATTAGATTTTTTAAAAATGTATAGAGCAAAAATGGTTTATGTTATGAAAGATCAAGGCAATTTGATACCTATATATATATATATATATATATATATATATTTGATACCTATATATATACCTATATTTGATACCTATTATTTTGTTTTCCTGCCCAAAGACATTATCAATCTATGAATGCTTAGTAATTTGGCAATTTTTTTTAATGAGCTTAACTTATTGTTATTCTAATACTGAATGTAATTTTGCATTAGATTTTTAAAAAATGTATATAGCAAAAATGGTTTATGTTATGAAAGGTCAAGGCAATTCGATACCTATAAATTTATAAACAAAAACCTGTCTATTTATATATATATATATATATATATATATATATATATATATATATATATATATATATATATATATATATATATATATATATATATAATTATAATTGCTCTATAATAATATGCTAAATATGACATGAAAAACATTGTAAATAACATACTCAAATTCTCATTTATAATTTGTTGGCGAAGAAGTTCCATCTCCTTTTCAACTATGCTCGATCCCTCCTTTCGCAATCTTTCAATCTAAAAATAAATATATCATTTAATAACATCATTTATAAACATTTAATATATTTAAATCACATCTATAAATAAATAAACTATAAGAGTTTAATGAGTATATGAACAGTATAAATGAAGTACATAGTATAACAGTGTAAATTTTAAAAGAATTCTCTGGAACTAGATAATATTTCCTGAAAAAAATAATGAAAATAATACAAATATCTTGAAAGAAGTTACATACATACGCAAAAATATTTCTAAAAAAATTAATAATTTTTTTAATTATTAGTAGAAAATTATAACTACTTTAATAAAAAAGTTTCTTTTTTTAATTTTTTGAAATATTTTAATTTTAAAAAAAAACATTGCAACTGTGCTTAGTTTAGTATGTTTAGTTCTTTATGCTTACTTCTTTTTTAAGTTTCTCTGCAGATTTAAGCTCATCAAACTCTTGGGCAGCTTTTTCTCTGGCTTCTAAATCTGTTTGAACACACAATAATGAGATATTAATAAATATATATTATAAATATGAGATATCAGGGTTGGCAAATTTTTGCCGCAGGTGAAAAAAACTATTGTAAATACCGGTAAAAACCGTCCTGTCAAAAACCTATATTTTCCAAGATGAGAGGACAAAAACACATTTTTGATACAAAATTATTCCTAAAATTGAAATATATACTATAAATATAAATAATTACAAAAAAATTAGCAAAATTATTATTCCATAATTAAATCATAATGCAATAATATATCATTTTAATTTAAAACATTGTTGATTGGAAAATTTGTGATTATTCTCTTTCTTCAAGTGAAATGAACTTATTTGAAATTAATATAACTATAATTTAAAGCATAAAATATCTATCAACATGTGTAGTTAATTATTGTACAAATAATAACTGTTTATAATAAATAATAATAATATTATACAAATAATATTTATTTATTTGTAAAAAAACATTTACTTAAGGATTCTAAAATGAAAGGAGGTCAAAAACCTTCTATCTTTTAAAAATTATAACCCTTATATTAATTATTAATATGTTAAAAATAATTTTTTCATGTAATGTATCAAAATTATTATACCTTATGATTAATTTAAATTTGTTTCAAGTATTTTGTAATAATATTTAATCAGCAATTTAGATAATGTGGTTTTTGCCAGTTTTTACCAGTTTTTGCCACTGTCCTGGCAAAAAAACCTTTTTGCCGGCAAAAACTCCAACCCTGTGAGATATTAATAACAAAGGTAATTGCAATTACATAATTGTTAAGTGAACCAAATAATAAAGCTATTATAATACTTTATTATTGGGATTCTACAAATTCTATTCTATTATTCTACAAAAAGAAATCAATGAGTTATTTCTTTAACAATTCATACGTTGCATACTTTTAAATTAACTTCCAGCTAAACAACAGAGCGATCTGAAAAGCACAAGAAGTTTCAAGAATAGCATTTTTTTCATACAGGTAAAAAAAAAAAAATTCACGGAAAAACAAAGTTATTTCCTTTAATTTCTAAAAGAAATAGAACGAATAACCATTTTTTTTTTAATTTTGACAATATTTCTAAAAAAAATGAACTTTTTACCAAAAAAGACGCTTTATTTTTTATTTACTTTATTTATCAAAGGTGGATGATGAGAAGAAAATATCAAATTGCAGTTTAGAGTTTAGGTCAATATAATTTTGCTCTCCCTCCACATTTACGCATTATCATTGCCAATCACCATGTGTCTTATCTCACGTAGGATCTGCTATTACACATCTGGGTCAAATGTCACATTATGGACAATAAAATATACCTCCAAATTAAGATATATATAATAATAAATTAAAAATCCCTGTTACTCTATTATGAATAAAGCATCATTTTTCCAGAACAAACCCTCCCTTACCTAACCAGACATGGGCACATTAATTTTTATCTAAGAAAATTCTTTTAAAAATTCTTTATTTGAATAAAGCAAAACATAGTTAATAAAGCAGATATAATAGCAAAATAATGGACTTGCTATAGTTTTAGGTTTATAAACAAGAACCTCCATTAGTGTCAGAAAATTAGTGTTTCAAGTGTGTGAAAGGTTGTTTATAGAACTGAAAATATATTTCCATCATTTATTCTTTATTCTCATTGTTTTGCTTTACTCATATCGTACTGCATTCAGGAGAACTCTTCCAAATATCAGTCTTGTGTGGTGGGAAATACTATGGTTACGAGAGTAAGTCACTTCGTAAAGGGGTGTGAGGTGAATAGTTTTGTCATGATCATGGCATAAGTCTATGTGAGAATATTTGCTTTGCGGCCAGTCCACTCTTTTGTCACTTTAATGCACCTCCGTTAGAAATATGCTCTCTCGTTACCATAACAACAAACAACACATACTTTTAGTCTGGAGTAGTTCTCTTCAAAGCTGAACAGTAGGTAGCACAAAATATATCTTCATTTGCATATACTTTTTAATTTTTCAAGCATAAAATTTACAAAAGTGTGTTTTTTATGCACCATGCAATAGAACAAGGTAAAAAATACATTTTCTTGTGGGAGGGAAAAAGAAAATTGCAAAACAAACCTTTCTTTATGCCTTTTAACCAATTGCATTGTTGTAAGTTCTTTATCGTATGATTATACTGTACATTGTAAAAACTATTTTTTAAAAAGACTTAATACGACTAAATGTCTTACATGTAGATATTAAAAAATTTTCTGGCATTTACTTCTGGGATATACAGTCGAACCCCGCTATAGTGAACCGTCTGCGCACTCAGTAATGTGTCCACTATAACCGATAGTTCACTATATCCAAATTTTTTGAAGAATATTTTTTGCATAAGGCAGTTGAATGATTGAAAATTGGCTTTGCAATTTTCCATAAGTTATTTAAAAAATTATTAACTAATTAACAGATAATAAAGCAAAAATTATGGAAAAAGTAATTACGTCGCTAAATATTAGTTTTATTTTCCCCTTTTATGAAAAAATTTGTGATTTTTGATCGAACACAATTTGATTTTAAATTGAGTTCATCAATTTTCTTATCTACAATGTGCAAAGAATGCAAGATTTTTACATTTTGAACAAGATTTTGAATCATCTTAACAAAGCATCTTCTACGTTTTCTCTTTCAGCTCCACGCAGTTTTTTCGATGAAACCATGTTTTTGTCGTATGCCGCAAGAATTGCACTTCGATTTTTCCAAATGTTTGAAACTGTAGATTTTGACAAGGAAAATTCCTTACACAGTGTCAATTGATTGGTTCCATCATCAATACGCTTTACAATTTTAACTTTGTCCTCTATCGAAAACGCTTTTCTCTTTAGAGAATTTGCCATTTTCACTGCTTTTGAAATAAAAATCTTGTCTGAAATAGATAATGTAAGAATATGAAGAGAGCAGCTGTAGAATGAGTTAAATTGTTGCCCTTCTTGATTGTTAAGGGGTGATTTGTAAAGAATATGGTTTGAACAGATAAGAAAATTCCAAAAATTCAGCAGGTGGCCAAGTTAACTAGTTGTAGAGCAAGCTTGGGGAAAAGAGATAAAGCGAGGCTTGGCAGGGAGGGAGGAGTATAAGATAAATGATCTGTTTGACATTTATTACAGTATAGTTAAAAGTGATAAGCATAAAGGAGAGTAATATGACACATTTTATAGGAATGCATTCATTTTCAGTCCCAACACCTACAAGTTTAAAGATGAAGGACTGAAAAAGATAGTTAAAGAAATGAAATTTAAGTCCACTATAACCGAGTTTCCAAGTTCTAAGCTGTTCACTATAAGCGTTAAAAATAACATTATTTAAATAGGAATACGGACGGGACCGCTAAAAAAGTTCACTATATCCCAGGTTCACTATAGCGGGGTTCGACTGTATTTCATATTATCCATTGAAGTTGGAAACTTTCATTAGTAAATCATTCATAAAATTTATAATCGTTCATATATTATTGCTTGATTGGAAAGACAAAATTTGTAAAATGTCTTAGTTCAACGAAGAACAAAGACATTTTTATCCCTACAAAAATTAATGAGATTGGAGTTAAAATATAAATAAATTGAAAATGCATCACTAAGTTCTGATAAGCCAAAATATTAACCCTTTACATGCCAATGCTCCAAAAATGTAACATAGACTTAGAGTTTACATTTAATGAGCAATTAAAGTCTGAATATTATTTTTCATAGATTTAAAATTTACGTTATGAAATATTTTTTGCATTTAGTTTGGTTCTTTTACCACAATTATTTGATTATTTATGAATCTTAAAAATTTGATTTAGTTCTTACATTTTTAGCCTACTAGTAATATAATTTACAAAAAAATCCAATTTTTATAATACGACTACTAAAATACTTTCAAGCTTTTAAAATGATATTATAACCCTCAGTTAGGCATTAAATTCAAAATATTAGTTAAAAACCATAAGTTCCATTTTTTAAACATTAGCATTTTAAGAGCTCTAAGATTTCAAGTTATACTTTGAATTATGTAATGTGCATTTTCTTCAATTGGTATTATGACACTTATTCAAAATAAATAATGAAGTTTGAATAAAAAGGGGATGAAAGTGTTTAGGTTCCCTTAACTTGAATTTGCAGATGGACGATGAAAGAAAGATAGTGGCAAAATACTTTAGAAAGTAATGCACTCTTTTATGCTTAGCGTTTTTCTCTTTTCTTAAGATTCCAACTATTAAAAGGAAATTCTTTCTAATAAAATGATGTCCTATATAGGGTGTTACACTTTTTTGTGTCTTTTGACAGTGAATCTTAACTCTATCAGAGTTAAGATTAAACATTCAAGGGATTTTTCAATGTCTTCACAATAATGGTCTTGGATAAATTGTTACTATTCATAGTTTACCCTTTCTGATTCCTAAACTTTATTTTAATTTTACTTCTGTGATAAATTCCTAGATACCGAGTGAGTTAAATAATTGTGTGCACCCTTTTTTTTATTTGTCTCATTTTTAAATTTTGCTTGATCTTAGCATCACGACTAAGAGATGCATAGCAAAACAAGAAACAATGGCCTTCTTAAAATCATATTCTGATTCAGATTTTTTTATTCTTCCCTTTTTTATAACCGGAGATGAACAGACGACCCAATATTGGGCTTACGACTAATAATGTTCAACTCCGTAGCCTTGTAATTTTGATCCAAACCCAGAAGACAAGGAAACTCCTAGATCAGCACCCCCATAGGTATGATTTGTTATGGGAACATGGGGGACTTTGTGACTAGACAGATTTAACATGCCTCAGTCATCGTTTACTACACAGGGAGTCTCCAGCCGGCGATGATCAAAGACACGACCTCTTGGGCATGGGCCCATTGCCCTACCAACAATATCCCGGCCTCTGATTCAGATTTGGAAGATCTAGATATATACCAGCTAGAGCCTGATGAAATAGGAGATTCAAATAATTAGAAAAACATAAATTAAAATGACTTAGACCCTGTTATTCTATGCTAGTAGAAAATTGTTTTTAAAAGTATTGGAGAAGATGAAGTGGAAAATCAAATATTAGAGTCAAGTGCAACTGTAAAAGTGAAATTTGATGAGTCAACAAAATTAAAATAGTTTAAAACAATTTTGTAAAAACATCATGAATGCATATTGAGCTTCTCTTGACATAAAACTATTCCTGGAGAAAATGTAGAATATCTCATCAATATATTATCATTTTTAAAAAAATATTTAAACTACTAATATATTTTCCAAAATGATATTGGACAATTTCTTGAACTTCTTAGTAGATACCATCTTGTTCCAATTGAAGATATGTACTGGAATGCTGCTGAAGCAATTATGACCACTGTCAGTTAAAAACGCTCCTGCCAAGTGCTAATGTTCCAAAAATTGAACATTGTTAAAACAAAAATTACCACTCAATTGTTTTAATTTTATGGTCTTTATATGCATTTTAGCAAGAATTCACCAAATTTCAAGTAAATTATTTTACACTTCTTCATTTGATATTCAAGCAGTTAAAAACAAGCTTTATATAGATCTTTTTTCGTGATTGGGTCAATGCAAAATGCAGAGTATCTTCTTTATATCCTAAGACTTGTAACCAAGTTTTTAAAATTCCAATAGAATTTTTCTTATTTCGCTTCTTGCACTTTTTTTTTTAAGTCACATGCTATGAGTGCTAAAGAGCTGAATTTAATAAAATATATATTATACTTCAACTTGAACATCTTATCACACAAAAAATTACCTAAGCAATTTTCTTTTTAAAAGATTTTCATTTTTCATTAATTAAGTAAAAAAATTTCAATATACATTCATAATGAATTTTAACTTGTTCCTCTTTCTTTTTAACTTGTTTCTGCTTTTTTACCTTTTCTAAGTCTTTCCTCTATATCTTCATTATTATATCATATAATATATTTCACCAGGTTCTCTGAATTCAAATAGCATAAGGCTCTTTATTTTTCTTTTATCACATGCTACCACTACTAAAGATTTGAATTTAATATACATAATACTTCAATTTGATTATCTTATCATTAAAAACATAACTGAAGCATTTTTTCGTCAAAAATTCTTTATTTTTCGATTAACTAAAAAAACATATATATTCATATTAACTACATAGTCATATTTAATTTCGACTTGTCCCTTTGTGCATTGTTCTCATTCTTTATTAAACTGTTCCTTTTTTTTTATCTCCACTGATATTTCACCAATTTCTGTAAATATATAGGCTGCAAAGCTGTTGTGCTTGTTGAAACAGTGTATAAACTTGTTAACTGTGAAAGTTTTGCCAAGTAGTCTAATCGAGTCTTGAGAAGTTTTGTTTTGATCTGTTTCTCCATATTCCAGGACATTGCTCGAAGATTATTTGAATATACAAACTGAATCTGTTAAGTCCAATAATATGTGACAGTGTAAAAATGTGTTATTGGATGAGCTGAGTATTCAGCAACAGTAGTTGCCTACGACAATCTTATCAAAATCTAATAAATCACTAAAACTGTAATTTTGGAAATATTTTTTATTTATTCACTGAAATATCACAAACTAAAGAAATTAAGTTAAATATAAGTAATTAAATTAATTTTCTTTGCTCTCACACATAGTTTTTTTCCCCTCCATTTTAATAATGTGCTGTTATAATTCAGCTATACTCAGACTTTTAAAATAAAAAACTATTTATATCACACACTTGTAGATAGTTGACCATTTTATGGCAAAAACAAAAATTTATTAAGTTGGAAAAAATAGTTTTTCTGGATTTGTTGATGAAACATAAAAGTTGTAATTTTCGTCATTCCATTAATCCTTTCATTATTACTGAATAGTTTATCGATTATCATGGCTTCCAACTCTTCAAAAAGGAATAGCATGTTATATCATCTATTTAAAAAAATACAATACAGAAGTGGAAAAGCTTTTTAAAGAAATGCAAATCAATAAAATTAACTTCAAAAATCCAGGAACTCAGCTAACAATTCAGATTTAGAAGCTGCTTTGTACAAATGGACTATTCTAAGAAGTAGAAAAGAACCAGTATCTGACAGGCAATAATGCAAGTGAATTGTTGAATAAAATATAATTATCAGAGTTTTTAGGATAAAAATAGACTGAAACACAATGCATATCTATACTGAAGACTTGAATTATTCATGTTATCACCACTATCAACTTTTTCTTTTATTATGTAAACTACCATACTATGCATGTTTCTTTCATTAACTTTACAACCATTCAAACATTTTCTTCTGAATCACAAGACTTCAATTAATAAATGTATTTCTATGTCATTTGTTTCTCATAAATAAAGGTCAAAGTTCTTTCTCATATTAAACTATACAGACTAGTGCAAAGAAGCGTGACATTTCTCTACCATAGCAAATCCTTATGTAAACAGCTTTATTAATAAGTTGAATTCTGACAAATAATTTTTAGCAATTAAATACTACTTAATATATTCATAGTTTTAATGTATTCAATCCACACTCAATTTTTGCTTCTAATTCTTCACGGAACATCCTCCATTTCAATTATATTTTTCCAACCAATCATTTTATGTGTCTCACAAACATGTTGAAAACTTTAAATGAATGTTATAGCTATAAACTATAAAATAGAATAATTATCTACAAGTTGGCAATAGGTATTATCAGTGTTCTCCCTAAGCATTTTTAAAAGAACACCTGCCCTTTGATCCCTGTAAATGCGTTCTACTTGCCTTTTATGTAATAAAAAAAAGTCACTATCACTTTAAGTCTTTTTTATTTATTTTTTTCAGGAAAACATTGTTTTCTTCACAACCTGTGTTAAACAAAAGTCCATTTCTGATTTGTTTCAAATGATTATTTAACTTCAATTTTTAATTTCATTCCTTCATTTTAGTTAGATTTTTCTTATGTTGTCTGATTTTATAGCTAAAATTTGCATGAGAGAGATATTTATATCTCTCTTGGTCTCGATTTTGGTCGCAGAGATATTGACATCTTTTACTTGGGAGGAGGTTACATTAATGAATTTTTTAGTGATTTTAAGTTTTACCATTTAATTTATTCTAATAAATACCTTTCTATTTAGAAATACCCTTTTAAATGTTTATTTTCTCATAATTTTCAGTTTAAAATGCAAAAAAAAAAAAAAAAGGTTTGAAGTTGTTTATCAATTAATCTCTTTCTTTAGATTACTTTTCTTAGGGAAATTTATACACAGAGATTGTCTTCCAGCTCGACTTAAATTATTTTCAAAAACTTCAACTTTTTTTGTTAATGAGTGATAATTACTTCATAACATATACACATAAAACATTATAAAAAGTTAACTTAAAAATTGAAGATCAAATTCAGTTATTACATAATATTACATATCTTTATAAATTTTAAGTAAGTGCCCTTTCAAAACTCAAAGAGCCCTTTTCTGCAATTAAGCATCCTGCCCTTTTTATTCCTAGGGAGAACTTTGTACTATTAATATATTTTTTACAATCGCTGTTATTGTTGGTATTTTCAAGCTAAGAAAAATTTCACTTAAATTTTTTGAGAATATAAGGACTGCAAAAGTGTTATAGTACAAAGCTTAAAAGAGGTAAAAATAAAACTGTTGTATAATGATGGAATATTGCAAAAATCCTAAAATAAAACATTGGAAACAAAGAGTAATCTTAATTTTTAATATTTTGTTTTGATGTGAGTTTAGTATTCAACATCATGTAGAATTCACCAATTGTTAAAGATCAGTTAGATCAATATTATAAGCTAACTGTATAGCCAATATCTTTTCCAAATTTTTCCAATTCAAAACTTCCGTATGCATATTTCTTAACTTATGTTTTACAAAATTTTCTCGACCTTATTGAATATTAAAATTAGGAAAAAAATTTCAAATGGTGCATTTTCTCTATGCTTCTATCAAAAGCACTTGTAAACCAAAACTAGCATAAGAAGTTTAAAACTTCAAGCCTAATTTAATGTGTAATAAACTTCATTGTATTTTACTTTTTCAAAATTAGCAGCATATGATGACATATTTTTATTATCATAATTTTATTTTTCATAGAAAAATTTGTAAAGTATTATTAAACTTTTGTTTCTAACATGGTTACTTTAACAAAAACGTAAAAGTTTTTAATGTTAAAAAAAACTAAAAAATTGCAATCAAGAGGGTGCAATTAGATCACTTTTATCTGTAATCAAACACGTCTTCAAATAGAGCACTTCATACCGCGAAAGAACTTTCATAGTAATGCCCTACTACATAAAACAACATCTTGGACCAGCAAGTGAACTTAAATACATAGTAAGTTCATAATCTAAAAATTCAAAAATAAACATAAATTATAACATAAGAAAGAAAAAGTTTTCTACTGATGAAATCAAGAATGTAAATAAAAATTAGTTAAGCCATATTTTCAAAACACAGTAAATAATTTTTCATAGGTATGGAGCAAATTATTAAAACTTTCACAAAGAAGAAAAAAAGATTACCTTCTTTAAGTTTTTTGCGCTTGCTGTCAAGTTCTCTGTGTCGAATCTGGGCTGCTTTTCTTGCCTTTAAGACTTTATCATAAGCAGCCTATTTAGAATAAAAGAATTTAATATATTAAATATATATGTATGTGCATATATATATATATAATGAATATTGCTACACTTTCTTTCCCTTTTATATAACTATCTTAAAGTCAATGTAACATCTTACAATAATTTTGAAAAATAAAACTTTTTATCTTTTTGAACTTTTGTGTCATTTCATGCTAGACACAGCATTCTATGTAATCAATGACAAATGATATATTTAAAAACCAACATAAATCAAATTATACAAATTTCATAAATTAAGTTGAATAAAGTATGGCACTATCTTGAATAACAAAATAAGTTTCTTTTCATAAAATATCCATTATGCTTAAGCCTTACCTATGAAAAAATAGATATTGACTGATGTTGAATTTGAAGAAGAGCCTCAGAGCTCATAAAAATCTTGATAGGCTAAATTAAGCCTTACCTATTGAAATACAGAGCTATAAGCAAAAGCAGAGAGCTCATAGAACTTTACTATACTCAATATCCATTATTCTAAACAACAGTAATATTAATTTGAAACGAATATTTTTAATAAGACTTTTTTTTTTCCTTTGAAGCATACCTATTTTTTTTTTTTAAATACACTTTTAATACTTTATTTAATATGGCAACAAACATCAAACACTTCTTAATGTTACATTAGATTAAAATTATTTTTTTTAAGAATTGATCAGATAAAGATAAATTCAACAAACTTTTTTTAAGTCAAATAACTGGTTGACTGTATTTTAGTATAGAACATAAGAATTTTAGAATCTAATTCATCATAAAAATAAAAAAAATCGAACATTGTTAGGATAAATTAGCTAGTCTAGTTCTACTATCAAACATCATTAGATGCATTTATGCTATCAAATATTAAATTCCTTGGATAAATAAAAGGATTGAAAATTTCCTTGAATGAATGAATGAATAAAATGAAACATAAACAGGAAAATAAATTATTCTTACCCTTGCAGACTTGTCTGTAAGTACTTGTAATGCCTTAGAGAGTTGTTGAAAAAGTTCAGCTACAAAAATAAATAATAAAATTACTTTTTGACAACAATTGGTGAATGAGTCAAAGTGAAAACCCTGAAAATTTTAAGTGCAGAAAAATCGATATTAAGATTTTATTTTATTTACCATATAATGCATATTTCATATTTAATCATATCATGTTTCGTATTTAACACAATTTTTTTGAATAAAATTTCTACCTACAAATGAAGAATATCACACCTTTATAGTAATTAATTTAAGAAAAAACTTAGTTCTCACAATCTCAATGTTGGATTTTCGAGATCCTGTGAATATGAATAGTGATATTGGATTTTAAAAACATGTGAATACAAACCACAATATTGCTCTTTGAAAACATGTGAATACAAATTACGACATTGGATTTTAAATTCACGTGAATACAAATAGCAAAATTGATTTTAAAAATGCATAAATACAAAACACAACAGCGTATTTTTAAACCAGGTGAATACAAATTGCGATGAACAATTCTTTAATCATGTGAATACGAATCACAATGTGTAACTTTTAAATCAGGTAAACACGAAAATCAATTCTTTGTATTCAAACCATGTAAATAAAAATGCGATTTTAGCAGATTCCGGTCAGTTCCAAATATTCAAGATGGCGAAAATCAGCGAAACCAGAAGAATCGAATTGGATTTCTGCCCATAGAACCATGATTTTTATTATGCAACCGTAAGACCGTAATCTCGACCATAAAATCACAATGATAGCAGATAAATTGTAACAGTCGGTGCTGCTGAATCAATACAAAAAATTCACTGTAGTAACAAAATACATACCTGCTTTAGGATTATCAGGATTTTTATCAGGGTGACAGGCTAATGCTTTTTTTCTATAAGCACTTTTTATCTGAAATCAAATAAAATGTATAAGTTAACATAAGTCTCTTTACTTTTATAATTAAAAAAATATCTGAAAGAAAGAATTCATAAAATGTTAAACTATAGTTCATTACAATAAATTTAAAACACAAATACTTCGAAATTGCTTAAAATAGAAGTAAAAATTCTTAGAAATTGCTTAAGTTATGGACAATATTACTAATTAAAACAAATTTGTGGGAAAAAATGTGAATAAAGATGAGAATGAGAATCATGTTAAAATAATCCCTTTAATTGTTGGTCAGAGAACTAAAGTATTTCTAAATTAATGCCCGATAAAATTCTGCCACAGGGGGAAGTTAAAAATTTTAATTCCCTTTTCTGCAAACATTTTCGAAAGATTTTTTTTTTTCTTCTTCTTTTTCTTAAGAGTTATTCCATGCGGAGTTTCAATTGTTCTTTTGACAGTTCTCTATGACACATTTACAAAAAAATCCTGATGTTTTATTATACAATTTATTACAGGTGAATTTCGAATCACTTATTTGATTATTTACTTAGATTATTTTTAATGTCAAGATTTAAAAGTTATTTTCGACTTTTCGGCAGTTATTGCTAGTGCTACCGATTACCACAGGGTTAAAATCCCGATTATTTCTAAGCTGATATTATTTCTAACAAATAAAATTTGAATTAGACATTTAAATAAACAATTTTTGACAAGCTCAATATACACTGATATAAATCATGCAGTGTTTCCATTGCATTTTTGGTAGTTATTATATTGATTTTCACCTGATATTTAAATATTCTGATATATTTTAGACAATATGGGAAGTTCCACCCTGCATTTTAGAATTTATTTTCTTTTTTATATTGCTATTGGTTTTCACATAGCTTTTAAAATTTGATACATTTAATACAATATTATTTACTACAACAGCGGAAACGAGCCACGCATTTGAGTAACCCCTTTTTTTAATAGTCTGATTCGCAAGATTCCTTTGTTGATCTTCTTTCAGTATTAAGTAACTAACGCGGATTTCACGATTTTTAATTTTTTTTAAGGGATGATGATTTACAAAATATCGCTCATAATCGGAAATAAAAAAATATTACATTCCTCAATTAAAAAGCTACAAATATTTTCTTTTTTTTGTAAACATAGCACTTTTGTTACTTTAAATTAGTAACACATATATTAGTTATATTAAAAGTAACTTGCAGAAAGATAACAGTGCTAAAGAGTTTTGTTGCAGAACACAGAGCTCATTCTAGGCAGGGTAAACAGGGCGCAGCACCCTGCTGCCCTTTTAGTCAAAAGAATCCACCCTATTGCCCCTGAAGTAAATTAGTGCCCTGATGTAATAGACTCCATACCCTTTTTGCCCTTTCTTTCCTCAACCCTTCTTTATTTTCCCCCTAAACTCTACAATGGATTTCTTAAACTTTTGCTATTTTCAACTCTTTTTATTTAGTTTGTCATTGCTGTCAATACCTAGATTTATATGGGAAAGGAAAAATAGCCATCACACCCCCTTGTTGCACTTGTCTTTGAAAGTTTGCAGTTACTTCCACTATCATTATATCATAATTATTATTAATAATTTTAATTATCAAATCATAACTACAGACATTTAAAAACATACATTTATTATTTTATTTATATATGCATGCATTTTAAATAAATTACTAAGCTAATTAGCTCATTAACTCAATATACCTATATGTTAATTTATAATCAAAATTATAAATTAATATGATTGCTTTGCTACTTTTAGTAAAGTAAAAAAAAAAATTCTTTTACTAATTGACAATGTTTTTTAATAGAACGTGTAAAGCCCATCGAAAGAAATTATTGCCTTTTTAGAATAATAATGCCCTTTTTTTAAACTTTTGCACCTTGCCCTTTTTTTCTGCCTAGAATGAGCTCTGCAGAACAGAAAGCTAACAAAACAAATAAGTAGATTAAAATGCATTCATAATATTCATGTGAGGCTCTTACTTAATGAGCTTCTTTTTTTTTTACGATCTCTGAAAGAGATCTATAACCTAATGTTGCAGTCAGATTGCACTAGAGACAATGATATCAATAGCTTATTTTTAGAGTTGAAAGTTAAATTAGAAAAAAAAAAATTATTTTAGAAAAAAACTAGGCATCTCAAACAAAGAAACATCTTATCTTTTCAAGTTAACTAATTTTTATGATGTAAAATTAAATACAAATTTAAACAAAAAACATATATTGCTTAATTATTTAGAAAAGTTCAATTATTCATTATTGATAAATTTGTTTCTACACATAATTATATCCATTCACTTCGAAATGTCAGTAAGGTTCTTTTTTACTGACGCGAAATTTTATGCATTGATCAGATTCTTATAACGCCAACACAAGTGCCATTTCCACACCAACAAAATTAAACTAAATTTAAACTGAAATTTAAAATTGTCAGCGAAAAATCATGTATCTTTGATAATAAATCCTCTATTATTATTAACAATTTCATTTCTTAAATTTAAGGGGAGATTTCCGTATCGTGATCTGGGGCAGAATAATCGCAAAGTCTTTGCAACTTCCGGGCAGCGGCCCGAGAGAAACCAAAAAAACATCACAGAAGGGGACCAACTCGAATTGTATAACTAGTAGCCATCCCCGAGAAAACATCTACATGTTTTTGTTTTTTCTTAAATTTGCAAGTTTAAAATCCATTTGACACCTTGGAGATTGTAGTTGGCGCAACAGATCAAGATACGGAAACACTCCCAAATTTAAGATGAAGGGCACTAGGGGATATTTCCATATCGCAATCTGTCTCGTCAACTACAACCAATGCCAAATAGATTTTACACTTGCAAATACTTATTTTTTAAAAAAAACATGTAGATGTATACCCGGAGGTGCTACGAGTTATACCTTTCGAGTTGGTCCCTTTCTGTGATGTTATTTTTAGTTTCTCATAGGCCACTAAGTTTTCAACTGGGAAGTAAGTTTCCAACACTTGGCGATCATTCTGCCACAGATCACGATACGGAAATCTTCCCGGGCACAACCCTGTCACAATAAAATTTAAGTGTAAACTGAAAAAGAAAATAGTAAAAATTTACATTAACGAGCCCCTCTTATTTGGCGATTGTTCTGCCCTAAAAAAAAGAAAATGACTGAGAAGTGAGATTTTTAAAATGACCAAGTATCCCCATCAAAATGGCAATTGTAATAAAAAGAAAGTGAACGATTTTATATGTAATTAAAGCTCCAGGTTAGACTGCCTAATTCAAAGGAGACCGTATTCTACACTGTACACAAAAAAAAATTATTTTATTGATACACACTTTTAAAACCAATAAAAGAGTAACAATTCATTCTTAAAAGTATGAAAATAATCGCTTAAATTATCATACGTATAATATTCATTAAAAACAGCCTAGTGGCAAATATACTATAATAAATGCTTACTTCTTTTTCTTCGGCAGTTGAACTTATATTCAATAAATCATAAAGATCCAGTTTCATTAATTCCTCCATGTTTAAACAGATGCGAAGTTTTAATCGAATTTACAAAGAAACCAAATATGTTTTTATTCTAAAAAAAAATTTTATTTTACACGGCTAGAATTATTTCGCCTTTTTATAATTTATTGCATTAGGAACATTTCCTGCTTTTAATTTCTGCCCGTTAATATTCTGCCCAATAACTATAACTGAATGCAGATTTTAGCTTACATATAATATTTTTAACTGTTCATAATCGAACATGGTGTATTAGTGACAAACTGTTTTAGGATGAAATTCAGTGTAAATTTTTTAAACTGAATCCTTGCAATTCGTTTAACATTTATGAGCTGTCTTGTGCTATTTTGAGCTAGAACAAGGACGAATTTACGAACAAAGAATTGAATAGTATATTATCAATACGCAAGAAGATAAGAAAAATAAATAGATTTATGATATTGAATGAATTCTAATTTTTACTATTTAAAATGCCCTACGTTGTGATATCTACACAAATAAGAGTGGTATGGAAACTGTTTTTTAATTAATTCTTTCTATTTTGTGAATTGGTTATGGCATGTTATTTATTTTTGCTGATTACTATTACAACTGAAGGAAATAGTATTTACTATTAATACGGGAAATTTTCAGTATTCTTGATTACATTAGCTCACTTGTAGCATTTTAAGGAGAATATTTCTTTATCGTGTCCTGTCTCACAATCGCCAAGGCACCCAATGAATTTTAAACTTGCAAATTTAAAAATAAATAAAAAGGAAAACATTGAAAGTAAAATAAATACATGAAACGTACGTAATAAAAACTTAAAACCGCCCACGAGAAACTAAAAAAGAAAACATCACAGAAAGGGACCAGCTTGAAAGGTATAACTTGTAACCACACCCGGGCAACCTGCGTTTGAAGTCTAGCATTTTATCATGGAACAGTTAAACAAGGACTGATACACACTCTTGGTCTCATCACATTCTGATTAAAAGGTCACCTACCCTTTCATTGACCACTGCCAGTGATGTCTAACTTCAATGATGTTTTAGGAACCATGTTTTAAGTAAAGGAGGGAAAAAAACAAAAATGACACCTTAGAATGACTGATTTTTTTAGAAAATGGATGGAACAAGTTGCTGCTAAACATTTCTGTAACTCTGACTAAACACTCTTATTTAAATTTAAATAAATTTCCATCTGTAACGCTGTAGTTTTGATTCCGATATCTGATGGTTGTGAACATGATAATCTAAAATATTTCAATGTTATCATGTATAAAGAGGTTATAAATTTGATTTCAAAAGCCGGTGGACATAATGCAATAAATTTTTAAGACTTTCAAATGTCTTGAAGCTTTGAAGTCTCAAATATTTTATCATTGCCCATATTTGAGACATTGATGTTTGGCGGCACGAAGGACTGTAAAATATATCTGTCTAATTCCACTGGCAAGGTTTGAAAGAAATTCAGACAGCCCTGAGAAAATGTTTGCACTAATTTAAAAAAAGTCTGAACAAAAAACAAAGAAATATTTTTGAAGGAAATTTCAAACTAAAAAATTTGTGCTCTGGTGTAATTTTAGGCTCTGGGAATTTTCTGCACCCCTGGCTGGACTTAATTAACAGTTTTAACTCACTACAGCTATTTAATTTTTTACTCTATTTACTTATTAATCTATATTCAATTTCCTTAACATATTCTTTTTTTTTTTTTATCTGTGTATAATAAAAATTTCAAATTCAAAATACTTTTGCAATTCCTTTAACAAATTTACGTTTTTTTAACTACCACATTAAACTTTTAAATTAATTCTTGTTTGAACATAATTTATTTTAAATTTCTTTCAAAATTTTTATATTTTTTTATTTACAGGAAAGTGGCCCAACTATAGTGGGTGATGAGCAAGCAGATCCTGAGCTTATGAAATATTTAGGTGCTGAATTGGTTGTGCAGTTAGGAAACAATTTGTAAGCTGCAATTTGTTCAGATTTTACTCACATTTCAATTTATCTTTGGTTCAGACATGTTTCAGCAAAAGAGGAACAAATCTATACAACGTTATAGAAAATTTGATTTATAAAAGATAAGATATTTTAAGTTCATTAATCAAATATATGATATAGGATTAGGAAAGTTAAAAATAACTTATTTAACATTCAAATAAATTATTCACTGTTAAAAAATTATGGAATAAAGAGATTCTACCCTGCCGAATTGAGAACTTTAATTGATGCCATATCTAATACTGCAAGTGGGAAACAGACCCAAGCATTCAGCTAAAGCAGTTTTTATTTATTTAACAACCAAGGATTCTAAAACTTTAAATATATTTGGAATATTTTTATTTTAAAATTATTTTTTTAATAAGTAAATGTTCGGCTTTGGCAAATATTTTATGTAGAATCAAATATGATTTTAAAACAAATTTAATAAAGAGGTGTTTGGCCATTAAAATCTAAATTTTCTTTACTATAGAACAAATCTTACCTATATTTATATCAAAATAAATTTAAATTATGAATTTTGATAAATATATATACTTTTAGTTTTTTTAAATAGGCTTTTTTTCTACTAATGTAATACATAATAGGGTTTTTTTTCTTCTCCTGTAATAATACTCCATTTTTTAGGAGTATCTAATTATGAACCTGCCTAAGCATCCTAAGCAAATCTGTGTGGCCTGTGTTATTTCATATCAAACAAAGACTTAACAACAAAGACTGCTTAAAATAATTATTTGCTGAAATTTCTATTTAATTCTACCTGCATAAATAGCATTTTATTCAAAATATGCTTTATTTTGTTTGTTTTTTTTAAAAAAAATATGTTCCTTATTATATATAGTAGAACAATAAATTATAGTAAAAATGATTTTCATAAAATAGGAAATTAAAACCAAAAATTATTTCAAATATGAAACATTATCCTAGCCATTTAATTTTGTTGCTTTAATTCATTTATCATCTTTTGTAACTAAGCCTATTTCTAAAAAATAAATCTAATTTTTTTAATGCATTTTTTTCCTGAACTTGTTTTTATTCTGTTTAACTTCAGTGTTCATCATATCTAAAAGTATGTGACATTTCAAACATTATTACAGCATTGAAAGAATTAGTCATGTTTATTATACTTATTTTGGAGTTTAAAAAAATCTATTGTTATGTGTTTTAGAAAATACTATTTACCTGTAGTTACTCTCTATATATAAATATGATGCATTGTACATGGTCAAAGATACAACAAACACACAAAAAAAATTTTATTACATTTCATTAGTGAGGTATATCAGAGAATCATGCTATCCACAGAAAATCTTGAATTATTCACTTTTCTGCATGTATCTTTTCTAGGAATATCTAGAGAAAATGTTCTAATATACTCCCTAATAGTATCAAAACACATGATGAAGGGGAAAAATTAAGTATTTTGAATTCTTTTTGTGAAAGTCAGCCTGGCTAAAGTATGACCTCCACTTTATGTATGCAAATGTATATATTGATTTATTATTTTCTTGATTAAATTATGTTAATGGGTAGAATCAATCCCTTATTGTTGTGTTCCTCGCATTATTGCAATGAATCAGCTAGGAGGCTGAGCGTTCAACGTACCTGACTATGAAGCAGATAGTTGCAAGTTTGGATCCCGCTCTTGGTATGGATGTTTCTCTTTGTTGTTTGAATGTGTATTACCCTATGAACAGGCATATTTTGTGGCGTGGGTAATGTTGCTCGCCTCTGCAAAGTAGGTTCATAGGTGCCCACTGTTTAGCATTAATTGAGAAACAGTTCTGGAATCGTCAGAAGCGAAGAACAAAAAGTTCAGTGCCTGCCGTTATAAAAAAAATCTATTGTATTGATATATTTTGCTTTGGTAATATTAATACAATAAAAGAACGCACTCATTTTTGCAGATATAAGTGTGTTGAGAAAGAGGTTATATCTTTTCGTAGTTAATTTGTCTTTATTTTTATATAAATTTTAAATTCTTTTTTTAGTTATTATTTTATTTGTGCATACATGTAGATTATGTGTGACTATTTTTTTTTCTCTTGTAGCCAGGAATATCGATCCGCTGATCCACCAAGAGTTATTTTAGACAAACTGGAGCTTAGAGGTTACAGAGTAGTTGCTATGGCAGGTATTGGCCAGACATGTATTTGGACTCTGAACAAGCCCCCTGAGTTTGCTTAATAATATACATGATTTGAATATTGTGTAAAACTATATTCTAGACAAGGAAAAATAAAGGCTAATAATGATAATCAAACCGTATTTCTAGATGCATAACTATAGATGTAGAGAAAATGTTTTCTATAGGATACACTAGTGTATTATTGTACTATTGCAAATGTATAACATAATTTATGTATTTGTTTTTATTACTTTATTGCTAGTTAATCAATTAACTAGTTTTATAATATGCTTATGGATAGAAAATGATAATTTAAAATGTATGTAGAATTCTTCATTAATTTATTTTAAACTTATTTACTGACATATACATATCTCTATAGGATTAAATTCCGTTTTTTTTTTTTTTTAACACAGGTTACATATTTTTAGTTTGTAATTTTAAATTTGCTGAGAATACTAATCTTTTGAGAGTTTTTGTTAAAAAGTATTTTATACGTGATATTTAAAAGTATTTTTATCCAGAGTAACCAGTTAGAGTAGTTATTTTATTATCATTATTATTTTGTAAAATTTACTAATTATGTATTAAAATTTACATAGTACTGGTGAATATGATGCTCAAAGGATCTTCACTAAAATTATATGATTTATTATTTAATTCAAAATAATTTTTAAATTAAAATTGCCAACTACTTTTTAAAAGTTTGAATTCTCTTTATCTACAGAAGAGGTTCCCAAATAGTGTTCCATGGAACCATAGGATTCTGTGGAAAAGTCACTGCGGTTCCAACAATTAAGAATTTATTTCATCAATTTTGATTTTTGAAACCTATAATTAAATTAAAATTGCCAATTAATAGACCTGTAATTAGGTTAAAATTGCTATTTTAACCTAATAATTCATTATTTATTTAATATTTCTGTTATTTTTATGTAATTATTTAATTGAAGTACTTGTAAAGAAAGAAATTTCCAAACAATATTTTTAACAAAAATAACAAAATTCTATTATTATTTTGCATCGAGTTAAAATAGCCAAATTTAAGAATAAAGGAGTATGTTTTTCTGATAACCATTCTCAATGTTTATTTTCTTCCTTTTTTGTTTTTATTTGATGGAAATCATATCATTAAATCTTTTTTCTTCTTCTTATCAATAAATGAATATTCTTCATCCATGAATATTCTTCTTATCAATAAATTAAAATAAATAATTATTTTTTAAAAAAATGGGTTTTACTTTTTCAACCTTAGATTTTAATGATTGTTAGTTGAGGAAAGTGTAAAACACTTTGTTTCTCATTCTGTTAATAGGTATTCTTCTAAATTATAATTTTAAAAAATTAACACTATTTAATAAATGTCTAATTAACAATAAATGAGATTTAAGTAATATTCAATATTATTTATAGTATGTTTTAATAAATGGGATTGGTGGATATTTAATTTTATGAATATTTAATTTTATAATCAGTACAAATTTTAACCAATGATTCTTACTTTGGGCAGATGTAACAAGATTTGTTTCTTACTTTTCTTATGAACATTCTTAAATTTGTTTTAAGTAGTTGTTTAAAGAAATTTTGGTTGTGACAATTTAGACTTTAATTATTGTTATTATATATAATAATATAAAATGTTCATTTTAAAAATGTTCAATGAAATATTTTTACTATCTTATTGATTAAAGATTTAGTCATAAAATAAATAGTTTTCATAAACGATGGAAAACAAATTATTTAATTTTATCATTTTATTTTTTAATGTATCAAAACTTGCATATTTAATTTACAATTCGGTTTCAGTAACAATAGCAAATGTTTTGTTTTTAGAATTGTTTATAGATATATATATGTAATACTCTGAGATTTATATTTTTTATATTCTAAGATCTCTAGTTTGAAGTATGTATATTACTGGATAAAAACGTATTCTTGTAAAATATAAACATTTTCTGTGTGTTTATAAATATCATGCAATGTTTGTATGAAGTATGTTTTTTATAATTTAAAAATTATGTTTAAGAAATTGTTGTATCTTAGATTAATATGATTATAGCATACCTTTTAAAAAAGTGAAAAAGTATAAATAGCTAAGAAATCTTATAGAATGTTACTATATTTTTTATACTGTAGATATTATAAAAGAATGTTACCGAAGTAGTGAAAAATTGTATTTTATATGTTTGAGATTATTTACTATACATTTTATACATTATTATAATTTACTTTACTTTTATTGTTTAGTTGCCTTAGAAATCGTATACTAAAGCATTAAAAAAAATTCATTTGCCTTTAATACAATTATTTTGTAAATTACAACTATCTATGCTGTCAATTGATTGGAAGATCTCTTTTTAACAGTTGTCCCTCCACTATAAATTCCATTTAAAATTTGCCATAGAGGGGCATTTAAATATCATTTTAATATTTCTTTCAACATGTTCCTCCCCTATTCAGTTTTTTGTTGAGAGACATTTTAAATGGCATTTCTAAATCACTTGAATTTTTGAGTTACAGTAGAGAAATCTGGCTGTAAGAGCAAACATTAGTTTAGTTTAAATAGGGCAAGGCAGTTACATTCAAATGAAAAAAAGATGCAGTAAAACTTCACTAATCTGAACCAGTTATGTTCATTGCTTGTTTTGATTAATCCAAAAATTCTGATTGTAATTAATGTTTCACTCGACTTGTAAAATAATTAAGTATAAAGGTATAAAAATTTGAATTTTTTCCGATGCTAAATTGTTTTAAAGATGAAAGGTTAATGTGTTATTAGTTTATCTCTTTCGAACTAAATTGTTGCTTTACCATTATTTCCCACCGAATTGTGTTACTTTCCCATTTTAACTACATGCTCAATGTACCCTTTATATACTTTTTTAAATATTCACTTGAACCAAAAGAGATTATGTAAATTTATTTTATCAACAAATTTCTCCAGATTTTCACCTTAATTAAAATTCATATTTTATCTTCCTATTCTTTTATTCAATTTTTAAGAAATAAAAACTCTCTTTTTAAAAAAAAGGCTTTTAAGAATATTTTTACAAAGATTCTTTTCAATTATAATTTTGGAGAAGTAATATCAGTTCTAATTATTTTGAATTTCCAGAATTCGGATTTTTCGGGTTCTACTGATTCTCAAAGCATACTCTGCTTATAAGGTCTTTAACTAAAACTATTTTATATCTTGCATATTTTTCTTTAAAGCCTAATAATGTAAATAATATGTTACACTAAATTTAATAACATTTATAATGTTTAGACTAAATTTAATTGCAGATAATAATAAAAAAGATTTAATTGCAGAGATAATTTTAATAGTAGTATACATTGTGTGTGCAATAAATTTTCACTTTCTTATGCATGTAAAATAATACCAAAACTCAAAAGAAAAATTTCTCTGTTTTTCATTTATTTTTCAGTTTAACTAACTGCATTTAAGCAGTGCATTTATATTTTTTACTTTTTATAAGATCTTAGTTAAGATAATTTTCATATTTACAACTTGTCTAATAATTTTTATTTTTTGTATTATAGTTATGAAACTTGTGTAGTTTTTACAAAAACAAATTATATACATAAATATGATATCTAAGTGCTAAAAGAAACTCATGTATAAGCTTATTTAAGAAACAGAACAAATTAAACTATTAAAATTTAATAGTGAGCTTTGTGAATATAAAAAAAAATAATCTTCCGTTAGTTGTAGAGCTGAATGGGTAAAATTGTACAAAAAATTGCTAGTCAACCAATGTTTCTCTCTTTGCATAGAGAAAAAAAAATTTCCATACTTTTGTTTATATGTTTAAAATTAAGAGACAAGTTTTAAAATCATGTGTAAACTGTTGCTCCTAAATTAGTCTTCCTTTATAAATTAAAAATTTTTTTACTAAATATGTAATTTGTTTTTTGCGAACTTTTTATTTACTGTAAAGAAACTTGTTTTGTTTTTACATGCATATTTATTCAAATATACATGATTGGAACAGCTGCTCAAATTGCACAAAATGAAATTTCTGCACCAGCCTGCTACAAAACTCTAACAATATTCATTGTGCAAAAAGCACAAATTTGGGTCAATTTTGCACACAATTTGTGCACAAAAGTCAGTTTTGTTTGCTCCGAAAGAGTCATGCTGCTGTTCCATCCCTAAATATGAAATTATTAAGAAATGTCTGGAATGTGTCTTAACTATTGTGTGTATATTTGAATAATATATATTTTGTATTTGATATTTATACATGTGTTAAATGGAAGTTCTACGCTAAAAAAAAGTACTTAACTGAGTAAAAATATTGCCATAATAAGTACAATCCCATTGATGATTTAACTACTCAGCACGGATTGACAAACTATCTACATTCGTGTCAAATATTTAGAAAAACATTTCATCTTTTAATGCTACAATTTAGAACTTATGATGAATATTCATAAAGAACAACATCAGCCACTGATGTAGATCTTCGTTAATTAAAAAAGATTGCTAACATGCTAAAAATTCTAATTGATATGAACTTCTTTCTTCACTTTTGAGAAACCTTTCAAATACAATTCTTAATGATTGCTTCTCAGCATTTCTCAATTTCCAATAATCACAAAATATTCATAACTCAAAGTATTTCTTTAAAAGAAAAAAAAATTAGAATAAATTAGTTAACATTTGATTTCACTATAAATAGTTTGTCAAAAATGCAATTCAATGAAGCTAATATAACAAATTTGACTTCTGCATATTTTAGGAAAATTTCGTAATTTTTGTTGACAGAAGTTGCAAACATTACCAATTAAAAGATTTAAAGAAGCAATATTAAACCTTATTATTTACGTTGCAATTTTAAATATATCTTACAGTCAGTCAACAATCCTAGGTATTAGTATGAAAATAAAATATAAAAAAGGTATATCTAATGGCAGCAGATGCTTCCACATCAGAATTCTATGACTTTCGAAACCAATATTTGAAGTTAAATGTATAATGTTAACTTTTAGTTCCAAATTTGGAATTTACAATATTAATAATAAAATTGCTTTTTATTAGTTTAGTGCTTCCATGATTTTTTTTAATTTTTCTCAAACCATTTATTTATAAAGTAAAATATAATGTTCAGTTTATTTATTTTATGGTGGTTGTTATTGATAACTTTTAGTTATAGTTGGTTATATTTTTAGTCATGTTTTATATGAAAAGTAAATAGTATATTAACAAAAAATCTTTTTTATATATATTTTTAGAGTTTTTATCTTTAGTTATGCATTGTTATTTAGTTTTTATATAACTAAAAATGTTTCTATTGTTTAAACAACAAATGTCCTATTTTTATAAATTTGTTATTGTATTTAGAAAGAAGTATTTATCTAAAATAAATCTTATTCACATAAAATGACGTGGATAAATTTGAAGAAGAAAAAAATTAAACCCTTTAATACTGTGGTTCTTAAGAGTCCTCGGCATCTTGGATTTTATGTAAAATTTTTGATTTGGATATTTGTACTTCACAAATCGTAGATGATCTAGTATTATTCAACAGCACAATACCTTTTAAAGAGTTGAAAAATAAAGAGTTCGCAATATTAGATCAGGATAAATAGCGCCTGATAATCTATAATACTTCTATGAATTTTTCCTCAAAATTTTAAAGCAATAAAATTATGCGATTTGTGGTTTTGAGAAAGTAATTTAAAACTTCACATGTGTCAGCTTTTGGATTTTTCAAAATTTAATTTTATTATAGTTTAAATTGATTGAAACCGATTAAGATAATGCTAAAAAAATTCCTATAAAGCTAATAGCACAAAAAAAATTGATATTTATTAAAAATCTGAAAACAGATAACTGCATACATTTTAAATGCTTTTAAAAAACTTCTGAATGCAGAATTGTATTGTCTATTTTGTCAGAGAAAATTTTTATTTTATTGTATAACCGTCGTCGAATAGCCGACCCAATTTTTGAGGTTTGCGACTACTAATGTTTAACTCTGTAGCCTTGTAATTTTGAACCCAATCCAGAAGACAAGGAAACTTCTGGATACAACTATTGGGGAAACTTGTCTTCGTGGAGGACTTTTTGATGGAACTAACTCGCATTTGCGTTACATGGAGAGGAAAACCTCCCACAGTTAGCCTGATGGCAAGGGAGCTCTAACCCATAATCCATCTTTCACTGATGATATTTTACGTCAGCATTAGTCGGTGCTAGCCGGATACGGAATTCGAGCCCCTGAACCATCACGGCTGTCAGAGAAAATTAAACGAGAATTTAAAATACCGCTCTCTTTATATCTCAAATTCTGATTGGGTGGCGGCCTTGTATATTACATGAATCGAAATATACTGTTGAGCACAGTAAATTTAATTAAGAGGGATAAAATAATATTTAAATTTTTCTCCCCCACCCGACCCTCTTGGTAGTTGATTTCGGTTACGAGACTCCTCTGACGTAGGAGTGGAGACGAGAGGGGAAAATACATAAAGTGTGCAGTAATTTCGATTCTCTAAATTTTTTCTGGCAAAATTATACCTATACTGTTCTGCAATCAGAAGTTTTTGAAAAGTAGTTAAAAACAGCATACCTTTGCGTTTATTTATTTAGATTTTTGATAAATATTTTTTTTTGTGCAATTAACGTTATAATTTTTTAAGCATCGATCATCCTAAGTCGGTTTTCATTAGCGTAAACTGTAATAAACATCTATACATATTTTAAAAAACCTGAAAATTGACAAATGCATAATTTTAAATGATCACTAGTAACCACAAATCGTATATTTTTATTGCTTTTAGTTGAGAGAAAAATTCCCTAGAGGTTCTAAAAATTATTAGGCGCTATTTCTCCTCATCTAATTAACCGTTTGAGTGCGGCGACGCTGTTGTTGGTTGTTAGTAGTTGGTTAGTAGTGTTGTACGCATATTATTCCGCGCTATTACCATATATATATAAGAAAACTCTTCAGCACTCAAGCGGTTAAACGACCTCTTTATTTTTCCTTTTTTTTTTTTTTTTCAGACGATATTTTGTGGTCGAATAATGTTATATCATCGAAAGTTCGTCAAACACAAGAAAAGGAAAAATTAAACCTTAAATTCAAGATGGCGAGGGTAGAGGAACCATTAGTGGTCTGTGCAAAAGTTTCAAGTTGCACTTTTTTAAATGAAAAAATGGTTTATATCATTGTTAAAAAATGATATCAAAAATTTTTATTTCTCAAGTTATGAAATTTTGCTGGAATATTTAGTTTGTGGGAAGAAAAAAGGATTTAAACACTGAAAACATGCTTATTGTAAAATTTCAAAACCTAGACGTGCTTAATTTATTTTGATATGAATCCAAAGTCTAAAATGTTTTTATAGTTGTAAATGTTACTGATGTTTAGATTTTAAAGTGGCCTGCAAGTAAACTTTTAATGGAATTATGATATCTAAGGTGAATTGAAAACCACTACTATATTAAAAAAAAAACTTCAGATAGGTTTAAAACCACTAAGATATTTAAGTCATGCAGAAAATGGATGACACAAATACTGTCACAGCTCGGACATGGTTCACATATTATTTAAGAAAAAAAAAACAGATGGTGCATTAGTTAAATATCATGCCCAGCAAAATCGAGGCACTTCGACCACTTGGCTGGGAAATCCTGGAAACGCTACGTATAGTGTGGTAATTATAGCAACAACAACAAAAAAAGTTCCTACGGAAAAATTGATACCCAAAATTAATTATAAACAATGGCTGAAAAATCACGAGACGATCGGTCAAATAGTTTGGAAGTTAAAAGGGTTTTATGCACAAAAAAAGTACTATTTTGTACTTGTACCAATTTATGCATCTGGCATTGCTTTCTAGACAAGTGAGGAAATAATTTTTCACGCCGAGTCGAATGAAACTACACGAGTCAAGAGAATTAATAGTCACAAGTTTTTATATATGAGCGTGCAAGATAATGTGGTAACTTACATAAAGAATTACTCAATATACACATTAATATACATATCGCTTCTTTCATAATTGCAATGGAAAATATAGCGCTTAAGTAGGTATTTATTGTGGATAGAAACTTTTATGGGTCTGGTTGGCAGAGCGTTGAACTCAACTCCGTGAGAGCGGGAGTTCGAAGCCAGACGACCGAAGACTCCTCGTGCACGTTAAGTCTGTCGGGTCACAAAGTCCTCCATGTTCCCACAACGAATTATACCTCTGGGGGTACTGAATTGGAGATGGATCGTTTTCTGGTACAGGTCAAAATTACGATCTGTGGATGAACGAATGGGTTTGCCCTATAAATGGGTGTTGCAGAAGTCGAATTCGTGGCCATAGATGGCGCCACTGGAAACCGAGAACAATCGAAAACTTTGCCTCAATAGCCTACGACAACAGAAACTTATACTTCCAGATTTCTACCGATTCGTCCTTGTATCCTTTCAGATGACATTAACATTTCATTATTCACCTTTATCTTGGATAAGCAAATTATTTGTATTCACCATATTTATAACAAAAACTTTTATGGTAATAAGGAATTATTTTTAGTGGAAGATAATTTTTCACTTAGTGCGAAATACAATCGGAATTTATTACCCATTTGCAAAATGGGTGTTGTTTTGGGTTTGATGGCGAGCATTTGGACGTTATCACACATTTCAGCCTTGGCTTTAGTATCTATCGAATTGTCTATTACGTTGACGAAGATTGCAATAGATAAAAACTCGAAATTGCTAATATATCAATTATTTACTTATGCTATAAATATTATTGGGAAATCTTCAGGCCGCAAGTACCGTTATACGAAGCGTATTCTAAGTACTCCCACTGATATTTTAATAATGCGAGTCTCTGCTCTGGCGGTCCTAGAATATCTAGCTTAGTTTGTTTCCATGGTATCATGTCTGTTAATTTCAGGGATGAGAGTAGTCAGAAAGTAAAAAAGAGGAAATCCAAGAATATTTATATATATATATATATATATATATATATATAACTTGTAATCCATGGGATTATAAATCCCGATATGAGGCTTTTAAATCACGTGCATATAAAACTCTACATCGAATTTAAAAAATGCAAATCATGATGCGCAATTTTTTGATCAAGATGCATAATTTTAAAATCGCGCGATATTACAACCGCAAAAACAAATCACGGCATTAGATTTTAAGCTCGGGTAGCTAAAAAGGGTTTTAAAAGCTCGTAAATACAAATCGCGAAATAGGTTTTTTAAATCTCGTAAATAAGAATCGCAATGTTCAATATTTAAATGGCCTGAATAAGAATTGCAACGTTCAACTTTTAAATCAGGTAAATACGAAAATCGATGTTTGATAATAAAATCGCGATTTTAAAAATGTAAAAATACAAAACACGATATTAGATTTTTTAAATCTCGTAAATACGAGTCATAATGTACGGTATTTAAAAAGCGTAAATAAGAATTGCAATGCGCAACTTTTATATCAGGTAAATACGAAAATCGATGATTGATATTAAAATCGCGTGAATAAAAATCGAGATATTTGCAGAGTCGGGACTTGGGATTTCTAAAAGGATTGTTTGAATTGTTTTTTGTTTACACAATAAATAAAAATTTACAAGATTAATTGAATGAGCAAATAAATATTTTCAGCACAAATCCACCTCTATTTTTTTTTTCGCTTTTTTTGTTTGCTTTCTCTCCAGAATACAAGAAGCAGCGACGTCTAAATTACGAAAATACGAGCTATCCGGCCGACGGATAAAAAATACGGAAAATCTTATTTTCTATGCGTGAAATCGGAGAAAATAGCTAATATAAGTAAACATGCGGAAGGATTAGCAGCTAGGACGTAGTTTGAATTTTCTGTCTTTCTTTGAAAATCGTAAATAAATATAATAATTTGACTTCAACGACTGAATTTTTTTTAAAAAAACGGGATATTTATAAATAAATAAATAAAAAAAACGAAACTTTTAGAGAATCTGAGTTTTTGTTAAAAAGGCTGAAATTCGAGAGAAAAAACCGAAAAAAATCTCATCCCTGTATAAAGGTCAACCAGTTTTATCCCAAGGAAATGATTTTTAGAGAAACTTAAGAGAGGAATGAGGACTTCAATAATTTCGCTCCGCGGAAAATTAAATTCCTCATAAAATATTTTAACTTGTGCAAAAAAAAAAAAAAAAATTTCGGCGGAAATTAGCGGGAAAAATGGAAAAATCTGAGAAAAAGCGGAAATCTGCGGAAGAATCTCATCCCTGTAATTTGTTGCTTCGCATGTTTCTCATCTCGCCACTTTACAAGATCAGTTTGAATCTTCGCAGAGTAAAGAGGAGCATAATTTAAATTCTTTAATTAGTTAAAATTTCGAAAAGAAAAAGTTATTTCTATGAGAGTCAAATAGCCGTGAACAAGTAAGCTTTCACGAGACTCGCAATCATTTTCTTAATAAATCATTTTTGTATTACTTTCATAACAATTCAATAGTTTTGTTGCTTCTTGTGAAATATCTTTTTATATATATACAGATATCCTTCACAAGTAGTCAAATCAGCATCACCCCAATATTGGTGACGCAGCCTGATCAGAAACTTTGCTGTCACCCAAATATGGGTAACATGGCAGTCAACGTGTTAAATTATATGCTGCTAGAACTCCCTGAAAGTAGAGGTAGCACTTTTTTCTGCAGAACATGACTGCTTGCACTGGCTCAATTAAATTACCCTTTCCTGCGCATACAAGATTTCGAATGCTATCCACACTTTTATTATCTATTTTTCTATTGATGTTTTACAATTCAATTCTGAACACTGAATGCGGACAAAAATTTAAAAAATCGAAAGATTACCAACTCAGTTGATTGTGACTTTTTGTTGTTGTGTGATAAGCATTATAACTCTATAAATTTACCCTTTCAGAAACTATTAAGTTAAATACAATTAATTTTGCCTTTTCTCAGCACAAAGGTTTTTATAGAAATTTTTCTTTTAAAATGACAGTCAGAAAAAATTTATAAAAAGTTAACCATTTAAGAATATTTCCATAAGATAAAAAATTAAGATTCCAGATAATCTGTGTCACATTTAATACAACGTTAGCAGTGGTTGTCATACTAATCACACTCTATCCTTAATCTGCAAAGCCTCACAAAAAATAGTCACCCCACCCAAAAAATGCGTAATTCTGCACTTTATTTTCATTTTTCTTTGTCAGTGGTTACTTTATAAATCAAACATACCAGAAATTTACACAGGGATAAATGACAATTATCTTTAAATTCTACAAAAACCTAATAACTTGAATGCAGACTTCATTCTACAGCAGGAAAGAACTCTTAGCATATTTCAGTTTTTAAATAACAAGGAAGTATTTAAAGTTATTATATAACTTAAAATATAATGAATTTAAAGTTTTGAAACTAATTTTCTTCCTATAAGTCTTATGACCATCTTCTCACATCATACTTATAAAATGCTGCGATCTAAATTTTTTTTTTAACCGGAAGATCACTAAAAATTTTGAAGAAAAAAAATTAAGATCTGAAATCACTTATGTAAAAATTAGGGAAGTATATTATTTATAAATGTTACTATTTTTCGCTTTTGATAAGACAATTTGTCCCTGCAGCAGGTAATATATCAACCCTGAATTGTTTTCACAATTTATATCATATAAAGAATAAAAATACTTTTCATAAGTATCTTGTGTTACAAGTTTCAAAACCAAGTTATAATTTATTAATATTAAAGTTAGTTTTTATAAGATATGCATATAGAGTACAGTAAAAAGAAAAATTAACAAGTCAATATACATTTGTTGCTGATTTATTTAAGCTCCTTTTTTACACCATTACAAAATACAATGAAAAAAAAAATGACTAAATATTTCATCCTAAAACAAAAAGGGGTAAAGATGTTTTGTGATACCCCTAGATTTTCTCATGGAAGAAAATCAAATTACAAATATGTAGTTCCAAAAAAGCTAGACAAAAACAATTTTTAAAACGCAGAAAGTCTGAAAAAGCATATTCCTCATCGGGATGCATTGGGTAACAAGGTATGATACAATTAAAACAAAGAAAAGAATATCACAAATATCAATGTATATGTGCTAGACATAGAATTAGCAAAAAAAAAAAAAAAAAAAAGATTATATGGCATCTATATCCAAATCATCATCCTCATTATCAGCGGCAGAGACTTCTTTCTTTACAGGTTTAGGTGCCTCTTTTTCCACACTTATTGATGTGCTGATGTGACGATCAGAATAAACAACCTGTTTGGAAAAAGAATATAAATATATCATTCCAATTAAGAAAACCTCTGCCTTGGTATTCATTTCAGGTTAATTAAAACTCAATTCCAATATTGTCAATAAATTACACAGCAGAAAATGAGTATATAAGGAAATTTTTCAAAAAGAGATGGTTTGTATTCTCTTGCCAGATCACAAATAGTACTAATGAAAATAGTTTTTTTTTTTTTTTTACTTACAATTTTCTTAAGTACAAATCCCAAAAAACTTCAATAACAATTGATAATTAAATTTATTAATCACTTATATTTTTATTCCTATATTAATATTTATAGAAATAACAAATTATCAGATCAGTACAATGTTGTTCTTTATATTTCGTGAATACAGTGCACTCCCGATTATCCGGGTTTATCACCGGTACAGGTCGCACTGACAATCAAAAAGCATGGATAGTCCGAAAACTCCTTTAAAGAAAAAATCAATATCAGTACAAAAAATATAAAAATTACTGACATTTGCATGCTGTATAACATCAAACTAGGAATTTTCCTTTTAAAAAAATGTGTAATGCGTCTTCGTCATATATTGATACACATGTTTTACGAACCGCAGTAATGTCACCGTAATCAAATCCTCCCATATAATCTAATAAAATTTCCACAGAGCAGCAGAATGAGGAATTGTATTTCCCTCATTTACTATATCTTCTGCATCAGTTACTATCATCATTATTTTATTTAACAACATAATGATGTCTTCATCTGTCAAATACTGGAAGTCAAGTTCACATGCATCACTTTGAAAAAAAATCTACAAAATTTTCTTCGCCAAGAATTTTGAAACCTCAGATTTCTTTTGCTTGTTAGAGAATACTGAAATCGTATTTTTCTTGAACATCTGAAGAAGATTGTTCATCAAGCGACATGATCTTTCTCCAAGATCGAGATAAAGTAGACGATTTTACCAAAGACCAAGCTGCTGATATTCCATATACTTCAATCCAATAATAAATATTGCTTCCAAAAATTTGGTAGTGTTACAACTTCATGAATAAGATCTTTTTAATCTTGAAAATGTTTCTCTTTATATTTTTCATGTGACTCCGGAATGAGCACAGATAATCCGTGCACGGATAATCTGTACTGTAATTTGAAAAGTAATTGTACTACATCTTAATGATCTCTAATTAGTAACATTAAAAAATAAAAAGACAAAGAAATTTAAAATTTTGAAAATTTATGCCAATTATTTTATAAATAATTGAACTAAGAAAATTAAAAACTAAATTTTTTAAAAAAAAAATGACAGGGAAAACAGTTATAAGCTATGGAGTATTCAGTCTAATTTTAAATAAATATTTTTTTAATTGCTTACAATAATTTTTAATTGTAAAATACTGTCAGCATAATTTTAAAAACTTAAGTCACCGCATTCGAATGACAGATTTCCTTCAACCAGATATTCGACACCAGAATGCTCAGTCATTCTACTTTTTTGTTTTACAATATATTTTTTTAAAATTAGCCTAGCAAATACAAAAAAACTACTTGTGGTTACAATTACAGCTTTTTATCTTATAAAGAAAAGGCTTCTTCCAAGTAAGGACAATTTATAAGGTCAGGGGTCTGTCCAGACCGAATTTACTACCGTTTAGCGGTACCTTCACAAATTCAACTTCAGGAAAAAAGGGTAGTTTCACAAAATACTTTTTCTTAAAATTTTTTTGTATTCCTTAAGAAATGATAAATCTATATTCTTGCCATATTTTTGTGTTGGATTTTTATATATATTTTTTAATTTTTCACAAATTATGTCTAAATTTTTACAAAATAGGTACCTCTCAGAAAAACCTAGACAGACCCCTGACCTTGGTGTAGACGAAAGACTTAATCTTAACATGTATAATCATTCCATTAATAATTTCCAAGAATCTTTTGTTTTACTGAAGAGAACTAAGTTCATTAAGAGAAGTATAAACAAACAGATCTAAAGTTTATCTACTTCAAAATTTTAAAAGAAAATTAAGTACCTCAACTGCTTCTTCATCATCATCCTCATCACTGTCTCCAGACTCCTCTTCCTCAGCCTCTTGAAGCCATTTAATAAAAGGTTTTGCCTTATCATGAATTTCTTGAGCTACATCCTTATTTACATATTTTTTGGACACCTACAAGAATAAAAAATAACTTTAACACAGTCACTTAACATTGTTGCTGAGAGAAAAAATTTTATCCACATAAACTATTTATTATATAAATTCAAAGTTATGCCCTTTCTGATATGAGGAATCCAGTGGTTTTGGTTACATAAAAAGGAGATATTAAAGAAGATGACAATTGAATAAAATACTAAATTGGTCTATTTAAGCTCAAAATTGATGCTATAATCCAAATAAAGTTTCTTTTAGTTAACATGAGCCCTATGATAAATGTTACCATACAAAATGCTGAAGAGTTTATTGGCCAAAAAAGAATCTGTATAATTATATTTACTACTTGCTAATGAAATGTAAGACTTTTGTATCGATTAACAAAATTTTTTCACTTAAATTAGGTAACAAAAAGAATACTATGCTGTGTTTAGAGCTGAAATACAAAGTAGACAATTTTTACCTTCTGCGACCAATCTATTAACACTTCTTCCTCCAAAATGTCAGTATCATAAAATGCTTTCAAAATGTGTGGAACCTTGACAATTAAGTTATCTTTATGCAAATTGATTACTTGTTCCAATCCACCCATCAAATATTTTTGGGCTTTTTGACTCCCATGGGTAAACTAAAGAAAGAAAAAAACATTTAGCACTCACCCAAGCAAATTAACTCTTAATAACAACCAAAATAACACTAAAAATAAAAACTTACTCTTAAAAACAAAAGTCTGTGAGTTTTAACTTCTTGAATGATGTGCTCCCCAAGCAACAATTCACACAAGACTAACACAGCCTTATCTTTAATATCAAGTCTCTCAGCCTCACCAACCAATTCTTTTTGCAGGTTTTCAATGGTTCCAGTTTCTTTATGTTTCTAAAAAAAACACAAAGGAAATTAAATTTTAACCTCTCAAAAGATTTTATTTATTTTTTTACTTAAAGAATTAAAATCATTATTGAGGATGAATATCAGAGATTTAGAAAAATATGGGAAATGTTGCTGCATAATTCATTAGAATGCTTCATCACATAAATTAGTGGCATTAGTGCTAAACCATATCTCTACCTAAAAAGTTATGAATGGACCTGCACCATTTTTAGTTCATTTTCTGAGGTTTCACAATGTAATAGTTAAAAGCACCACACTTAATTAAATTCTTAAACCACTTAACTAAAGATTCTTTCCAAGTTGAACATGAAATTTTAAAATGTACAGAATTTATAAATTCTCAAAAGGCCACAATTTAATGAATATGTTATTGAATGCTGTTATTACTACTAAGCTTAATAACAGCAATTATAAAAATGTTTCACAATTACTATTTAAAGACAGTAAGAAGTGTTTAAAATACAGAGAATGAAACAGCCCAGATTTATAGGGACGTGCGTACTTTCATATATATATACAGTAGGGAACCGATTATCCGGAACGATCGGGACCATTGCTATTCCGGATAACTGATTTTTCCGGTTTTCTGAATCGCTACAAAAAGCCGTTTGTTTATTGTTAAACCCAACAAAAAAAATGTTTTTTTGAAAATAATCTTAAAAAGAAGAATAAACGATGAAGGAATACACTAATAATTATTTCCAAAATGATGGTAAGGTAAACATCTTTCAAAAAAGAAAAAAAAATCCTAAAATCTTATGAGGAAAAAAATTTTTTTTTTAAAAAATGGCTCAAAAATGTATCGAATTTCGTTCCGGTTTTTTGGTTTTCCGGTTTTCTGATTTCCGGATAACGGGTTCTGTACTGTACATATATAGCACAATAAAAACAAAAAGGATAAAAACGAAAAGGATCTCTATATTTTTAACTTTATAATATATATAAAATGGTATATCAATTGTACCTTAACAAATTCGTAGAATAAATCTAGTCTTTCTTGGGGGGATTTTTCTAAATCATCGTTGAGCATTAGAGTTTTAGCTCCGGTTGTTAAACTCTCCATGCGCCTAGCTACAGATTCAGCATCAGTGCCGTCACACCAATCATCATCGTCATCCTATAAAATGAAAGTTTTATTTATTATCTTCATGATAATCAGAATTCAATTTCCATAACAAATTTCCTTAGTAGAATCTATTCCTAACTTTCACAACACCACCAAAACCATAGATATGTATACAAAGGTTTAGCTAATATAATAGAACAATTTGCTACTACTGAATTCACGATCATATTGGTAAATTAGAAATATAGGCTTTAAACATTTTTGAGATAAAAATCTCACATATTATACAAACTATTATGAAAGCTTCAAAGGAAAGATTTCTAATTATTCCAATATTTATTTACAATGTCCAATTATTCCATAATTTCCAATAACTGTCACTGAAATGTCCCCTTATTAGCATTGAACCACTATCTTAAAACATATTTTAAGTGAAAAACCAATTCAATTATTCATTCCCTACTAGTCTTAAAGCAAGAGATATTGGAAAAACGCTACGTTAGCGGATCCAGATTATTTTTTTACTAAATAAGGTACAAAAAACTCATTAAAGCCATTAATACTAAAATTTTAATGGTTTCAGAAAATAAAATGGAAGAAGAAAAAAAAAGAACTTTACGCCTCTAGAATATTGAAGTTTATTTTAATGGCAAAAAAAAGCCCAGGTACGGAATTATTAAAAAATAAAAACAGTTTTTATTTTTCTGATGATTTTGCTTGAGTTTCTTTTCTAAATTTGTTATTTGTATTTCCTGTTTTTTCCTGGACTTCAATACAAAACCATCGGGGTACTGTGGGAGTTAATTTAGGCATTTGCTTCTCCCTCAATTAGAAATGGCTTTGTTCTTTGGCTACCGGGGCCGGTACCCCCTGAAGACGTCGGCTTCGGTGCTCATATTTTTATTTCCTTCATTTCCATTACTCCTAAATAATACATTTCTCTATAGTTTTTAAAGCATAGTGAGTGACTGACGTAATATTTTTTTAAAAAAACTTATGCATAAAAATTTTGTTGTTACTCTTACAGATTCTCCTTACTAGTCGAATTCTCCGGATTCTGTTTTGACAAGAAAAAAAGCTATGTCAATTTTCTTCAGATAAGACCAGTGGGCCAAAATATAGCGAAAAGGACTTTTTAGAGGGGATTATTCGAACTGAAATTTAGTAGAAATTTTTTTGAATCACAAAAATATTGCTATATACAAAAATATAAAAGAGTTTCTTATAAAAACCTAGCTATGCTGGAACGGATTTAACATTGTACCAAGTATAACTGATTTTAAAACAAAAGGTGCCAAGTAGTATACCTTTTCTGGTGATCCATTCTCCATGTCTGAATCATGATTTGGACTATGGGAACCACTATCATCACCATTCTGTTGCTTTTTGGGAGTTTTCTCATCCTTACTTTTTCTTTTGCCTTTCTTGGTTGAACCAGTGGTTTTAGTTGGATCCTGAAACACATCCAATAGTTGTAACATTTTTTTTCCTTTTTTTTTTTTTTTTGAAAAAAAAAAAAAGAGCACTTCAGGGTCAGAATAATTTCAGAGATCCAATTATTAAGTGTTTTTTACCCTTTCAAGCAAATACAAATCAATCACTGCAATTTTTAAACAAGAAAATAGAATTCTAAATTTTAAACCAAACCCATAAAAGTAATGTTTTCAAGTTATAAACTGACATTGTAAAAAATATTTCTTCCTATATTAAAAATATGTAAGAAGTAAATTTGAAGTAAAACCTTTTAAATTAAGAGGGGACTGCGATATTTCATGCAATTAAATGAAATTTTTGCTTGGAATTTTCTCTTTTCCCCCTCTAGCTATTTCACATAACTTAGAAGTGTAGCTGGTGTTTTTCTGTTATGATTAAGAGAACATTTTGCCATTTGCAAGGTCCTGTAGCCACTAATTCAATCAATGATTGTTAGGCACTTAATTTAAAGTTAAGAATATTTTCTTGAAAAATATAAAATTCCATTAAATTTTAAAATGCATGTAACTATGCACACTGAAAAAAAAAAATTCTTGTTTTCAACTATTTTATGATTTATTCCCAATGAATTTGCTTCAATTTGCTACTAATTTGAAAACTGCTTAACCACTATCTTTAAAATTGGATTTATATTTTAGGTAAAGTGGGATAATTTTCCTGAGGAAAAAAATAAATAAAAACATAATGCAAGTAATTCCAGATAGAATTCATAGATTTACATAAAGCAAGTCCACAAGATTAAAGATCTTAATACAACTAGAGAAAACAAGATTTACTATCCTTAATAATTAAAATTAAAAAACTTAATCCATAATTAAACACATTAAAACTTTCTATCTAAAGATTAAATATCCCATTAAATTAATTTCTCACATACAAAGAAAATGTTAAATTAGTCAGATCAGGGTCTTCGTGGATCATCTCAATGTCTTCAGGAATGAATTTTAAAAATTAAAATAAATAATATAAGCACACAATTTGTGTAGGATACATAAAATTATAAGAAAATGTACTCACTTGTCCAGGTGGATTCTTAAGAATAAATGTAGTTAACTTGTGAGTTGAGTCAAGTTGTCCACTATAACCACAAGCAATGCATTTTGTGTTTATCACACCTTTCTTCGGGAGGACATTCTACATTTAAAAAAAGGAGGCATTAATTAAACAGACAACATAAATCTTAAGCATTTACATATTCACAAGATAAGATTGATGGTAAAAGAATGAACTTAAATATATATGAATAAATGAAACTTAAAAAAACTAGCAATATCTTATATTATTAATTCATAAACAAAGCAAATAGTTTAGGTTCAGATCAAAAAAAAAAAAAAAAGATACAAAATATAAGTTTCAAATTTAATTTTATGTTTTTCATGTGCTCAATTATATCCAAGGTTGCATACAGAAAACTTTATGTGTGTGTGTGTGATATCCAACTTAAGAGACTATTTAAAAACAAAACAGGGTGCATAGTCAGATATTTTTAAAAAAATAAGTATATTTATTTTTTAAGCATACAAAAAATATTCGTAATCATTATCCAAAAAATAAGGATTTTTGCAGTAATAAAAAATTTTTATATCGTTAAAAAATCTTAATTTGTAATTAAAATCAATAAAATTCAAAAACATTTTCTAAAACTTTACATAATCATGATAAAATAACTAGTTTCTGATAAATATTGCAGAGAAAATTGGGAAAGTTTTTGTAATACGGAAAAGACAATTGATACGGAAAAGACAATTGATACGGCAAAGAAAAAATCTCTTTTTAAAAGATAGAAAATTAGGCACTTTCTACAAATCCCGAATAAAAAAAAGCATCTTTAAGGGCTTTTAAAAAATTTAAATCAAAAATAAGCACATTTAGGCACTTTTTAAAAATGCTACACAACCTAACAAAATAATCGCTCTTTTAGTTCATTAAAATTTATAACAAGACAGCAGTTTATAAGAAAATTATCGAAGTTACTTACCAAAACAGTTTCCGGATTATCGCAAGAAGGACACAAAACAAATTTCTTGATAAACCCATCCAAGAGATCCTGTAGCTTTGCAGCTTCGTGAGAACCATTAACAATATAACGCTCATTTTTCAAGTCAAACTGTGTTTGAGCACCAAGTTCACATCCAAAATATTTGGTTGGGTCTAAAATAAAATAAAAATAAGTGTTTTTATACAGGAAAAAATCACTAAGTTCCAAAGGCTAAGCAGTCAACAAAAATTCTACACATGTGTCGATTTGATGTCAAATAATACCTCATAAATAACAATGCATTTTATCTTGTTAAAATATTATTAAAACAAAATAATTGTTTTGCTTTTTTAACAAAACTGATTTTGTAACAAATTAATCTTAAGCAATCTAGAATTCTAAATTTTTAGAAAGCAACAAATTAGGTTTTTTTCTTTTGCTGTTTCAAGAGTTACAGAATGAAAACTTTCAGAAAAAAAAAAATATATACCTAATTAAGCATGGAGCTAACAGTGAGTTGAAAAAAGTTAAATAGTTAATAAAGTCAGTCAAGTACTTATACTAAGAAATTAAATTTATTAACTACAGAAATGAGAACTTACATGTTGGAGGTCTATTCAAGGCCTTAGCTACTTCAACCATATTTACCACTACAGTCTTAATGCCATTGCCCTTTCCTTCCACCTATATCAAATATTCAAAATTAATAAATAAAAATCTAAAACAAGAACTACAAAAATATTAAAGCAAAGGATAAGATTATAAACTCATCACTAAAATAGAAGTCTTACAATTATTTTAAAACGAAATTTTTTTTTCATTATTTACCTAAATGGAGAAATTTGAGAACATACGGCAGTGTTTTCATCATAGAAAAAAAATGGGTGAGAATTTCTCACCCTTTCTCAGAAACAGGGTGAGATTTCAAAAAGTTAAGTGAGATTTCTAAAAACTGAAAAAAACACAAAAACTCTTGGAAAAAAAAATCATTTTTTTAATTATGGCCCATTTTTAACGTCTTTTATTTTTTAAAGCATTGAATATTTTAGCTGTATCATTATAGAAGATTTTGCCTTTACAAGGTATTTTTCCATCTTACATTAGTGCATTAAAAATTTGAAGGTCATACATGAAGAAACCTTACGGTAAACAAGTGGTTGCAGAGAAATGTGTTCTGAAAGGGGTTGTGTTCTGTTGTTGGAAAAGGTTCTGGACAATACTGGTAAATAGGGAAGCTAGATAACGAGGCAGACGTTGAAAATAATGAAAGATCAAGGAAAAAAAGTGAAACGGGTTTTATTCTAAATGGCGTAATTCGAAGCCTTTTCCAAAATGCGAGAAATTCGCGAATTTTGAAATTAATTTATAGAATGCGCGAATTTCTCGCGGTAATCATTTTTAAATGCGAGAACAGAAAAAAATATGCGAGATTCTCGCTTTCTCGCGCTGTAGTGAAAACACTGATACGGGTAAACAGGAGATAGTCGTAAAATACAGGAGTTTTTGTTAAAAAACAGCAGGTATGAGTTTATTTAATCTGGAAGCATTTTTACATGGCTAATGTTTCAACCGATGTTTAATTGCCAGTTTTAAAATATATTTAATTTTTCCGATCTGATAATGCAAGATAATATCATGAATTTTTTCAAAAATAATTTTAGTTGTTGTTTGAATTAAATTTGATTTAGGATATATTCAATAAAATTATATAAATTCTACTATCTAAATTTAATTTTATTTAAATTCCTGAGCTGACACTATCATGTATTAATATAATACTATTTCATATTTAGAGTATTATGCAATGATTCTGACAAAATCATGATTCTTACTGACTCATGGCTCGAAAAAAATTACGGGTAATAATAATTATTTAAATGAGGAATTTTTGATTGAATATTTATATAGTTAACTTAAAGGAAAGTTTTAACTCATGTAAAGTGAATATGCTTCTGCAATAAACAGCTTTTGAGTACACACATGAAAGTCTTGGGACAATATGACAAGCCACATTTTCAATCAATTTCAATGACAAGACAATATGACAAGCCACATTGTTCAGGACAGGATTTTTTCCAAACAGGAAATAAGATGTTTCTGTATATCCTGCTGCCAACAAGTAATTTAAATAATAAAATTTTGAAAACAAAACTAAAGAACAATTTTGATTAAAGAACTTCGCTTAAGAAAATTGGCTTATCACCATCGTCATCCTCTTCAGTCTTTCATATAAAAGTATATAATAAATTACATATTACTTAAAAGTTGCAATAATAAATTATAAATAATGAGAGAAAAAACATAATTACCTTGGCAAGGAGCTTTGGCATCTTATAGCGGTAAAATTGGTCAGAAAGACTACGATTGACGTTGATGTTACTCATGATTAAAACTGAAATTAATTAGTGGAGGGATCAAAAAGCTTTTTTAGAATGTGGGTAGAGAAAGAAGTGCAAGAAACTGGCCTGCCAGATTCCCTGCTTGCTGTCAAGAACAGATTGCTGGGAGATGAGGCTGAGGAGATGGAAAGTCACGATCTGAATGGCCGTAATTTTTGATGGTTACAAAGCACCCTAAAACATGACCCACACATTCAGAAAAACATTCTCTAACATGCTGGACAACAAAAATTATTTTATTATTTCACTAGATACACTTCCAAGAGAAAATTTAAAAAAAGTTAATATTTAAAGCACTGAAACAAAACAAAATATTCCACTTGTTGGCCCCTGTAATATTTTTTAGTTTATCATTACTAGTTATCAAAACATTATTAAAGTTGAATGTTACCCATGGAACTATTTAGTTGATATTTCCTCGAGAATACAATTTTATGGCTCCTTAATTTTCAGCTTTTTATTTCAATTTTGCAAACAATTCTTTGATATTTTTTTTCATTAATTTATTAACATTTTCAACTGATTATCAAAGTATTAAATGTTTAACTTGAATTAAAATTTTATAATATGGTTAATCCCTAAATTAAACATTTTATGAAAATTTAGAAAATATTGAATATTAATCAAAGTATAAGACATTTAACGGGACATAAAGCTCTACACATTTTTTATTATATTTCAATAATTTGGTAAATTAAGGGTTAGTATAGTTAAAAGTTTTAAAGCAATCTATTTTAACATAATATTTAACTCAAAAAAGTTTGAATTTTAATGAGGTTAAAGATCTTCAATAATAAAAGCAAATTAACAATGAGCATTAAATTTAAAATATAAAAACAATTTAAGGAGTAATATTACATAAAACTGATACTTCAGATATAATTGAAAGTGCAACTTCTAAAAATTTGAAGTCTATGAGTATCAAAAAACAATTACAGCAATCACTTTTTAAAAATTTAACAATTTTGTAAATAATTATATTTACCAAAATAATTTTAAAAAAATTATAACAATTCATATAATGACTAACATATGTATCACAATCATTCACCACTGATTTATTTAGGAATACAATTTAGTTTTCAATTATTGTATTCTTATTTCCATTAAGGCACTTTTTTACTTTACAATACAAACAAAATGGAATATTCATGTCAGGTAAACTCAAAGAGTATTACAGCCAGAGTCACTGACCTTAATTTTTATAGTTAGCAGTAAAGTGACCATTGTTTTATTGTCTAATTTTTTCAGTGTCCTGTTGCGCAATCAAAATATGGTCTATGGATTATAAAGCTACGATAGAGCGAGAGGAGCTAAGGAAAGACCTTTCAAATTCTAAATGTGATTACCTAGTCTGGAATCCACTCAGATATTTTAAGGTTAACTATTTGCTTAGATGTTTTTTAATCTGGCTGCAATTTCACGATAAATTAAGAATTTTAAAATTTATTTAGATGTGATGAACAGAATCTTAGTATGTCTGCTGTGTGACTAATTTTTAATTAGAGACATACTGTGTTCTGAAAAGAGCCCTAGAATGTTGACTTTGCTGTGTTAAGTGAATTTGTTGAATGTGAAAGGATTTAATGACTGGAGTTAAATTTTTATTGCTGTGCATCTGCTAAAGCAATGATTAAAGATTGGTATAATTTTAAGTGTTTTGAAGAAATAGTATCCACGCTATATAAATGAGTAAGTGTTTATTAATGGGGCTCACGTCAGTATGATGACAATTGTCGCTGTACTGACAATGTTCAACGAATGTAGCTAAGATCATATCGCTGCTTTAAAACTAAAACGACACATCTGCAGGCATTACACGTTTGCAAGATGTGTCGTTTTAGTTTTGAACCAGCGATATGTACGGAAGAAAGAATTGTCGCCTTGGGAGTTACAAAATAGTAACGAAAGTAGTTTTTTCTTTGAATTGAAATTTATGCATTTACATCATTCATTACTTAATGAAATTGGCCTATAAATTAAAACACAACTTTAGACTTCATACTAAATCAGGGGTCTGTCCAGGACAAATTTACTGCCGTTTAGCAATACCTTTACAAATTTAACTTTAGGAAAAACGGTAGTTTCACAAAATACTTTTTCTTAAAATTTTATTTTTGTATCTATTAAGAAATGATAAATCCATATTTTTGTGTTGATTTTTTAATATAAGTTTTAATTTTCACAAATTATGTCTAAATTTTCACAAAATAGGTACCTCTCAGAAAAACCTAGACAGACCCCTATAAATTTATAACACTTCATTAGACTTTCGAAAGACTTGAAACAAAAGAAATAAGTTAAACAAGAAAAATAAATACAACAAGGATTAATATGATTGATACATTAATTCATGTGGCAAAAAAATTAAAATCTATGAAGACTAATAAATTTACTTACTGTTAGGCAGGAGTATTAAATTTCCCCTACAAGAGCCAAAAATGGATAAAATTCATTAAAATAAAATATTTATCCGTGATGGGTACCTTTGTATTAGAACAATTTTTTTATTTGCCAAATAAAAAATTCAAAATCAAAAAAATTCAAAATCTGGTTAAATGGAATAACTACAATGAGGCAAATAGAAAAACACACCAATTTCTAATACACAAGCACCACTATTTAAAAACACCCACACATACAAACTTAAAATTTGAAGCCAACACTTTTCAAAATCTGAATAATTACAAATGCATCTAAATATAAAAAACTTCAAACTACTTTTAGCTCTTTAAACTTATAAAATATTAAGTTAATTTAAACCGGATCCAATAACCATCTAGATATTTATTCTTTCAATTGAAATTATTAAAGACTTGTGGGTATGGTATCTAATTTTTTAATTCAGCTTTTTTTGGATATATTATTTTGGCACCAAATCAAAAAAGACCAAGGCTAAGATTTGATTTTTCTTTATCTTATTGCATTTTGTAAAGAGTCTGATAATTCACATCAGCTCTAATTTTTTTTTTAATAATCTACATTATCTCAGAAATAAACTAAAAGTTTTAAAAACTTAATACCCATTGTTGTAGGTAACTAATTACTTCATTGAATGTCTATACATATTTTTTGGAAACGAAATTACAATTGCAATTACCAAACTTAAAATTCTTGCTTATATAGTAATCCATCAAAAAAAAATTTAATTACCTTACAGCTTGCCAATTGATGTCCCACTGCTTTCGGCAATGCATAAACCTTTGTAATCCTATATTCGTCAAACTAGATGACACAAGAATGTCTTCTTGATAGTGAGCTGGATTTCCACGACCTAAGTGTTCTGAAAATTATAGAAAAAGTAAAAATAAAAATATGCAGTTAAGTACTTGAGTACTTAAGTCATCAATTTAAAAAATGATGTTTTGTGCTTAATGGTAAAACAACAAGTTCTAAAGTTATATTGTTAAATCTACCTCATAACTTTCAATCCTTAATAGGGCTAGGCGGCAAATTTAGCCTAGTTATCATTAACAGATGTGCATAATATAAATTAACACAATCCACGTCAAATTTGTTACCATCCACCACAGAAAAATTTATATCACTTATTATAATTAAGCAAAAACAGTCTTAGATTTTAGATATACATACCAGTCAACATTGGAGAAATAAAATAACGGAGATTTTACTAGCGACATTTTGACTATGCATAAAGTTCTGATACATCATTCATAATTTTGTAAGTCAGAAATAGAAATTCAAAATTTGAAATAATATAAGCACTTACATTTAGCAAATTAAAAAATATGTATATAAATCTTAATCTAATGAAAAATTTTTAAACCATTATTTATTCAAACTATAAACACTCAACATACTGCAGATATATTACTATTACATATAATAATTTTCATAAAAACTATTACATTTTCAAAAAATATAAATTTTTGAGCGAATTCCCTCAAAATTAGGTTTTGACAAAAGGGTTGAAACTAATTACAAGAAAATCATCAATTAATTGCTTACAAAAAGCTTTAAAATTCAGATTTTTAATTTGCAGAAAGTTTATATATCATAAAACTTATTTCAAATTATTTAAGCTATACATTTTAAGTTTAAGATATATTAGCACTTTTTAGCTGAAGAAAAAAAAGAAATATATAAATTTTTTGAAATATCCTTTATGACATACTAGTTAGTCTGCTTAAAACTTATATTAACCATTTAGATATTTTTTAAGTATATATGTTCAGTTACAAGAAATTAAATTTTGCCTACTAAGTTATATCATGAAATTTTCTTATATTTTTTTTTTTTCATTAAGAATACTTTTAAAGTAAGAAATACAGCAAGTTTAATTATTATGAAACTTAAAAATGATTGTATGAATTAATTATCATTTATAAGTTACAAAATTTAATATTAACCAACAGTTTAATTACTTCTGCTTAAATAATTAACAGTTTAATTTTATTTGAATATTAGATAAGAATGTTAAAAAAATAACTAAAATAACTTAAATATCTGGATGGATATTTCTGGATGGATTCTGGATGGTATTCAATAAAAATATACACATTTCCATAAAGTTTAAATTTAATAGATCTTAATTAATATGCATATTCTAGACTTTTTCCTAAAAAAAAATCTAGTAAGACTTTTTACTAAAAAAATCTAATAAGAATTTTTTCCTAAAAAAAATCCAGTAAGAATTTTTTCCTAAAAAAAAATCTAGTAAGACTTTTTGTGGCAATAACTTTATTGATCGACTCGTATTTAATCTTGAGATTTGACAAGATCAACAGTTTCAAGTAACCATATCTACTGACTGTATTCACACCTGTCAACTGATATGAAAAACAAGTGTACATTTTTTTCCTTCTTAAACCTATCACCTTTATTTCTAGTTCATTGGCTAAAATAGACCTCTTTGATTTTTAATGCTTGTAGACTGGTTTCAATACTATATATTTATAACTTTTTAACTTTATAATTTTATTTTTAATAAAAACATACTGCATTACAACATTCAGTTGTGTGGTATTACTATTCATTTACCTATTTATTTGATTGTGTAAGCATATTTTATGCATAAAACGAGATATGAAATAGACCTATTCCAGGGGTGATTGTGAGCCTTAGTCAAAATTTCGGAAAATTTCTTGAGTTAAAATAAAAAATAAAAAAAAAGTTTAAATTGAAAAAATCTTTTTTCCTTTTTCTCAATATTTCTCAGTTGACTTAAAATATATTTAAAATTACACATACCTATGAGGACCAGGAGAAATAATTAAAATTTACAAATATGTCTCTTTCTCGAGTTTATGATTATAATAACTATTTACTGATAAAAAATGAATGTTAATCATGAAAGTTTAAAGTATCTCTCCGGCTCTCCCTTACAAACAAATAAAATAAACTGCTTTTTAAAGTTCGACCTTTGAAAATTTGATTTCCGGAAACTTCTGTGATCAATGATTTTTTTAAACGTCTGGACCTTCGATCTCCGGAAACTTCCGGAGCACAATCAGCCCAGCTATTCTTAAAGACTTTTTCTAACTTATATATCATAACTATTAAACTAATTACAGCTAAAAACTGAAGTACAGCATTTCAAATGTGAAGGCAACAGTTAATTGTGGAAAAAACCAGCCACGAAGAAATAGGTTTATTCCACCTCAAGTTGCAGAATTAGAAAAAAAAATTTCAAAACATGATCAAATATTATAAATTTTATCATTTCATAATTTTAATTTAGTAAAAATAATAGTATTTATTACCAACCTATTAAAACCTAATTTTAATACCAAGATAGATTGCATCATTTAATAAAAAGTTTCTAAGACAATGTTTGATCTGTGATTGTTTTAAGAGATCATGACTTAAATTTTGAGAGCTAAGATGTAGATATTAAAGAATCTTGTAAACAAATTCTCATTTTAATAAACAAAATATTAAGATGTGATTATGGCAGCCTGTCAAATTTGACCAAGACTGACAGAAAAAAAAAAATTTTAGGCTAAAAAAATTTAGCTTTAATAATGTTGTAAATTTACTACAAATCTGTACTAATACAGACTAGTTCTTACGTTCAAAAAATTTAAAAACTCCATTTTCTTTGAAGGACTTGGATTTTGATGAGTACTAGGTTGGATTTAAATCTCTAAAAGAGACTAAGATAAATAATTATCTGTGATTTCCCTCAAAAAGAGACTAAGATAACTATCTGTGATTTCCCTCAAGAAGAAACTAAGATAACTATCTGTGATTTCCCTCAAAAAGAGACTAAAATAAATATTTATAGATGAATCTTTGAGCCTTTATAAATTGTCTGAAACCTACAAAATTTTCAAAGTTAAACACAAGATTGTTTAAATAAAAGTGTTGGAAAAGTTAAACGCATACGTTGGAGTCCTAAACTTTTTTCCAATATCAGTTATTAAAGGCACTAAATTACAACTGAAACCTACAAGATAAGACATTTTAAGATGCTCTTAGTCAAAACAGACACTCTACTTGCAGTTAAGATTATCAGAAACTTTAATTCTTAAAAAAACTTGAATAATCTAATTAAGTAATTTTCACTAATAATTTAAACAAAAGAATAAGAAATTTATTCATTAAACATAACACATAGTCTACAAAATTCAAATAGTAAAGAAAATAAATCATTAACTGCTAAAAGAATATTCTTAAAAAATCTCTTTTTTTATTAATTAACAATCTTCAATATAATCAAGAGTAAAATGCAAATGCACAAACAATATGAAGTTGAAACATATGACTAAATGTAAACATATAATCAATAGTAAATATCCTCAATAAGATGAACTTATTTTAATACATCAGATAAGATTGAATGCGACCTAAATTAAGCAACAAAATTAACGACCACTATATTATAAAATTTAAGAGTAATTAATTTAAGAATAATAATTTGAAGGATAATTAATCTGGGTTAAAAATCTCAAGTTATAAGTTTTTCCTTTAATTGACTTTATTATTTAATATTAATTATATATTTATTACCCCTCATTTTATTATTAAAATTTTTAATTCAATCAAATTGTAAATGTTTAATTTCATTTGTATTTATATTTATAACTTTAAATAGGTGGCATTTAATATGTCCTAGTTTCTTAAAATAAATATTTGCATCTAACACTAACTTAATAGCTAAGAAATCCAGTTAAATTAATTATTAAAAACGATAATAAATTGTTCAAACAATATTTAAAATTATTACATATTGAATATATTTCCTCATTTCCGAGTACTTGAAGAGGAAATGCTTGAAAAAGGGAGATAAGAATAGAACATATGCTTTACAAAAAGGTCACGTCAACAAAGTGTATTGATTAAAATACCAATGAGGAGGATTCTTTTAAACAGTTTCTATTTATAAAAATAAAATTGGAAAATTTTAAAACTCAAAAAATTGCTACGATATAAAAATTCATCGCTCATGTCCACGTGTCACGATCAGGCTAGAACGAGAACTTATCAAACGGACGGTGGGAAAAATATCAAGGCTATTTAGGGCATTTTTTCCCTTCAGGCTTCTCTATAACAAGCTACAGTCATATATTGACCATTTGAGTTTAAAAAGAAAACAGTTCGAAATAATTATAACTTACCGATCAAACAAAATGAAGACGTCATATAAAACTGTGAATCTACGCAAATTTATCGATAAAATAACAGTAGCAGATATGGCGTCAACTGCTCTGTCGCAGTAAGATCCCTGAAATTACAAAAACAAAGAAATCAAAAATTAGTCGAAATAGAAATGGTTAAATTTTTGAAGTATAAATTCCAAAATTTCAATTTTTATACACAAAATTATTAATAGGAATTTAGTTATGCGTTGTAACAGCTAATTAATTTTGAACAACCTACCCCTAAAATGGAGAAAATGGAAATGATACAATCATGCGCAGAAGGGAATCATTTCGCGTGCTGGAGGAAGTAGTGCCAACTTTCCTAGAAAAAAAAATGAAAAATATTTATAGGAAAAAAGCATTTGTCAAATTTAAATTTTCTAAATAAAACGGGGTGGTCAAGCTGTCTGTGCGACAAAATACCACAACCAATCATTTCTCATATTTCCTAAGGAGCAATCGGAGGTATGGCAACCGTATTAGGCGAGAATATGCTCCATTTAACGTACTTTTCTTAGATTAAAATATAAATAATTATATCAAGCATGTGTGTCTGGTTTGAAGTTGTTAAAACTTTTCATTGAGAACTATCAACTGTGTTCTCCAAGTGCTCTTCATTTAACTCAATCCTAAGGTGAACAGTGTCCTTAGAAAACTAAAAAGCTGGAAGTAAAATTTCTAAAAGAGAGCTCCAAAACTCACCACTTTACCATTCCAAATTATTTTTTAAAAAAATCTGTTGGAGAATTTTTACGAAGAATTTCTGTTTTTCACCAAGATAACAGATTCCATTATTTCATTTCTCCTAACGAGTATATTCTAGGTTCTTTTAGGTGAAAACTTTCCACTTTACTTTCAACCATGCTATGCACAGTGGGAAAATCTAAAGATATTTGTGGATGGATATTTGTTTCTTTTGTCAGAATTCAAACCTAGTAAAATGAAAATTCTCGAATTTAATTGCTAATTGATCAGTTTGAAACACATCAAGCTAAGAATAATAAGAGGTAGAATTTTAAAATTCTTTCTACATTTACACAAATGTTAACACTGAGCCCTGATTCAAAAGAGCTCCCGAAAATTATTTTTCGCTAATTTCATGCTATATGGTCATGTTATATCTTTCTCTATGGAATGCCAGGCCTGGGTGGGCCCTGAGCTTCTCGAAGAGTCTTTTCCAAGTCCAGGCGTAGGCGTCTTTCCGTTAAACAACTTCCTACCAATTTTTGGTTTTCGAAATGTTCATATCTTTTTCGAGACAATCGATCCATCTCACTGAAGCAAGATCTGCCTCTTAGTTTAGTTCCAATAGGTTTGGCTAGAAATAGTTTCAGGTTGTTTCGATCTTCCAGCATTGTAACCAGATGCCCAACCTTTATTATTTTTCTAGATTTTTACGTATTTCACGTCATCAAGCTCTTTAAAGATTTTATATAACTCTAAAAATTTTTCACCTTCGCCATAAGCCGTCGACCTGATGTTTGCTAATACTTCTTATCCTTTTGTACTAAAACATTAATTTTTTGGAAACCTTTTGGGGTTGTAAAGTGGGATCAAATTAGTACTACGTATTTTTTAAACAGTTTCTCAACCAATTTTTTTTCTTATCCTTACCATCTTATCCTTTCTTATCCTTTGTGCATATCTTGCTCATTTTTTCATTTATTTATTTTTATTGTAAAATAGTTTTGCAAATAACCGAAATTGTGAGCAATAGGTATTTCAAGTAAAGAAAACTCCCAAGCAGCTCTTGAGAAGCAGAAGGGAAAAAAAAACTCTGATTACCAGTTCTTTTTAATTGGGTTTATACCCTGAAAAAGGAGTCACTCGACCGCATTTTTAAAAACAAAAAGGACATTGATGAAGAATGCTACACAAACGTGATCTTGATTTTTATTATTATAATTATTATTTTGATATGATTTGTGGACATTTGGCTTCAACAGTATGAGCAAATGCTTTCTATTAAAAGAAGAAAAAAATTAACTTTTGAAATACAGTTGAACCTTGTTATAACGTGAACACGCTTAACATGAATTTCTTTTAACGTGAACTAATATTCGATTCCCCGTCAATTGTATACAGACATTAGACATAATACTTTAATGTACTTCTAACATGAAATATCTCTTAAGGTAAGCTAGAATTTCATTACCGTTGGGACAATTTATTTCCCCTCTGACGGGTAAGAAAACTGATCATTCACAATACTATATCTATAAGAGTAGGTTTTTTGAATGCCTTGTTTTAATGTTGATAATTGCAACATTACAGCAGTCAAATGAAGGAGTTGTATTTATTGAATCTGTTGAGGGGGTGAGGCATTACAAGAAACAACACAAGTCCTCTAAATACAAATAGAGTTTCCTTTCACGTCATGGGATGTCCCATGGGTGTGAATGTAACGAAGCATATTTATTTGAGAAATGACCATCCATATTGAAGCTTAATTTAATACGGGTAGTCATTTCTCCAACACCTTCACAATTTGTTCTAAGAAATCGATATTGAATTTCTACAAGTGACCACGTGAGAAGCTAAAATTTTTCTTAAATTTTACTAGCGAATACTTTGGTTTACTTTCCATTAATGGAAGCTTACGAAGCAATTAAAACTGTTCATTATTTTGAAATACAAAATAAAAATTCAAATCAGTTTTGGATACAGCTGACAAGTTTGAATACTTTTGGAATGAATGTGCGAATAAGAAACCAAATCAGTGAGCTATTGCAGACTATTTTGTTAGTAAAATTCTCTGATTTGTGCAATAAATCTGTTTTTTTTTCCTTCCTCTATCATTTCGTTACTTTTCACTAATTTTTTTATTTGCTTCTACAGAAGAAAAAAGACAGAGAGCCGCAAGTAAATACACTGTTTTGAAATTCTTCAGAACAAATTGTTTTTTCTTCCTTCATAATTTTTTTTTTTTTTTTTTTTTTTGAAAAAAGAAATAGGTTGTATTTATTATGAGATGTACAGAAGCGATTAATTTAAAGCGCAAAACAAAAAACATTTATTGAAATGAACTTTATATTAATTTACATATATATAATAGAAATTTAACACAACTATATAGATAATAGAAAATGTGCGCGCATTGTACGATTTTCATCAAAAAATTTATGAACTGATGACGTGAATTACTTTTAACGTGAACAAATTTTCTGTCTCCCTTCGATTTGACGTTAACCAGGTTTGACTGTATCAGCTTTTTCGAATCGTGTGTGGTCTCAATCGATTAAGTGGGGGGAAAACATACAGGAAACAATACCTCATATTTCTTTATCGCAATATACAATGAGTAAATAAAAGCAAGCACAAATGTGTCACTTTTTATACACAAAACCCTTAAAGACTTTAACAATATCGATTCTTTCTTTCAATTCAGCTTGAAAAATTACATAACAAAAGAACACTTACATGATGCTCAGATAGCTCCTGGATAGCAATATAAAATTGTGAACATAAGCACATATCGAAAGAAATGCTTTTTATACATAATAATCCGTGCAATTTGTGAACTTTTTGTTCTCTTGTGTTGTGTATAGTCTCACTCAATTTAGTATGAAAAAATAGGTCACTTGTTTACATACCAATGTCAGATGCATGAACAGGTACTCACTAGAAATTCCATCGTCTCGGGATCAGTTTTAAATTCAGAGTGAAAAAATGCATCGGAAACAATGCCTCACTTACTTTTCTATATGCAATTCATTTATCCTTCTCAAATTACCCCCATTTCCTTCAAAAAAGGGAGAAGCGTACAGAAAAGAATATAATAATTTTCAGATACCATTTAAATAACATAAAGCTTTTTATGGAAAGAAATCTTGGGCATTAATTTTTCTGAAGAAAAAGTTCAATTTTACTGGATTCCAAGTCCACATCAATAATATTTTCATTCTGAAATGTTTTTTTTTTTTTTTTAAACATTTCAATATTTTACACGCACACACACACCTATATATCTATAGTATATGCGTGTATGTACGTAACCGTTATTACCGGCCAAATATGGCTCTCGCAACGAAAGGGTCAAATATTTATATCATAATTTTAATTCTGCATTTTGGGTAAGATCTCATTTTAATTGTTTTCATTTAAACTTGAAACCGATGATTTGCAGCCCATACAGTCTAAGAAATTCTCTTCCAATAAATTTGAAAACTTAGGTAGCTCTAAAGAGAAAATCAATAATAAAAAAATAAATAAAAGGTTAAAAATAATTAAAAATGGGATTTTTTACTCCAATCTATGAAGTAAACCTGATTTTTCTCAACTTTAAAATTTTTTCGGTATATATTGTTGATTTATAAATATAATTTTTCTAGAACTCTAGGAATTTGCAATACCTTTTTGACGTTCGTCCCCCCCCCCTATTTAAAGTCTGAACATGAAAAAAGAAAAATGTTTATCTGGATAGACAGGTTTACAACCTTACGTAAAAAATTTCTATTTTATCCGAATTTCGGATGAGTGGTGCCCACATATTAAAAAAAAAATCCCCTAAAAAATAGTTTTTAAGGTTTTCTCTTAATAAATATAAAAGAAATATATGGGCCGGGATAGCCTGGTCGGTAGGGCGCTGGGCCCATGTCCGAATCCCGCCGGCCGAAGACTCACCGTGTAGTAAATGGTGACTGATGCACGTTAAATCTGTCGAGTCTCATAGTCCTCCATGTTCCCATAACAAATCAATACCTCTGGGGGTATTGAATTGGAGATTGATCGTTCTCTGATTCAGGTCAAAATTACGATCTGTGGATGAATGAATGGGTACACCCAATAAACGGGCGTGATGTATGAGTGTGGCAGAAGTCGAATTCTTGGTCATAGATCGCACCCCTCTGCTTTAATAGCATAGGCCAACAACAACAAAAGAAATATATTACTTGTTGATATTTCGCTTACGTGCAATATTAGTGAGTCAAATATACCAAACATCACTGGGGGAACCCAAAAGAGTTATGACGCGTCTACTGGAATGCGTAAAACTATCGCGGAGAAAGAAATAGCGCACCAGCAGACTTAATTACGCAGAATTAAATTAGACTTGGGATTAAAAAAAAACTTACTGAAAAATATAAATTGGAGATTTATATTATTTCAAATAGGAATCCGCGTTCAATTCGAAATAACCCTGAATATTACTGTATCAGGTGTATATCTGAATATTACTGTATCAACTTGTAGGGAAAAAGAACTAACAGATTCTACAGACCGCAACAATGTAACTTCCGAGTTGAAACTCGATGAAAGGGGCCATGTTTGCTTATGATCTCAATACAGAGTTTAGTTTTTAAAATTTAAATTCGTTCGAAAGTTATTGCAATTTTATGAGTTTTTTTTATCAAATTTTTTTTTTTACTTTACGTTACATATTGTTTTGCAGCACAAAATGTGTAAGACTTAGAAACTCGAATAAAAAAAAAAGAGGGTTCAAGGAAATAAAAAAAAATTAAGATTCGACAGTAAGCTCAAGAACAGTTAAATTTGATACAAAAAATAACATGCTAAGTCGATTTGCAGCCAGCTGAAATCAAACTACGGACATTTGACTAGCTGAAAAAGCTATTTTATTTATTTGTACACGTAAAGCCAATTTTGTTTCGAAATTCTGATTGCAAGTCTAAGTGCTTTTTCGTGATTTTATTTCAGCCTTTTTGTTTTAAATACTGACTATTAATCCATTGTTAAAGAAAATTTACTTTTCCTGCACGAAATCTTTATTTTAGTAGCTCATTCTAGAGTAGATGTCAATTAAAAGTAGCAAAAAAAAAGAAAAGAAAACATAGATAGAGAGGGAGATTTATGTTGCCAAATATATATATATATATTTTTTAATGGCGGGCACTTGGGGGTTGTTCGATTGGCCACAGGAATGCCAGAACTGCTACTCTCTTCTTGTTACCCAGTGGCCACTTGTGCCCACGTCATACAATCACAACCCGTTTATAGGGCGCGTCACATTCACGCAAAAAGGAGAAAGGACATAGAACACAGAGAGAGAGAAAGAAACATTCATGCCCTGAGCAGGATTCGAACCTGCGACCAGCGGTTCCGCAGTCAGGCACGCTAAATGTTGCCAAATATAAATCTTAACATTTATATTGAAATTTTAAAAAACATAAAACTTAATAAAAAGTGTTTAAAACTGTTCTCTATTTGAATTGTTATAAGTCTTGCCAACGGGTATAATTATTTCTCACTTATTTCATATTATTGAGTCACACAATGTGTATTCTTCAGGTAAAACTTTTTTTTTTTTTCCTTCCAAATTCAGATGCTTATTTTTCGAATCTATGTAATCGTTCATTTCGTTATGATTAACATTTGAACAAAATGTTCTTACATAAACTTACAATTATGTATACTTGGAAAACAAAATATCCCATATTTCTGTGGAAAATAATGAATTTTAAGAAAAAAGAAAACAATGATGAATGAGAAGCAATTTTGAGCAGTGCCTTTTAGTATTTTTAATAAACCTTCCAAGGAAAAAAAAAACATGAAAATAAAGGAAAAACTGTCCTGATCAATCTCTTTTAAACATTAAATAGAGTCCTGATGGCTCAGGGGGTAGAGCGTACGCCTTCCAATGAGGTGAAACGGGTTCGAATCCAGAGATGGCTGGTCGATACGAATCTGCATCCGGCTAGCACCGACCACAGTGCTGACGTTAAATATTCCCAGTGGAGAACTGCTCACGGATTACAGTCCCTTCGCCGTCAAATCAACAGTGGAAGGTTTTCGTGGTTTTCCTTTGCCGTGAGGCGAAGCGTGTTAGATTTTTTCTCCTTGTAACCCAAATGCGGGTTAGTTCCACCACAGAAGTCCTCCACGAAGGAAAATTTCTCCAAAGACTTGATCCATAAGTTACCTTGTCTTCTGGATTGGGTTCAATTGGGTAGGCTGCTCAACGACGGTTATAATATAAAAACACTAAATGATAAAATTAAGTTTTACTTACTTATGTTTCCCGCTGTCAGGAATTCACACGGCATTAGGTGACACAAATTATCATCAGGACTACGACGTAGCGTAGCACTCTCTTTTCAATGAGCGGCATAATATAAATGTATAGATTAATTTAAAGGACCAGTCATAATGTTTTAAAAATGAACTCTTCCCAAAATAATAATCTTTCCTTTGTAAAATTAAAAAAAAAAAAAAGAGTGTCTATGATGTCCTTAATAAATATTTTTAAAACTAAAACTTATTGAAAGACAGTAATTTTTTCTCGTCTTTTTTCCAATTAAAACTGATCCTTATTTGTTGTTGTTCATTTACGCCGCACTAGAGCTGCACAATGGGCTATTGGCGACGGTCTGGGAAACATCCCTGAGGATGATCCGAAGTCATGCCATCACAATTCTGATCCTCTGCGGAGGGGATGGCACCCCCGCTTCGGTAGCCCGACGACCTGCACGCGAAGTCGAGCACTTAACGGTAGAACAGTTTAACGAGGACCAATACCGCACACCCTCGGTCCCTACGCAGGCTGATCCAAGTGGTCACCCACCCGCACACTGACCGCAGCCAGTGATGCTTGACTTCGGTGATCTGCTGGGAACCGTGTCTTAACGATCAGTCCACTGCGGGACCCTTATTTTCACATATTTAATTTTATAAATGGCGTTGAACAGTCGACCCAATTCTGAGTTTACGACTATCAATTGATAGCCTTGTAATTTTGAACCTACCCCGAAAGACAAGGGAACACCTGGATCAAGCATTGGACCAAACTTGTTTCCCTGGAGGACTTTTTGATGGAAGTAACCAGGCAAGGAGAGGAAAACCATCCACGGTTAACCCTACACCAAGGGAATTTCAATCTATGATCCGTCTACCACAGGGTATATTTTACATTATAACTGTGGTCAGTGCTAGCAGTGTAGTAGAATTCCTGCACACAGCTGGGATTCAAACTTGGATACCTCATTGGGAGACGAACGCTCTATCCCCTGAGCAATCCAGGGGAGGCTCAAAAGGAGAAGCCATTGAGGCTCTATTTTCATAAAAACAAGGCCCTCTCAAAAAGAATGTTTTCTACGGTAATTTTAGATTTAAAAAAATATGAGTAGCATTATTACAAAAAGCCTATTTAGACCACAGGTTTTTGTACATTTTCACAAAAACACGACCCCGTTTTCAAAATTAAAGGACTTTCCACAATTTGACAGGTAGTTTGGAATAACTTCTTGTTTCTGTGTTTAAGGAATGACAGTTGTTAAGTAGACCTACAAGGATATTTAAAAACGAAACAGTCAAACATTTCTATAAAGTTGGGTGATATCTTTAAAAATCGCAAGACCTTTTCCAGTCCTTCAAGTACAAAATACATAAAAAAACGAAATAATGAAAAGCAAACGTTTTGTTCATGAATATATTAAATAAACTTGGAATTTGTTAAATAAAACCACGATTCCTTCCTAAATGTTTGATGTTTTCCACACTCCATTAATTTCAAACAAATTTTCTTCTAAAGAATTATAAAAACTTATGTATACTAACATTTTCTCCTTATCCTATCTGTTAAGCCTATCAAACGATGTAGATGAAAATGCTCTAGCTATTATTATAAAGACTGATGTTCAATAGCAGTATTGAAAATAGTGTAATTGACTTTCGGTTTTGGAACAATATTCAAAATAAAATAATCTATAAAACTGGGATTTCTGGGAAACTGGGAACAATTCTGGGATTTAAAATTAAACGCATGATTAATAATAACATATTTTTGTTTTTTAACCCTGGCTATTACATACTTGCCAACTCTTCCGAATTTCCCGGAAAATTTCATTTTTACACTTAATGTGGTGGCAAATTTTGTAGAATCACATTTTATTCTTCATAAAATAAACATGGTTTAAAATTATTTTCACTACTATTACATTTGAATAATTTAAACGTATGCATAAATAGCCTTGCTAGGTCTGATAATGTTTTTAATTGTTAGCTAATCCTTTACAAAACACCAACATACAATCATAATTTCATTGGCTTTACCCTACTACTAGAAAAATACCTCTTTGAAAAGCGTAACAGTAGGCAGGTATGCTATTATGTGAGCATCAATTTATAAATTTTTTTCTAATGTTGAAATATTACTTCATGGGGTGGGAAGTAACAAATTTTTTACTTACCTTATACAATAATATTTATTTTAAAATTATTTTGAAAAAATGGAATGCAAGTAGCATTGTCAACACCTGATCTCACTTGTTATCGAGAATGTAAATTTTTAGTTGATTAGCTCTTATAAAACAAAGTTAAGAAAAAGTTGGAAATTACAAACAGGGTATCTACTACATTTTAGATTTCCAAATTCATGACTAATTCGAAGAATTTTTCATGACTTAACGAAGTTATTTTCTCCGCCAAAAACACAACAATAAATTTAAAAAAGCATTACAATCACATTCACTGAAATGATAGGTATAACCAAAACTGTTATACCTTGCATCTTCATATTTATTGATTTTAAATTTAAAAAACAGAGTAAAGAAAGAGTTTAAGCAATAAAAAGCTAAAAAAAAATACAAAAGCAAATAATTTTTTCTTTCTCCAGAATTACATTAAGATATTTTTCTTGTTCATCGGAAAGGAAAGAAAGAGGATTTTTCTGCTTTCATTTCGGAATAAAAAAATTCGCCAATGACTGGCTTGTTTCAGCTAAAATTTTAAATTGATAAAATTAAAAAAAAAATAATAATTACAAAAATTCTGAAATCACAGAAGTTTAAAAGATAATTCGCTCTAGAAATTGTGTTTTTTCTTTCGTTTTTTGAAAGAACACGAAAAAAACATATTTTAATCAAATATGACTGTGAGTGGGGATTTTTTTACAAATTCAGAACACCATGAAATTAGGGGTTAAATTCCATTTTAAAAATTAGATTTTTCAGCCACCTAAATCCTCCATGACTTTTCATAATTTTTTTTAAAAAAAAATAGCTAAAATCATGACAAATTTTGTTCAATACTGAAATTTATGACTTTCCAGGTGTGCGGATACCCTGCATAAAGTGGAAATCTGCAGATTCGAGGAAAAATTTCATGCCTGAGTCCCTGAATCTCATCACAGTATCAATGACAACAACATATATAATATTAAAAAGAATCTCTAACCAATTTATACTAAATTACAAATCTTAGAACTTTTTAAAGATATGTTATCAGTATTCATACACAGGAGCTACTCAAATATCATGTAAGAATAATTCTAATGATTTTGGAACCTTTCACAGAGAATATTCGAACAACCCCAGATATATAGCCAAACACCGGGTAGCAGGGGAGGCAAATTTTTGACAATCATCAAAACACCAAAATCTTAGCGTGGAAAATAAATACAATGAAGCAGTTATATACACAAAAAAACACTTATGAAATTACAAGTGATCTAATTATGATGTTCTTTATTAATTTTGATATTAAAACCCTTTTCAGTTTCAAAAATCCAAACTTTCGTTCTACACAACTATAATTAGTAATAAATATTGGATAATTATAAATAGAAATATGTAAAATTGCAATTTATCCAATTTAAACTACAAGAAAAATATAGAAATTTAAAACAATTTTGATCATTATGCAAGTATTGCCAATTTAGTCGCGTAGCTTTACGTCTAATAAAATATTCAGTTGGCAGTTTACGACAGTTTCCAAGTTTTTGATGTGTCATGTCAAAAACCAATTTTAAACATCAAAAACTCATCCCCGCAATTTCAAAAAAAGTGAAAAGTTACACATCTATTTTTTGAAGCAAACCTATTATTTCTCTTTAAAAAAAAACTAAATAACAAATTTTTTCATATCATTTTATTATTATAATTCATTTGACAACCCAAAAATTATAAATTTGCTCAGCAATATGCATACAATTCAATGAAGCTAGTTAAAAAATAATTTGGAAGTCAACAAATTTACAAAGCCAGCGTAACTACAAAAGGTAAATAACATATTTAGTTGAAAGGGAAATAAACTTTAGTACAGAATTCTATAATTTTAGCTTTTCAAATATAAAAGAAAACAGTCTATATGATAAATCAAGTAATTCGATGAAATTAACAATACAACAATATTATTTCTGAAAAATCAATTCTTATCTAATTTGAAGTAGATATTCTATAAATTCTGGAAAATCAATATTTTTTTTCTGATCTTAGAGCTTGGTGAATTGATCTATGAAGGTTCAAGAATCCTAGGGAAGAAAGAAAGAAAAAATTAACTTATAAACATGTACTAAACAAAAAAGTGAACTATTTGCCAGTTTTTTATTTTTTAAAAAAATCTTTTAAACATCTCATTAACACAATGGAACATTGGCCCACTATTCTAATTTTTGGCTAGAATTCTTCCAAATGTTTAAAGTAGTAGCAAAATGTATGCTTAAATATTTGATTTAAAATGATTTTGACTACCATGACATTTAAAAACTTGAAGATAGACCAACGAATATTATTTCTTATTACAATAATGATGCTTAGACAGAATTTTACAAGCGTTTGCTTTCTCGGGTATTATTTTCTGATTACAAAACTTAGTAGGTATAGTCTGTCTAAGCACTCTAAGTTAAGAACTCCTCCTGCCAGAAAGTCTGAGGCCATCTGGTGCTATGGAAACAAGAATGGCACAAAAATGGAGGGTAGCTTCACTCTAGGACAGGGTTTCTTAAACTATGGTTCATGAACCCCTAAGGGGTCCATGAGTTATATTTTGGGGGTCCGCTGACTACTCCTAATTTTTAAAATGTTTGGAAGCCTACCAGTAAAAATATAACATCGAAATCGATTGAATGTTGAACATGATATAAACGTTGCTTTGTCGAAAACCATCCCCCCTATTCAATTTATTAAGGAAAAGCAGCAGCAACCTTCACATTAAAAATTTTAATTTTGAAAATTTTGTATACTATTAAAATAATAAAATTAAATGTTTTCTAATAATTGATGTTTTCTGCAATTACTTTTTTCACAGGGGGGGGGGGAGGTGGTCCGTGACTTCTTAAAAAATTTTAAAAGGGGTCCATTATATCAAAAAGGTTAAGAAACACTGCTCTAGGACTAACATAATAAATTAAAGAAAGAGATTCCCCTTCTCCTCCCGACCCGAAACCACTCCAAAACAGTGCCATGCACCTCTACTTGAAATAGTCATACCTCGTTACCATGGTCACCGCCACAGGTTCAGACGAATGTCTGGAGGAGTTCTTATTTTAGACAAATTATAGGTACTTTAAGTCGCACTAGAGCTTCACAATGGGCTGTTAGCGCCGGTCAGGGAAACATCACTGAGGATGATCTGAAGTCATGCCATATCACAATTTTGATTCTCTGCAGAGGGGATACCCGACAACCTATGTGTAGTTGAGCACTTTTCAGTAGAACAGTTTAATGAAGACCGATACTATGTACTCCTGGTCCTCAAGGTGGCCAACTACCAGCGCACTGACCACAGCCAGTGATGCTTGACTTCGGTGATCTGCTGATCAGCCCACTGTGGGACTGATTGAAGATGTGCATTTTGATATTCAGAAATTTTTTCAGCAATTGAAACTTCAAGGCTTACTCTAGGTTTGCAAGGTTCCTACGCAGGCTGATTAAAGTGGTCGCCCACCAGCTTACTGACTGAAGCTTACTTTGGTGTTCCATTTGGAACCGTGTCTTGACGTTCAGTCCACTGCGGGACCACAAAACTTAGCAACTAACTTTTTCAATATATGATTCTACTTCTTATTATTTATGATAAATAGGTTCTGTTGGAGGAAGGGGGTGGAGGAGTCAAAATAGATTTATTTTTCCTTGCAGCAAAATTGAATTGATTAATTGTATTTTAATAATATAATTTAAAAGTAATGTTAATGAATGTATCCATTTAATGCTTGCATTAATGTTCGCATGCTGCAATATTAATTTACTTACTGCTTTAGTTTTTATTTATAGTTTGTTTTATAATATTGCGGAATTACAATCTAAAAGATTTATTTCATGAATATTTTTAAAATATTTTAATCTTTTAATTAAACAGGGTTGCCACTCAAATCTGAGAAAAAAAATTCCCCGTGTTTTCCCTGTACATATTATAGACAATATCAATAGGAAACAACAATTGTTGTGCTCATGTGTAAGCTATATTAAGCTAACTATATTTATTAGTTTTAATTGCTGGAAAAACGACTGAACATACTTAAAAAGAGTAAATGAAATAGTTTAGTATAGTTGAAATATCATGGCTAAATAATATATAGATTATGCTTTGAGGAAGACAAATATTTTGAGGCAGAATAATTTAACAATTTATTTTTAGAAATATATATATACAAGTGATGTAACGAATAGTGATGTGGCCGAATACTGAATATTCGGTGGTCGAATGCTTACTTTTTAAAAATTTCTCTTTTGACTATAATTTAGTAATTAAAGTAATTTTCAAATTAAAAATGAAATAAATATTAACAAAATTGCTTTTTTAATCTTTGTATATTTTAAAAAAATTTAACAACTTGATTTTTTTTTGTAATAATTTAAATATCTTGATGCCAATAACAAGGCAATATGGCTTTTATAAATCTAAATAATTAATAATAGCATATTTTAGTTATAGTTATACTTGTAATTTATATGCTATTTTATTTAAAATAAGAACTCATTACTACTGTTAAATGTATTCTTAACTTTCTTTTTTGTCAGAAAAATTATTAAAACCCAGAAAATTAAGCTTGTTAAGCAGCTTGTTTCTGTAAGTATCAAGACATCCATTAAATGGATAATTAATGTTTTACATTTATAATAAATAATTATATAATCATATATTTCTAGTGCATATTATTGATAAATAGATATTATTAAGGGAATCACAAATACATTTTAATTGCCGATTCAGATAGTATTCACACTTCTATTTAACAAACTATATACATTTGTATTTAATGTAAAAGATTCCAATGCTTGTTTAAATACATATGATGATAAATTTGCAACTAGAAAACGTTTTTATTTATGTAACATTATTAAATACACTTATGTATTATACAACTTAAATTGAGTAAATGTTAGATGTTCTAATAATTAATGCAGTGAAATGTAACTCTGCAATATTCATGATTAAATATATTTAAAAGCACATTTAAAAAAATATCTTTCTTTATTATTATGAATTTATTCAGTCAAATATCTAATAATATTCATATTCAGTCGAATAACTTCATTATTCGGCTAGGCCGAATATTTGGCAAAAGGGTCGAATATTCGCTACATCCCTAATATATACATATAAATAAAAATCTGAAATTATCTTTCAACAGCTTTTTTTTAAAGTTATAATATTATGATTTTCTTCTAAAACTTCTCAAAAGTGTAAGTATTTCAAATTTCAGAAATATTTGTAATATTTAAAAAAAAAAAAATCTTGTCTAGAAGAATATATGCATTAAAATTAGTAGCATATTTATTACAACCCAGTTCTTTGCGAAAAATCCACACTTTACTACTCTTTACTAATACATATACATAAAAAAAATTTGTTAAATTTAACTTCGTTCTTCAGATGAATTTAAGAAAAATAAATCCAAAAAAGCTTACTTATAATTCAACTGATCTTTTAAAAAGAATAAAATTAGCTGATTTAAATTACAGAAACCTGCTCACACAGAAAAGCTATCAAAAGCAATGGATGTGTAAAATAGCTGTATGGAGCATATGAGTTCAACTTACCTATCGTCTAACTGGTACAAAACCATCATCATCAGGTTCTCTAGGTTTATCTCTACTACGATTAAAGTCTCCTCTAGGTGCAGGCTTTCTATCAGAACGATCTTCATTTTCCCTTCCACCTCCACCAGATCTCCAAGATCCTCCAGCAGAGGTTCCACCTCCACCAGATCTCCAACTGCCGCCTTCAGGAGCTTTATCTGATCCACCTTCATTTCTGGAACCAAAACCATCACCACGAGAGCTGTAACCACCCGGACCATCATTTCTAGATCTGTATCCACCAGAGCCTTCATTTCGGGAACCGAAGCCATCTCGTTTCTCTCCTCTACGGTCAGATGTATCATCTCGTCGGTAAGAATCTCGGTCACGTGAAAAGTTTGATCCCCCTAATCCTCTATCTCTGCCATCAGAACGATCTTTATCTCTTTGACTCTCCGGATATCTCTTGACTTCTCTATCGCCTTCCCTACGGGCAGCAGGTGCTGCAGATCTCCAATTGGTTGTCTCCTCTCTATCCCTACGATCTCTGCTGCTATCTGATCTAAGATCATCTCTGAAAGCAGGTCTTTGATAAGTAGCAGGTTTCTCATCCCTTCTCCAGGTGTCCTCTTTAGGTTTTTTCCAATCTCTATCCTCTGTCGTAGAAGCGGCTCCCTCAGCTCTGCTTCGCCAATCACGAGCTTCATTATCTGCACCACTTTTTTCTCTACTACTTCTATCATCTCTTAAAGGTCTATCTTCTCTACTACTTCTGTCATCTCGATTTGTTCTATCATCACGTGGACCCCAACTTTCTTTTTTAAGTTGTTCACGTTCTCGCCAATTGGAAGCTGGTCTTGTGGTTTCTAGAGGTTTCTCTTTATTTCGGAGGGCTGTACGTTCTTCTTCTTGCTTCTTTTCTAGCTCTAATTTTTCGCGTTTTAACCTTTCCTCAATTTCTTTTTCCTTTGCCCTTTTCTTCGCTTCCATCTCTTCCAATTTTGCTAGTGCTTCTTCTCTTTCACGTTTCATTGCTTCTGCAATCATCTGCTGCTTCTTTTCCTCTTGAAGTTTGATTCTTTCAAGTCTTCGTTCTTCTTTTCGTTTCTGTTTACGTTCTTCTAAACGCTTTTTCCTTTCTTCAGTTAATACTTTTTCAAATTCAGCAAGTTTCTCTTGGTAAACAGATGCACGTGCTTTCTTCAAACGATCAAGGAATTTATCTCTATCATCTTTCAATCGCATGAGTCGATCCCGATATTGTACAGCAAGAGCTCTTTCTTCGATAATGGTAGTAATTCTTTCTTTTTCATGTTGCTCCCAGAAATCTTTATCTTTCGCTTTATGTTCATCATATTCAGCAAGTAGCAAAGGTACTTCCTCGATCCTTTTAGCTCTTTCCAAATGATCGACTTTACGTTCTTGTTTTCTTAATTTAGCCTGAAGTTCCTTACGTTCTCTGTCTAACTGCTCGACATGCTTATGCAACAAATCATCTGGATCTAACTTTTCTAATTCCTCTTCATCCATTCCATCAAATATCTTAGAACCAATTTCAGTCTTTTTTAGTTGCTCAATTTTCTCCATTACCACTTTTCTTTTCATTTCTGATTGTTCACGCAATAACCTCTGTTTGGTTCTTTCTTCAGTTTCTCTAGCCATTCTTTCTTTCTCAGCTTCTCGCAACTTTTGATGTTTGTCTTCAAGAAGCTTGCGCTCTTCAACTTCTTTCTGATAATTAAGATTCTCAAGCATTTCTTTTCTTTCCTCAATAATTTGCTGTCGATTAAGAATTCTCATGTGATCTTTAGAAGATGTGTGCATGTAAGCTTTCACAATTTCTTTAGACAACTCTTTTCTTTCAAGTTTCTTCTTATCAGGAAGAAGGTAGTTGACAGCTTTGTTCAAAACAGAATGTATGTAGACAAGTTGATTACGCATTTGTTCACTTGGCATGCTTTGCAACTGGGGGCCTTCTATGATTTCTTCTCTTTGAGAAACATTCAATTCTGAGCCAAAGTGGAAACACTCTTTCCTATGATCAATTCTAACTTGCAAATCATTTCTTCGAGCAATTTCAACTACCAAATATTCCAAATCAAACGGTTTCACAAATGGAGCTAACTCCAACAAACGAGAAAATTTGATAGTTTGATACACTTGAGATACTTCTTTGACCAATCTGACAACGGTTATTTCTTGGATAGAAGGGATATATTGTCGGAGCTCAGGAAATTCTTCCCATTTAATCAATAGTTCAAAAGATTGTTGAACCCTTGAACATAGTTTAAGAGGATGGAACTCTGTTTCCAACCATCTGTATAAATCTTGCAGTTGAGATGGTGCACTTTGGATTATTCCAAAACGAACAAGATCCTTGATCAATAGGGCTCTAGTAGGAGGGTTTGGCAATCCCAAAAGAGTAGACAATAAACGATGATTTTTGTCAATTACATTTTCATCAGTTTCGACAAGACGATCTATATCCGAACGAATTGGAGGCATAGGAACAGCAAGAGTAGCTAAAACAACTCTTGATGCCATTTTCAAGATTTCATCAGCTGTTATATTTTTCTTTTGCTCTCTAGAAAGATAGAATAATCGGAACAAAGCTGCTGCGTGGAATAAGTAGTTGTTACTTTTCCAAAACACCAAGGCAAGCTTCTGATAATAGTTAGCCATTAGACGTGGATTGGGGGCTTTCTTAGACAAGCTCATTAATCCATGAATATCCTCAATAGCTTTGTATGCTTCCTGCCACAGCTCCATCTGAATGGCACTATCAAGCTGAACAAGTCTAGTTTCTAAATGCATAGCCTGGCTTTCAGGATTGTTTAGATTTACTGATGTTTGTTGGTTTTGGTGCTTGTGTATATGCCCTAAATGAGCCCTCAAATTGTCACATAACTTCCTGAATTCGGTTTTTCGATTATATTTCAGACAAAATCGAAATGCTTGTTGTGCAATATCATGATACAAGCGCTCAACTCTTGAGTTATTTCTTAACAATTCCAGACAATGTCGATAAGATTCCCATAAAAATTTCACCCAAGGGGTAAGAACAACACGATCTGTTCTGTCTTGAGTATCCTCAGAGCTGACAGCACTTAAAAGCAAATTTTCTGGAGTCTGGACTTGGTCTAAATCATCAATATCTACTACTACTTGCTGAGATTCTTCTCTAGCAGACTCTGTTTTCTCTTCAGCAAGAGCAAGATACCCTCTTACAACATCTTCTAAAGACTTAATATTAACCTGTTGACAAATATTACGATACTGAAACAAACCTTCTTTTGCAACATGACTTTTCTTCAATTCAACACAAAGTCCAAGATACTTGCTCATAATAGGTTCATGGATCTTTTGCCATGTTCGGTGTTTACGACTTTTAATGACATCGCAAAGAGCATCAAGTGCTCTTTGCTTCTTACCAACGTCGATAAATTCATTTGCTCGCTTAAGAGCATTTTCTGGCCTCTGGAAATATTGCGGCATGATTAATCAGATTACAAGACTGAGTGCGAAAATAGACACTAAAATAACATAATACTACGAAACCAGTGTTCCGGTTGATGAGATTATATTAAATGGTCTAATCTAATGAAATTTCAAAATCAAGTACGAAAAATTTGACACAAAAACAAATATTAAATGTAAATATAGTCACAATACTACTAATGTAAACGTAAATTCGCTACAATTTACCACGCAGAGGAGAATTTGTTGCCAAGAATGATTTTAGAAATTCCAACTTCAAAATTCATTTTGTCATTCGAAATCAATAAATTTTATAGATGGCGCTTAACAAAATTCCTTATCTAGAATATTTTTTTCATCACGAAATATATGTGAAGTCAATTTTATTTAGAAAATTGGATATAAAGGATTCTACTGATCTTATTGAATCCCCTATTAAATCTTTTAGCTGATTGATTCAAGCTAAGTGATCAAAAAGTTTCTGCTTAAATTTTACACGGTTGGGAACCTGTATTTAGAAGATGGTCCCTCATTAGCAGTGGATGGAGAGCGATGAATAAAAAACACAATTATTTTGAATTAAAAAATAAAACAGGGAAATACTCGGAAATTTTCAATTAATTTTTTAAGGAGCTAATTTTTGTCTCAATTTATTGAGTGCAGACGATAATTTACGTTACGAAATCAGACACTAAAACGTACTTTCTCTGATATTTTATATAATAATAGTATATTTATATAATAATAGTTATTGATATTTATATAATAATATATTGATATTTTATATAATAATAGTAAAAGAAAATCTAAATTGTAAGGTATAAAAATTTTTTACATCATTTTGTATGTCATCAGTATGTAATTTTACATATGGCAAAATATAAAATTTGTGTAAATGCGTCAAATAGTTCCTGAGAAATTGAATTTTAAAAAAATCGTATATTTAAAATTCGATTTCTTACGAACTATACAACCAATTTCACTCAAATTTCATATTTTTCGATGCAAATTTACATATCTCAAGAACGCTTGAAGACAGCTGGAACATTTTTTCATATAATTATAAAATTAATTTATCCAAAGGTAATTCAAAACAAAAAATAAATTTCAGTAAATATTTATTACTTTTTATTAATTTATTTAATAATTAATAAATATAAAAATTTTTTACGTCATTTTAAAGTTTCATTTTAAAATCCGCCGTCTAGCGAGGACGATATTTTCAAGCTTCTATTTCTTTAATTTTCATTTAGTTCTACCAGAATCCTTGGAAGAGTAGAGTAGGACGCTTTTTTCTTTTCAGCAATAAATAAGGAGTAAAATTTCTCTAAGGAAAAGGTCTTTGAAGGAATTTAAAAAACGATCCAACAATGGTAAATCATTCGGAAACAGAAAGTGCAATTTGAAGAACAATTTCTCAATATTTTTTTCAATCTAACAAACTTGTAACCGATAGATAACTTCCGATTTCGTGATCGCATACTGCTAAAGATGAGCGAATTAAGGTAAAATAATTTCTTTTTTTTGTCCTTAATTCCTTATAAATTAAAGGGATGTTATTTTAGTCCACATTAAGCCCGCATTGAAGTATACTTCATTCCAGTGAAAAAATGTGATTTCAGAACTCGCAATAGTTATGGAATAGAATATTCTTCTTTTTTTATAGAATAGCATATATTTTTGTAACTATATAATTCGGAAAAAACAATGAAGAATCATCCGAACCTAATTACTTCAAATAGTATCATTTGTGTTGATTGTTAATAAATTTTATCATTTTCTTAATAAGTATTTTTTTAACTTTAAATGATTAATTTCAACTAGAATTCAGCTATTCTGATTTTTATTCACATATAGAAACTCATATCGAGATCTTCTTACAATTACAAAATTTTATTTTGTGAGTTGTCATCTTAAAGTAAGAAAAGGATAATCTATGTTTATATTATTTGAGAATAAAATTTTCAAACGAAAAACATTTCATTTTGTAATTCTTCAGATTTATAAAGCAAGTAAATGTTATGATTTTTAAAATAAAAAAATTATTTGCAAATAAATTTTTTTCTAATTTGATGATAGTTTGCTACAGATTTGTTTTCTACATCTGATTAAAAACTTTAAGAACAATATGAAAATTCTTCATTTCAATATGAGGAATTTTCAGGATCGTTTTCTTTATCGTAAGCATTCTTTATTTTTCTTTTTTTAGTTTATAAATAATGATTTTTTATTGAAACTTTCAATTTTTTTGAAAATAAATTTTTATTTAAAATAAATTTAGAAAAAAAGAAGATCTCTAAGTTTTTCTAAGAAAAAATTTAAGGTCAGAATGAATTTAAAGCGTTACAAAAATGAAATAAATGTTTATTCTTTGAAATTTTTGATTATTGAAATATGTCTGACAAAAGTGGTATAGTAATTTATTTTATTAAAATTTTTTTAATGTTAGGTGTTTCAAAAATTACTTTTAACAATAATGAAAAAAAAAAAGTTTATTTGTTTTTATAGGACGCTGCGTAACGCATGATACTCGTCACCTCTCACACACAATTGTATCATAAACAAAATAGTGGGTTACGAAAAACTGTGGTTCACAGAAAAATAACAATAATAATAAAAAAAAAATCATAAAAGAAATCGATGATAGTGATAATTTCAATTATTTATGTCAGAAACAATTATTGCTACAATATTAGCGACTTGAGACTTCGTTACATTTAAAACGCAACATAGGACTCAATAAGCATAAAAAAAAATACTACAATTCAGAATTCCATCAGATCTGAATAATATTAAAAAATATTAATTAAAATTAATTTATAGATTCGGGCATTTTTTTCTCTCGCAAATTTGATATAATGCAAATATTAAGTATTAAGACACAAAAATATTTTTGTAAAATTTAATAATAATTTTAATTAAATCTTTCAAAGTTAGTTTCAACTAACTCTAAGCTGGAATTTAGTTTTTAAATCTTATGACTATGAGGAGCATTGAATAAGAAATATCAATATACTTTTTTGCCTTGACCTGAGACATTGGATTGACATGATTTGGTGTTTTCTCAGAAGTGTTTTTATTTTTAATGTATTAGCAAAAAAATAAATAAATAATTGAATAGATATATGAAATAATTTTTTACTGATTTGATATAATTAACGACATCTTTAATTCTAAGCATGATTGCAGCAAAGTATAAATTTTTTATTGAGCTTAAAATTATTGTTTTTTTTTTTAAAAATTAGACTCCAAATTTCTTATTGAAATACGTACAATGGAAAATAGTATTAGTTTTCTGCTTGCAAACAACTTTTTTGCGAGTTTAAGTGTTGATAATAATGATTAAAATTGACATTACTGATGTAAGTTTCTCGATAGATCAACAATTTTTTTTTAACGATGCAATCATGATGGATTAAGCAAATGAATTAGGCTAAAAATAACATAAATACTTAAGAACAATTACGAGTAAGAGTTCTCTTAGAGCCCTACAATATAAATTGCATTTCACTTTTATAAATACTAAGGCGCAGGCTGGTATAATTAAACTCGAGAATCTCTTATGTCAAGGCACTGTAACTAGTTTTGTAACAGATGTTTATTAAAGTTTTTGAAACTATGTACAAAAACATCTAAAATTTATTTCGTATAACAAAATATTTATCATTTGTCTTCTAAGGATAAATTATTTTAAATGTATAATTTGCTTTCGTAGTTTCATTTCTTAAGATATTTTCCAATCAATTATTATTTAGGTAAAAATGTCGATTTTTCTGTGAAGATTTTTTTATTATTTACTTTGAATTCACCATTAATTTCTTTCGTATACTTTATCTAATATCTTATTCAGTAATGCTATGAAAATTTTCTTTTTTTGAGCAATACAATTATAAAATAAATCTTGTTTCTTGCACTTTTATCACTTCTGAAATTGCAAACTATAAAATTATTTTCAATAAAATCTTCATTCGAATTGAAAATGAATCTAATAATAATGTTAAAGTTAATTTGATCAGATTAACTATTGAAGTAGTTTCATTAAAATCTTCATCCTTATTTAAATTAAAAAAAAAAAAACAAAAAAACAATAAGGTTAAAGTAAAGCACTTTGAATGTATAAATTAATTTCTCAGGCCTATTCCTTCAGATTTATCTTAATTTATTATTTGCGTAAAAGTATCGATTCCTTTGTGAATAATTTCTTATATATATTTCAAATTCAAAATAAATTATCACTTTATTCTGATGAAATGTTTAATTTAGCGAAAAATGATTAATAAAAATCTCTTACATCTGAAAAAGCAATCAAGTGAGGCAGTTTTCTTTTTAAATGTATAAAATTCTTCCTTATAGCCACTTACTCAAATCTATTTCAGTTCATTATTAACGTTAACAATATGAATTTTTTTGTGAAAAATTTCTTATACGTATTTGTAATTAAAAAATTGACATTTTTTTTGGATTTTTTTGTGAAGAATTTCTTATATGTATTTGTAATTAAAAAATTGACATTTTTTTTTCCTTATTACGCATCTGAAATGCTTAATTTTCAATGAAAGCAATGTATTGCAATAAAAGTACCCTTTAAAAAATTTCCTTAGATCTGAAATTTCAAACTTTTGAGATAATTTTCCCAAAAACCTTCATCCTAAATAAAAATTAATAACATTAAGGTTAAAAGTAAAACATTTTAATTGTCGCAGCCTGCTTTCTCAGAGACGTAGTTTTGCTCAGATCTATCTTGATTTATTATAACAATATTAATTTCGTTGTAAATAATTTCTTATAAGCTTTTTGTATTGAAAAATGCTCAGTTCAATTAAATCTTCATCCCATTTAAAAATGAATAAAATGTTTTAAATTAAATATGAATTATATTAGTACATATGAATTATATATTTTGTGGTACCTTTGAAGAATTTTTATTTCGTTAAAAAGAGTCAAATAGCTTTTCTTATTTTTTTAAGTAAAGGATTAATTACTTCTAATATGACGCTTGCAAACGAACTAAGTTTTATCTTTCGGAATTGGGTATAATATAGCCTACGTCACAGGTTGTGTTGTTCCTACTAAATTTAACCCATGAACGGCATTTTCTGCGAGTCTAACTTCAAGCCACAAATAAACAAACGAAGTGTTCGATCGTTTAAATAGCTGCTCGCCAGATTTTATTGCATTATAAAGAAAAGTTATTGAAACTAAATACAACTAAATAAACAACAACAACTAAAACAAATAACAACAACTACTAATAACAATAACTAAATAAACAACAACTAAATTCCATTCGTTTAGCATTGCGTCATATGTTGTTCCTACTAAATCGAAGTAGTTGTGTTTTTTTCATATTATACCCAATTAACACCGTTATTCAAGAACGAAGATTTTGTACACGTTATTTAAGAACAAGGATTTGGAACCGGTTACTTGATCACTGATATAGCTTAACCGATAAGTCTTAAAGAGTAGTCAGGGAATTTGAGCCAATGAGGAGGCAGAGACGGTGATGTCATTCCCTAAAAATAAGCAGTGATGTCATTTTCCGCCAATAGCGTCCAATCGCGCCCATTTTGAATTTAAGCGCTCGTGATGTTCATCGATGGAGGTTGTAATTAAATTTTAACTCTGCAGTGGAAGATGACTAAGATGATAAACCAAACCAGTTTTTTTATAGCGCATGCGCATTGGTGCGATTGCTTCCTCTCCTGCATCACTCCTCCCCCGTAGTACTATGAAAACTTTATTTATTCCTATATTTCGTGGTGTGAGATAGCTACAAAAGTTGTTTTCTCCATTTCTGTTGAACGTGTAGCTGTTAATAAATTTTGGTAAGTGGAAATTTTATAAATATTAGATTTCATTATTATTTAATATTAGATTTAATTATTCAATCTAGATTACGAAATTAAGCTGATCGGATTTTTATTTAAAAAAATTAATAATTTAAAAACTTTATTAATAATTTAAGAATTTTAATCTTGTGGTTTTACATGAGGTACTGTTACAGTACAGTTAATTTTATTGCATTAAGATAGTGATCGTAAATTAACTCATTTTTTTCCCTCTCAGTGTTCTTTCGTGGATATTTCTTTTAACCCATGTGGTAACAACTCAATTATGAGCTATACATTATTTTTTATTTAAAATTTAGAACTAGTATAATTATGATTGTGACCTTTGTGGTTTTTATTTTAAGGTTTTAAACTATTAAGATAGTGATCTTAAATTAATTTATTTTTTATTTCTCAGTGTTCTTCCCTTTATCCATGTGGGATTTTAATCACTTTCACATCTTTTGTGTTGTAATAAATTTTATTTCGCAAATCTCACATGTTTTTAAAATTATTGTAATATATTTTTACTATTAATGCGTGATGTATTATTCAGTTTAAAATTTATGAAGAGAATAGTGGTTATTTCTTTTAATCCATGAGGTAACAACTATATCATATGAATTTTTTTTTAAATTTAAGATTTTGAACTATTAAAATTATGATTGTGATAACCCATGTGGTTTTTATTCTAAAGGGTTTTAAACTATTACGATAGTCATGTTAAATTAATTTATTTTTTCTCTCAATCTTCTTTCCTTTATCCCTGTGGAATTTAAATCACTTTAATGTTGTAATAAATTTTATTTTGATCATTCTAATGCTACTCAATATGATTCTTCAGTCTCTCCAATTATGTCTTATAACGAAGAGTGCTTATTTCTTGTTACAAGATTATCAGATTTATTTTAATTTAGTGGTCGATACGTGTTTTTATCAAAGCTATATATAAAATGTAAAAATGTTGCACAAATAGTTTTAAAACCGAACTTATCGGTAAATTATCAGACACAAAACTGAGAGAAAAATAATGGTAATAAAATGTATGTATGAAAAACTGTGGTTCTTAAGAAAATTTTGAAAAAGACACGTTAAACAAAGAAATGGAAAGAGAGGAAAGCACATCAATAACAATATTATAATAATTGATTAAATTAGCAGGCCTCTCAAATGGTTTCTAATTTTCCCAAAAGTCCGCAAAAAAAATTACAGTCGCAAAAGTCCACCCATCATAAGAAAAACCACGTTTTACTCATTGCTCTCTCTCAAAAAAAATTTTAACTTAAAAGTAATTTAAAGAAGTTAAAAAATTAAAAGTCATTAATTATTTTACTAGTATGCTCCTTGCACCTTTACGCAAATTCTACCCTCTGACGTCATATGAATCAGATCGATCATTTGCAAATCAATGAGAGCTATAAGCTAAGCAATATATATCAACAGAATCTAAGCTTGATATATATCAACAGATAACACTTTCCTCAATGCAATGTTTCAGCTACCCCATTTCGATTTCGTGTTTTATGTCAAATGCTTTATTTTTGGGAAATAATTTCTTTTAAAAATATAACCACTTGCTAATTAAAATTATTTGGAATATTCAAAACTTATAGTTTTTATGAAAGGGGGGAATGTAAATTTTTAAAACAATGGCTTGGATAGATTCTAACGAGCATATTGTGTTTGGGTTACCCAAAGCGAAAATAATTTGATTCCTGTCAATATTGATAATGGCTTTTATACTATAAAAAGGCGTTCTGAATCGGAAAAATATGAGTCAAATTTTGCTGCGAAAAAAAAAAAATTACGACCAGCTTGCTTTATCTGGTCCTACCACATCATTAAGTATGCTGAGCATTAAAGATCAAGCTCAGAGCTCATTCTAGGCAGAAAAAAGAGCAGGGTGCAAAAGTTAAAAGAAAGGGCATTATTATTAAAGCATTATTATGGACTTCTAAAAGGGCAATAATTTCTTTCTATGGACTTTTTACGTTCTATGAAAAAACATTGTCAATTAGTGAAAGAAATTTTTTACTTTACTAACAGTAGCAAAGCAATCATATTTACTAATTTTTATTAATAAATTAACATATATATCGAGTTATTGAGCTAATTAGCTGAGTAATTTATTTGAAATGCATGCATATATTAATAAATGTATGTTATTATGATTTAATAGTTATGATTTAATAATTAAATCTGTAGTTATGATTTAATAATTAAAATGATTAATAATTAAAATGATTAATAATTAAAATGATTAATAATTATGATTTAATGATAGTGGAAGCAACTGCAAACTTTTAAAGACAAGTGCAACAAGGAGGTGTGATGGCTATTTTTCCTTTCCCATATAAATCTATGTATTGGCAGCAATGACAAACTTATTAAAAGGAGTTGAAAATTTAAGAAATCCATTGTACAGTTTGGAGAAAAAATAAAGAAGGGTTGAGGAAAAAAAGGGTATGATGGAGTCTATTACACCAGGACACTAAATTGCATCAGGGGCAACAGGGTGGATTCTTTTGACTACCCGTCCTGTTTACCCTTCCTAGAATGAGCTTTGTCAAGCTTATAAAGCCTGAAAATGATATCTGCTAATATCCCAATTTCTACCTACGAAGCTATAGATAAGGTGTTTAATTGTATGTTACAACTATGGAACACTTTTCACTTAATCCTACGAAAGCAACTTACCTAATCGCTGATGCATTAGCATCCTGTTTCAGGAATGATTTTTTGAATGAGATAAAAAATTCATTCTGTACTTTAGAATTTGATGAAACTACAAAGAATGCTAATTTTGAAAGGCTACATAATATAAAATTTGTTTTTGGTCTGAAAAAATATTAAAAAATTCTCATCACTTGGAGACATTTTTCTTAGGCTATGCAGAAGATGTAATAAAACATCTTCTAAAATCTACCATAAACAATGCAGGTTTGATTCTTTTAATCTTGCTAATGCTTTCCAGTGATGGACCCAATGTTAACAAAGACTTATTTAATCTAATGATTAAGGAAATAAAATCAGTTAGAGGAGTCTGGTTGTAAAATATGGGATATTGCAGCATAAATATGCTACATAATGCATTTATGATAGGTTTAAATGTTTTTGAATCTAAAATTTCTGATTTGACTATTGCATTATTTCACTATTTTGATGGATGGCTTGCTAAAAAAAAGTGTTTCAAATTGCTTCAGTTGAAAAATAGCTTAAAGACCTTGCTTTATCAGACATTCAACTTCAAGATGCCTTACTTTAGAATCTCAGAGAGAGAGAGAGAGAAAGTTTAGTGAGTTAAGTTTAATGAGCATAATTTTTTTTACTAAAAAAAATAATACTTGAAATTAAAAATATATATTACATTACTTTCTTAAGACATACTTTGTAGTATTTCATTTAGCATACACTTGCGGAAAAACATTTATTATTATAAAAATTACAAAATGATTGAGTGTGTATTTTATTTTTAATGTTTTAGATTAGTATAGTGATTATAAAAATGTATATTTGTTCAATATGGATCAATTTTGCTTTTATTAAATTTTTTTTGGACCCCATTTCAACAAAAACGTTAGGGTGACCTTGGGTAAGTCCTGATCAAAAAATGCAAACATCTATTTTGTGAAAAAACTATTCAAGATAGAATTTTAATATTTACTGGAAGTTTGAGGCTGTATGAGATGAGTCCTATGCTACCTTCTTTTGTTTGAAAGTCTAATAAGAATTTAAAAGATTTTTAATGATCAGGAATTACCCTTTCTCTTGATCATTTCTGGGGTAATTACTGATCACCA